>NW_020171999.1:82662-131925 GCF_003031525.2 Neophocaena asiaeorientalis asiaeorientalis
GTAGGCACCAGCTAGTACCCTGTGGGGCAGCCTCCCCAGTTCCCCAGGAGGTCCCACAGCCTTTGCCTAGGGAGTTGGGGGAAAATAGCAGCAGCAGCAGCAGGAGCAAACTAGAGAGTGTCTTTCCTTCCCCCTTGCCCAAATAGAAGCCTGCAGGGAATTGGTCCTTGCTGGCCCTCTCCCCTACCTGGCCCATTCACTGAATCTCCTTAGCAGCCCATTTCAAGTAAAATGACACCCCTCTCTATTCCTCAAGGGGCATTTATGATGCTCAGGCTTCAAAATGTAGGCTCTCAGTGACCAGCTCCCTAAGATGGTGTCCATGTATGAGTGGATTAGCTATCTCCCAAAAGGGCTAATACCCACTGCCTTTTCCCAGAAACCCAGTACTGCCTTTGTGGTGCTCCAGGCCCAGCTCTGGCCTCAGCCTCAAAGTGCACAGACCAGCTACTTGCCTGTTCCTGACACCTCCTTAAGATGCTGGGCAGCAGTGTTAGCAGCAGGAGGGAATCCCCATCCTTAAGTCAGATTATTATATTCTTGATTCTGTCTCCCTGACCTCCCTTCCCCTGCAGATAGACGGACACTGACATTATCCCTTTAGGAGGAGGGGAGTCAGCAATTGAGGACAGTATCCCTCCCTCTGCTGCTGTGACATCTCCATCTCCCTTCCCCGCTGGCCTTCATTCCTCATCTGCAGTACCAATTCAATACCTTGCATCCAGTGGGTATCTATTTTCGTGTGTGATGATACTATGACCCCCTGCTTTTTATGCCACCTTCTTCCTCCTCCTTGACCCTTGTGACTCTTTCTGTAACTTTCCCAGTGACTTTCCCAGCCCCGACCCAGGTGCTAGGCCATGGTGATTTCCCGGAGCCAAGAAACTAAGGGAACTCTGCTTTGTAGTGGGCATTACCCGCGTTGATTGGTGCCCAGCTAAGGCACAGCATAGGAGTTCTGCCACTTCCTTGGCCCCTGGACCCATGAACCAGTCCACTCCTATCCCTGGGGCTCTCTGACAATCACAATCAATCAATTGAATTCCCTTAAATTTGTATAGCACTTTACCTTTTGCAAAAGCACTTTTGACAAATTATTTCTATTTTGAGTCTCATAGCCCTGTGATATATTCAGGGCAGGATTCTTATCCCCATTTTGCAGATGAGAACCCTGACGCACAGATTTCTATGGGACTGTGGATCTCACTGGAAACTACCCAGGAGCCCACTGTCACCTTCTATACCACATGACAGGGCTAGGCAGCTCTTTTCACCGTGATTTGATTCTATAGTCTCTGCTGGCACCCCAGTGGCAGGGCCCAGAGTGGCAGCCTCTTTTCAGCATTGGCCTGCTCAATTCCTGGGCCTCAGGTGCTCAGACTGCCCCCTAAGATCTAACCTCTCCTGGCTCTGGTAACCCAGTGAGGTGAATTTGGACACGCCCCAATGCTTGTATATGCTGAATGAAATTTGTGTCTGTATTTTATTGGGGGGTGGGTAGGATGGGGATCCATCTGCTTTTTGTCACCATCAAGTGAGAAGGGGAAATATATCAATAAATATATCAGCAAAGCATAGAAGGTATGGCTGGTTTCTTGGGCATTCAAGTTTGCTCTCAGCTCAGGTTTTAAATCTTAACACAGTGACCCAAACATTTGTCTGTTACCCTCTCCCATTCATGACTCCCAGACCTACCATGCACACACCATGTCCCCTTCTCTCAGTGGAGAACTTAAGGGAAGAGAGTGACCAAGCGGGTGGCCCCCTTTTACTGATTCCCTTACTTACTCCTATGCCACTTCTCCCCTCCATGTCCCTTTTGCTTTGCCCATGATTCTAGCTTCATCTAGTCACCTAGAAGTTTCCTAAAGACCATCAAACTCAAAACACTCCCCACCACCACCATTTAAAGATGGGGATGCTGAGGCACAGAGCGGAGTGTCTATTATTACACAACCAGTCAGTAGTGGAGTGGGGCCAGACCCCAGAAATCCTAATACCCTGTCTTGGCTTAGAGCAAGCCTGGAGGTCTTGGTTGATTACCCTTCAAACAAACTTTCTAAAGGTATATTGGGAAATGTTGGCCCTGGCATCCTTTGACACATCCAACTCTAAGGAAAGTCAGAAACAGCAATAAGAACTAAGGAGGAGACAAAATGACATCTGAACAGCCAACAGTTTTGCCATAAAGTTCTTGAAATGATGCTCAAACACTTTCCCTGTAAGAAATCCACATGCCTCTACTGTGTATTTTCTAATGTCCTAACCCAGAGCACATTACAAGTAACAATTTAGAACAGGGAAAATATTTCCTCACGTTTACTTATATTAGATGCAGTGGGGGAAAAAGGAAGCCTGGCTCCTGAGCAGTGGAGACATGCAAATTCATGAGCACTCATATTTAAATGCATTTTGAAACAAAGAGTGAAAACCTGATTCCTTAATCACCCTACAGTAAAGCTAAAAACAAATAAAATTCCTACCATTTGTAAATTTTAAAAAGCTCATGTAAACAGTTCTTTAAAAATGAAGAAGTTAAAACCATAATTGGGTGCATAAATATCAAAAAATTAAATTAATGAAGAAAAAATGACATGTGTTTTAAAACTCATGGGATGCAGCCAACACCGCACTTGGAGAAAATTTCATGATTTAAACATTTCAATTACTAAACATAATGGAAGATAAATGAGTTAAGTGTTGAAACCTAGAAATTGGAAAAAGGATAAAAGCATATTATACCTTAGAAAAGTTTTGGGGAAAGAGGAACTTAAAAATTAATTAGTGTCGGGAGAACTAGTTATTCATTTAAAAACAAACTGGGTCTCTCTCTCTCTCTACATCAAAATTACAGATGAAACAAACATCTTAAAACTTTTAAAGAAAATCATCAGACAATATGGGTGAATATGTTTATATTCTTGAGATGGGAAAGGCCTTTATAAACATGACATAAAACACCAGTTTGTCCATACTAAGAAATAATAACTAAAGGAAAAGCCAAAAAATGTATAGCAAAACACACTATCACTGGTTAGTTTTTCTGGGAAGCAATCTCTGAGACTGAGATTAGCGTGCAGGAGGTTGACTCGGGAGTGCTCTTAGGGTCAATGCAGCCACCATTAGGTCCTCAGCTGTACACATGGGAAGTTTTGGAGTTGGGATGGGCTTTCCAAATTGTCACAAATCAGGGCAAGGGAACTGGGCCTTTATACTCTTGCATTTATCAGTTATTGGATGTGAGCATGAACTTGGAAGGGACATGAACTTGGATGTGTCTGGAGAAGGACTCAGTTGAAGGCTGTGAGCCTCCAGCAATCTCAGCTGTTGGAGAAATGAAAGCTTCAGTTCCAAAGGGACACGGATGTGGAAGGTCTTGGTAGCACACCACAGTACCCACTATAGTTCATCCCTCACTTTGTTCAGGCTCATTTGCTTCAGATAAATAAAATCTGGAGAAATTTACCCATGGTTACATTGAGCTTCTTTTCCTGAGGAAAACTTGCAAGATCAATGAAACACACTATAGCACCTGCCACTGCAGGTGGTCTTAGAAACTTAACTGATAATCATCATGTCTGTGTTACACTACCAATTCTGAATTTCCTCTCACTCTCAGCTAGTATCTCTCCTGATCTAGGTAGCTTACCTGGTCAAGTGACTATAAGCTTCGTCCTTGAAGGGTCTGAGATCTTGCTCTTCTCAAGCCATGGCTGGAGGACTTGTTCGTCATTTCTAAGGGATACCTAAGTGGGTCACCTAGACATCAAACCTATTCTTGCCTGTCCTTACTGTATAGCAGTGCCCTTATCTCCTCCCAATTATTAGGGTCAATTTTCCCTGTCAGGATGGTTATTTGTGTTCTTTTGGCTGGTGCCAAAAGTGATCAGGCACCAGCCGTGGATTTAAATTTAATGGGACTCATTGTTGTCCTCTGGTAAAGGCACAATCTGGGAGCCAAGAACTCTAAACCTGCAGGACCCAGAATTATTAGGATGGGAAGTACAGATTACCCCGGTGGATCTCTGGGAGTGATGATAAGCAAGACAACTCCTATTCCTACTCCTTAGTTCCCAAACCTATATATCCTCCTTTATAATGGTCATTGATTTAGGATGTATAATGCTTCCTGGTGGGTAACACCCCATCCTCTCAGGGTATCATCTCCAAGCTGACTCTTCAGTTGTGCCTTCAACACACCATTTCATCATTCTATCTGGCCAGCACCTTCTCAGTGGAGTGATATATAATAGAATCCCAGGCATGTGCCCAATGTTGGACTCCTTTGGCCAGAAAGTGGATCTATGGGTCCATATCAAGTTATATAAAATCCTGTCCCAGTAGATCAAACACTCTATGCTCCTGAATAGTGGAGCTGTCTGAGGTCCTCCAGGAAAGAAAGGCAAACCCATATCCATAATGTGTTGATTGCAATTGAGATGAATCATTGCCCTATGCAAGTCTGAAGAGGCTCAATGTAGTCAACTTGTCCCCAAGTCACTTGTTGATTTTCTCCAAGAATGGTGATATATCAGGACTCATCATTGGTCTCTGTTATGGGCAAAATCAATAGCTAAGTTAGCCTTAGTGAGTTGGTGACCATGCTGCTGTGCCTACATAAAACCTTAACCCTGCCATTATGGAAAGGTTGACAAACTAAGTAAATGAAAATCCAGGATATCCAGTTAAATTTGAATTTCAGACAAATAACAAATATATATTGGCATAAGTATGCTTTATTTGAGGTCACACTGTCTGTGGGCTGCTCCTAGCCTAGGACTGAACACTGCAGGGGTACTAGAGTATGCACACCTCTGCCAAATGCAGATGGACTCCTCCAACAAGCAGTCTTTGCACCAGAGCTCTGCTTAAGTCAGTGAGACTTAGTCAAACCTGCTTTGCAGTTCGAGGGTCTTCCTCCTATTTATCCTTGCTTCTCCCTCTCCTTTTGGGTGTCAGAACTTATTCCTATGTGAAGGTTTCCCAGCTTACTCCTGCTCCTTCCTTTATTTTTCACAAACATTTGCCCCAACAAATCTCTTGCTCTTCTAATCCTATCTTGGCATCTGCTTCTCAGACCACCTAAACTGACCCAGTTGATACCATGAAAAATACAAGAAAGTACACAGTAAGATGGGGTTCTGGGATCACCCACCACCTGGCTGGCAAGGAGCAACCCATCCTGAGTTTGGGGCACATATATTATCTGAAACAATGTGACAGCCCAATTCCTGAAGATTTCACTGGTGGTTATCTCAGGAAACATCCAAATGGAGGGAACAATGTTGCTGATGATTGAAGCATATTTGAAGGTTATGGTGGAAACATTGTATATAAAGACCATGGCATTGGCCAGTTATTACTAAATGTATTGATGCCCCACAGAGAGATAAGGAAAAACTGAGAATAGTTGATGGTAGTTTTAATACCTTAAAGGGTAAGGATGAGAGTCAGAGGGCCTCTCTGGAAGCTTATAAAGAGAACATTATTGCCTTCAGTGGGAAAGCAGACAGAGATGAGGAGAAAATGCAGAACTTAAGAGTTACACTTGCAAAAATCCAGGATATGATTAATTGTCCAGCCAAGGCATATCTCTTAGGCTAAAATGAGGGCACTGTTTGAGAAAACTTGGGACTCTGAAACATAGAATGGGAACATGTGAGTGAATACCTTCAAGGATTGAGGCTTTGTAGACTTTCCTGTATAGGTGGTTCATCGCTCCCTGAATAGGGCTAGCACTTCTGCTGTACTAGAGGACTCTTTAGAGAACTTTATCTCTCAAGGCAATAGGTGCTCCCTTCAGGAGCTGTCCAACTTCCTTTCCTGGCTGCCAACCCAGCTAGAGCTAAATCCCAGCATAATCCACTGGGAAAGTACTAGGTCTAATAAAAGAGGAAAGAGATGACTCTGAATGAGCTATAGGAATTAGCTAGCATATACCAGGAGGAGTCAGGGGAATAGCACTGGGACTGGATTTTGAGGATGATTTATTACAAGGGCTGGAACATAAGAATGAATAACCATGAATCCATTGACATGGGGACACTTTCTCAAGACATGAGATTTAACACCCTGGCAAGAACCCCAGGGGATGGGTCAAAATCTCTGCTATGGTGGCCCTTAGAAACTTAGAGAATATGATGACCAATGCTGAGGAAAGCGGAAATGCCTGAACTGCACTGGCAGACAGTAAAGGAAAGAATTCAAAGGTCTGAGGGAAATGCGCCTGCTAGAATGTATAGGTTAGGCCTGTACGCTAGATGAGGCCAGGAGACTGCCCAGAGAGGATTATATTCCATGAGAGGGCCCAGAAGACATGATATTCCTCAAAGCCATGAAGAATGCACCAGTTAGAGAGGCACCAACATCGCTAAGAAGTTCAGTAGTAGTTCTCCTCTGCAGGCCTGGGCTGACCATAGCAGAGACATTAGCTTGGATGGCTAATAGCAATGAGAATGATGGTGTCCTGAAGCAATGGACACCAAGTGGTAGTACTTAATCACCAGAAGTCAGGGTATGAAATTATCTTAACCAGCAAGGTTGGAGGGACAGCCAAGGGAGCTTGACTTACAGGAAGCTGTAGAGGCAGATAACAGAACAGGCAAAAATAGATGAATAGCTAACAAGAGTGCTACTTAAAATCTACAATCAGAGGCAAGACTGCAGGAACAGAAAGCTGAGTGTGATTGCCCAAATAAAAAAGTCATGATACTTTGCTCAGTTCTTGCCCCTGAGTCAACCTTCAGAACTGGAACTCATTGACTGAATAGATTTCCAGGTCTCTAGGAGGAAGTACTATGCAACTTCATGAAAAGCATATACTATGATTATATCCCCACTCCTTCCTCAAAGGGTTTTATAGCTATTTACTCAGATGACTGCATACTTGGGATAGAAGGGAATACCAAGACATTTCAAGAACTCTTAGACATAGGTCTGAATTAACATTGCTACCAGAAGACTAAAGCATCATTTGACTTCCCAGTTAGAGTAGGGGGCTTATGGAGACCAAGTAATAAATTGAATCCTAGATAGATTACAGTTCACAGTAGGGTGACTAGGTCCACAGACCCATTCGGTGGTCATCTTGCCATCCTATAGTGTATAATTGGATTTGATATCTCTGGAAGTTGGAGTAACTTCCACATTGAGTCCTTGATCTGTGTTATAAGAGCTATCATAGTGGGAAAGGCCAAGTGAAAACCTCCGAAAATACCCTTTCCCACCAAATACAGTATAGTAAAAATATCACAAACCAGGTGGGGGAATTAGTGCCACCCTTCTAGATCTCAAGGAAGTCATCATCATATCTCCATTTAATTTGCCAGTCTGGTCCCTGAAGAAACTAGATGGATTCTGGATAATGACTGTATGTTGTCACAGGCTTCACCAAGTAATAATACAGATTACAGCTGTTTTGCCATACTGTTACTAGAATAGGTTAATAAAATCTCAGGTACATGGTATACAGCAATTGATTTGGCAGATGTGTACTTTTCCATTCCAATTACAAAAATGGATAAAAAACAATAGTAAAGATAAGAATATTTATTTATAATTTTCCCCAAGGCTTTGTTAATTATCACACCCCCAGTCATAATATAGGCTTGGTTTTAAAATAAGTCAGGTTTCATAGTGGGTGAAAATTGAGAAATGATGGAGGCTATATTGCAATCACACTGAGGGGTGATCTTAAAAGACAGTTGCGAGGGAAAATTTTCCCAGTGGGTGGAGCTGCAAGCCGTACACCTGGTCATATGGTCATTAATTTTGTGTGGAAGAGGTTTCCCAGGGACTGAATGTTGTGTCCATCCAAAATTCATGTGTTGAAGCTCTAACTCCCAATGTGATGGTATCTGGAGGTGGGACTTTGGGGAGGTAATTGGGTTTAGATGGGGTCATGAGGGTGAAATCCCCATGATGGGATTAGTGCTCTTATAAGTAAAGGAAGAGACAGGAAAGATTTCTCTCTCTCTACATGCACACCCTGAGAAGGCAGCCATCTGCTAAGCCAGGAAGGGGGTCCTCACTAAGAACCAAATTTACTGGCACTTTGTTCTTGGACTCCAGAACTATGAGAAATAAAGGTCTGTTGTTTAAGCCACCCAGTCTATGGTATTTTTTTATAGCAGACTGAGCTATAATGTATATAATTCATTGAACGGGTCCTGGGTTTGAAAAATGGCTAACATCCAGAACCTGGGCAAAGGGATCATGACTCTTGGGATGGTCCTCATCCTCCTGGTCATCCGTATTTGACTTATTTTGGTTGCACAGATGGAGCAATAACCTTGGTATCTGCCACTAGGACAACTTTCTTCATTCTATCTCCATAGTCTTCTTCAAATTAGACTCCTGGCTGCTACTCTGACCTTGTTGCTCATTCTGATAATTGTGCACACCTTGCTTCTTATAGTTAAGGTTGCCACTACCTGATCTCTATTAGTTTGGGATCCTATACTTGCTAATAGGGATCCCAATTCTGTAACAGCATCTTTCTGGCTACCTTGACCTTCAGGCAGGCACCTCTAAACTTCTGGGAGTTACTGGTGTCCCTCTCATGAGTTCATTCTTTACCACTTTGGTAAATAGAGTGTCCTGACTATCCCACAAAACAGTCATTTGGATGTGTTTTCTGCCCTTATGAAATACATTCACTCTTCCATGTCCATTTTTCTAAACATTTTAATCTCTTCTTCACTGTTTTTCTTGATGCATTTCACCTTGACTTAATGTGGACCATCACCTTCTTCATGCTTCTGAAAGCCACTCTAACATAATATTAACACTATTCCACAGGGTTCTTGCCAGGCTATTAAATATTGTATTATAGGAGAGTGGTCTCATACCTATAAAATCTTCCTTATCCAATGTTATGCTCTGCCTCTATTAATCCAGTACTCTCAGAAGCCAGTCCTATACATAGTCTCAGATCTCCTGGTGTATATGTTAGATAGATCTTGCAGCCCCTTTGGAATATAGTCTGTTTCATCTATTAGCAGACTCAACATTTGTGTAACCATGTTATGTTGTGACTTAACCCTAGTTATTTCTCTATTAAATGGTAGGGTGAATGGGGACAGATATTGAAGAGGATGTATGTTGTAAAACAAGGCAGAGATTTCTGCATGGCCTTCAAGCAAGTAGGAAGTACTAATTTTTTCACAGGAAGGAATGGTTCACTTTGCAGGCCTAAGGGGTTCAGAGGAATTTGAACAATCAAGATGTTTGAGTACATCAACTCAGACGTCCCCACTCAATGCCCCAGTGTCCTACTCCTTCCCAACCATGGCTCTGATCTTCATGTAGCCAACCTCCAGAAGCCCTGCAGAACATTAAGTCCTATCCAAAACATCCATAAGACATTTGGTGAGTAACAAAATGTTCTTGATATCTGGTCCTGTTCAAAATGTCCATAAGTCATTTGGTCCACACCAAAAGGTTCTTGATATATGTACAGCCATTTGGTCCTGTCTAAAAAGTCCATAAGATATTTGGTCCATGCCAAAAAGCTAATGATATTTGGTCCTGTCCAAAACCATTTGGCATGGACCAAATATGCCCATGGATGTTATGGACAGAACCAAATATCTGCTAACCTCTAAAATTTTAGAATTTAACCTCATCCTCTTATAATTAAGCCCTGAATCTGAAAATCAGCTTTTCCTACCTGCCTTATGGCTGCTGAAACAGAATCTCTTTATATGCTGGCAAGGAATTACACTTTTTTTAAAACATCTTTATTGGAGCATATTTGCTTTACAATGGTGTGTTAGTTTCTGCTTTATAACAAAGTGAATCAGCTATACATAAACATATATCCCAATATCTCCCCCCTCTTGGATCTCCCTCCCACCCTCCCTATCCCACCTTTCTAGGTGGTCACAAAGCACCAAGAGAGAGTGTGGAGAAATCCCCCACTTCAAGTGACGACCTGGGCAACCAATAACTTCAGAGTGAGGCTAGAGACTTCAGAACACTTTGCAAAGTCTCTGAGATCTGACCTCTGAGAAGTGGCCAATGGTGTAGAGGTTAAATCTTTCATCTACAGGGTACATCTATAGGGATGGTTAAAATAAAATATATAAGTTGTGAAAAGATGTGTGTGTCTTTGTGAGTTCCCTGAATGTGGGAAGAAGGGAAGTGGCAGATGTATGAGGAGGGAGGAAAGTGGGGTCCTGCAGGGCTGGGGGTCAGACCAAAAGGTCCACAGTTAGGCAAACATGGGGGATAAGGACTGGGTGGCGTATGAGTTCTGAAGACAAACAACAGCAAAGAAAGATCATAATTTATCCCATGGGCAAGGAGGAAAAGGGCTTGGTGTTTCTGCCTATGTGTATTTTAGGGGAACAGAGCATGATGTCAAGGCATAAATTACAAGAGCCTATCGGAGTGATATGTGTAGGTGGTGGTGCCACCCCCACAAAAAGGGCGAATACATTACCTTTAGGCCACTTACCTCATAGTTGTGTATATTGTGTCACACCATGTGCTGTAAGCAACTGTAGGTTCTTATCTGGTGGATGAAAAATGGTGGCAAATCTCATTACAGCCATGGAAAAGGATTGCCTGGCAGCAATGATTGCTCAACTAAGGAATGACCCTGATTTATAATGAGGCTAATCATGGTTGTGTGATTTTTTTTTTCCCAGCTGGACTCAGAGCTGCATCTAAAAACAAAGAAGTTGGATTGTGGATGATTAGTTCATTCAGGGTTGGGATTTTGTTGGGTGGGTGCAAGGAAAAGATATGAATGGGAAGGAATCAAGAATACTGGGGACAGGGCTGTCCCACTGATCCACCATGTACAGTGGCTTGACTTGGGAGGAAAGGAAGAGAGGCTTGGAGGAGGCTTCTGGACGGACAGTAAAGGGGTGCATCCAAGGGCTGGATGACTGTCTGAGGTGAAGAAGAAGGTACATCAGGAGTAAAAGTATGAAAGAGTTCAAAGGACTGGGGCACGTGGCCAGGGGAAGTGATTTGAGAGCTGTTGGTGGAAGGGGTTCAGCCTCTGAGCTTTTGGATAATGTTCCACATCTCTGCCCATTGGTGTTGGCTGGCAACTCCCTTGAGTCATGCCTCAGGTAAAATTTGGAAGCAGGGAGTGTGTGAGTGGACTTGGAAAGTTCCAACTCTTTTTGAGATGGGAAGGAGTGATAAACTTGGGAGCCAGGAGAATCATGTGGAAAAGAACATTTTCAAACGAAAAAGACATCAGAAGTGACGAATTAGAAAGAAAACTTCTGTCTCCCGGACCAGCCGAGAGATGCATGTGATTTGGAGCATGGTGACCTTTCCATTTCCTTAGAAAGAGATGAGACCACCATGGGGCTTTTCCTATGTGCAATGGCATTAATTGGTCTAAAATTGGCTCTGTTATCTAATAAAAATAATAGCAAAAAAGGAAATTGGCCAAATTAACAGAAACTTGAGGGTTCAGTGGGAATGATTTTTACTCTTAATAACTTGGAGAAAGGCTGGACTGTAGAAGTCACCAGAGGTTCAAATGCAAGGTGTTGAGACAGGCTAGCTTAGTGATGTAGCAAGCTGGCTTGGGTCACTGGCTGGCCAGCTTCATCCAGCCAAGGAGCCAGCTCTGAGGCTATCTGGCTGTATAGTGGCTGTGGAACCTTACAGCTATGACACTGTCCGTTTGGTCCTGCTAGGACCAACATGATCTGTAGGAATCTGAGGACCATTGGGAATCACAGTCAGCCAGCTGTTCTCCTAGTCTGCTCTGAACAGTCCCAACATCCCATTTCTTTGTGAGCATTTGAACCTGTTTTGACCTTTAGCTTGTTCCTATGGCAGACATAAAATCATTAATGTACTGTTCTTTCACCCTGTCCTTCTGTCAACTCTCACAGTGATTCTCAAACTTTAATCATCAAAAGAAACACCTGGGTATCTTGTTCAGTACCGATTCTGATTCAGTAGATCTGGGGTGAGGCCTGAGATGCTGCTCCCAGGTGTCCTGATGCTACTGGACTGGGATACATAATGGTACAAGATATGGTTCCTGCCCACAAGGGAACAGGCAATGATATTACACTTGGGTATAATAGAAAGATGGAGGGAGGGTTGAGGGAACAGAGAGAAGGGACTAAATCCACCAGGGTTTTCGGGAAGGATTCACAGTGGAGGTGACATTAAGATGGAGCTTGAAACCTGAGTTGGAGGGCATTAGGTGAAGAGTGGAGAGACATTCCCAGCAAAGGGAAAAGTTTGTACAAAGGACTAGAAAAGTTTGTACAAAGGACTAGAAATGGGTAGCAAATTTGAGCAATGGTGAGAAGTCAGGTGTCACCATAGTCCTGGGGGAGCAGGTGGGTTGTGAGTAAAATATAAAGTCACAAAAGCTTTGTCTATCCTGCTAAGAAAATGGTCAGTAAACCTCTGACCATGCAGCATGTTTACACTTATCAGCTAGACAAAAGCTCAGACAGGTAGGTTGGACAAGCAGATATCTCATAATAACAGTAACTTCCTATTGATTCCAACCTCCAAAAATGCTCACTCCCCCTGGGCTGGACTACCATGAGAGAAAAGGGATGACAGAGAGGAGGAAACTGAAAAATGGCAAAGCATTTCAAGAGCTACCGTTTGTACCAAATCAATGTGCTAAATACAAATAAGTCTTATTTGTGCATTCAAGCCAGCCGTAAGGCTCCAGGCTACTTTTTGGATCTAATTTGCTGTGAGGATACATAAACTTTATGTAATTGAACTAAATTGACTGTTTTTCTTTAAAGACTGTACATAATCAGGCCTTTGACCAATTTATAAGGCTGGCCTCCATTTCCCATCATGTCCCCCCACAGCACAGCCAGTTTCTTTCCCTCTATATAATGAACAGGCCCAAATCTGCTCAGCTTCTCTGGTTTAATAGGGTAAGAACAGCAGGGAAAAGGAAGGAAGGAAGGAAGGAAAGGAGGGAGGGAGGGAGGGAGGGAGGAAGGAAGGGAGGAAGGGAGGAAGGAAGGGGGAAAGAAAAGGGAGTGAGGAAGGAAGGAAAGGAGGGAAAGAAAGAGGAAAAGAGGGAGAGAGTGAATGAGAGAGAAAGAAAGAAAGAAAGAAAGAAAGAAAGAAAGAAAGAAAGAAAGAAAGAAAGAAAGAAAAAGAAAGAAAGAAAGAAAGAAAGAAAGAAAGAAAGAAAAAGAAAGAAAGGAAGGAAGGAAAAAAGAAAAGGGAGTGAGGGATGGTAGGAAAGAAAGAGGAAAAGAGGGAGAGAGGAAAGGAGAAGGAAGGAAGGAAGGAAAGAAAAAAAGGAAGAAAAAGAAAGAAGAAAGGAAAGAGAGAGAAGGAAGGAGAGAACAAAGAAACCAAAAGAAAAAACATTTCAAAAAGCAAAGAACCCAAGTAGCTATCACCATGTGCAAAACTAGAACGGTGTAGAACATTCTTACACTCGTTTTACAGTTTATACAATAGCCAACCATTATTTTTTAATTGCAAATGTGAGGGTGGCATAATCTTTTCCTTGTTTAGGGCCTTTTAAACTCATAATCAAGTCCTGTTCTGATGAATTCAACCACCTGGAGCATGAGTGTATGAGGCACAGGTGTGTGTGCCTCTTGGGGAATGGCAGGGCTGACATAAGCATGTTTATCATAGACATCTTTGCTGCAAGCATTTTCTCCTCATAACTAATTCTCCATAAGGTAATTTTGCTATAAAAGATAAAATAATGAAAAACTAAAAGGGGGACATATTAAAAAGGATAAAATGGACCATGAGAAGTGAATAACAAAATTAAGAAGACTTTATTGAGAAATACAAAATACTTGAATACATTTAAAATGTGTAAAAAAATAAAATTAATTTAACCTTAAAATAAAATGTGTGTAGATTCATGGCAATACTGTGTAAATAACAGATTTTATTTTGTGGGTTTTACCGAAGCACTTGTCTTTAAAAAAAAAGATATCAGTTTCCAAATACTAAGATGCATATGTATAACTGAGCTTTGTATTGCGTTGTGAAAGACTTCTACACTGTTGTTTGTTCTTGGCATATTGTCACATGTCTGTTGATAGAAGTACCGGAGTTCTATGGGAAACGTGGGTTCAACTCTGCCTCTGTGCCTTCAAATCACCAAAGAATTTGCAAACTGATGTTATCATTTTCTAGTATAGTATTCAATCTGGCTTTACTCTCTTATTTCACACTTCCAGTAAGTTTTATCACCATATTTTCTATCAAATCAACATACATAGTTGTTATGATCAACTATTTTAAAGACTCACGTCTATTTGTCACTGTGTAGACCATTATGACGGCTAAGATTCATGTCATATAAAAATGGGAGTATTGCGTCAATGGAGAAATGAAACCAAACTGTCAACCAGTTGAAACCAAACTGTCAGTTAATTTATCTTTTACAACAAAATTGTCTTACAGCCAATTAGTTATGTAGCAAAAATACTTGCAGCAAAGATATCTATGGCAAAGATGTTTATGACAAAAATACCGGACACGTGGAAAGGTATGTGTATTTTATGTGGACTTTATTTGAAGTGTGATGGGAAAGCACTAGAGGTTTTTAAGCATGGGGGAAAATGAGCTCGTTTAGCTATTTAAAAAATCCCTCTGGCTGCTCTGGGGAGAATGGATTGGAAGGGCCAGGAGTGGATGTGGAGTGGCTGACATGGTAATCCAAACACAAGATGTATTGGTCACTGATGGAGTTGAATGAACTTTTTGGGTTATACCTCTATTAAAGAGTTGATTTTATTTAGCTTCTTTTTGATCCTCTTGCTTCACTATCAAATTTCTCCTCACCCTATTCATTACCCAGTTCTGCAAGTGAGCCAGAACTTTTTCTTGGCAAACCTGGCCAATGGAATGTGAGGGAATGGTGGAATAGGGTGACTGAAAGAAGGAGGGAATGGATGGATGGATACATGGATCGATGGATGGATAATTGTGATGGCCCATGTCATTCCTCTATGGCCCCAATGCCCAGCAGAGATCTTTGATGCAAATCGGGTCCTCAATAAACAATGACTGAATGGATGAAGGAATAAGATGATAAATAAAAGTCAGTTTATCTCCAAAACAAACAAGCAATCATGGATCCTGTGGATTTCATGATGAAGGGATTATAAACTTTGAATTAGGGAGAATATCTATATTTCTCATAATGGATTGCAGAACAAGAATTTAAGAACAATCTTTGGATAAGGTGGGCTCCATTTGAAGAAAATAGTTTTGCTGTTTCTAGGAAGAATTGACTGAGAACAACAAACACATGCTTGTTGGTGATGATATGGCAAGCATGAAGGATTTGGATTAGTTGTAAATAAGTTCTCAATGTCCCAAACAATTCAGGAACGCCCTTCTCAAGTTTTCTCCAACTCAGTGAGCTGAACCACCTTCCACCCAGCTTCCCAAGCCAGAAATCTGACAGTTATTCTAGACTCCCCTCTCTCCCTCACTTACTGCATCTAATAAATCTCCAAGTCCCATCAACTGTACCTCTTAAACATCTCTCTGATCTACCCACTTCTCACTATGGCCATTGATACCACCTTATTCCAGGCTGCTATTATCTCTTGCCTAGACTTCTGCGAATGCCTTCTAATTGATCTCTCTGCTTCCACTCTTGTACATCTACAATCCATTCTCCACCTAGCAAAGTGATCTTTTTTTTTAAGAATAATTCAGATAATTTCTTTCCCATACTTAAAATCCTCCAACGACTTCCTCAAATGTGTAACTCTCCAGCTTCATCTCACATCTGTCTCCTCTCTTGCATTCTATTCTCCTGCTATATTAGAATTCTTTCAGATTAATTTTCTGGAACCTGGGCCTTCAAATGCTTGGTGTATTCTGTCTAATGTGCTATTGCCTCTCCCCACTTCTTCTACTGCTCAAGAGGGGTTACTAATCTTAGAAGAGACAGTCCAAAGGAGTAAGACAGGCAGAAACTCTCAATCTCTACCCCCACTACCAGTCAGGGATCTAAAAGCAGCAGTTTTTCTTCTTAGCCTGAAGTCAGGCAAGGCAAGAAGGGGAGGAAAAGGATGGTTGGACCATTCAAGTCCATCTAGGACTATCTGGTCTCTTCTCACCTAATTTTACTTCTCTTCCTGGTTCTGTAATAGGACTAGAGGTCAATGTGAGCCAAAATAGTAACCTCTCATGTCAATGTAAGTTATAGCTATAAGTAAGGGGACAGCATTGTCTAAGATGATTTATTTCTGACCAACCATTTCAGCCAGAGCACTGGAGAATGCAGATCTGGAACAAAGGCATGCGGGAAAATACAAGCACCATCAATATTCTGTATGGTTTCAAAGGCCATGCTAGGGCCGCAGCCACTTCCAATAACACAGTTTAAAGCAATACACACTCCCCAAGTTTCCCTGGTAATCCAGTTGCCTTGGAAACACAATGATGCTAGGAATGACACACACAGCTAATGGTTGTTGCTTACCCTTATTGAATGAAAAGCTTCACTCCTCAGGGTTTTGAAAATTCTGGTCGCTTTTTAAACTTTATCCCTCTGCCTGGTAATTCTATTCTTATGCCAAGAGCCAGCAGCAGCCCCGCGTCCATCCCTAACTGACACAGAGACTTTTTCTGGTCTTGGATTTTGCTACTCTCTAATTGGCTATTAACTTTTGACCCCAGGCTGCTGTTTGCAGCACACCAGGAGACAAACAAATTAAAAGTGTAGAGCCCGTGAACTTTTTCCCTTATCGGTTCCATCCAAAAGCAGACTGAGTTAAGAACCTGACGTATGTGCAGAAAGCCTTTCTCTTCTCACAAATAATGCTCACCGACTTGTGAACTTGCCAAGGGATAAAGGAGTGAAGCGTAGGTATATTTTGTAGCCTCTACCTTCCCCCTCCAATCCCATCCCCAAGACAAACAGGTGTGGTCCACGACCTGACTTTGACACGGAAACACCAAATGTAGAGGGTGAATGTACACTTTCACTATCCCCTTATGATCAAAATGCACCCCAAATGTGTAAGCCCTCCTTTCTTGCCTCATCCTCAGCAGCGTTCATCTGAACATTGGCTCTTGCTCAACGTTTAACCGGACTAAAGCCTTGGAACCTTGTAGAAACTAAATCCAGGAGTGATGTTCTAAAATTATGAGAAGAAAGCCTAAAGGTAGGAGTGGAGAGAAGGCAGGGATCAGGAGGCAAGGCTGGGCTTTTGTTGGTGGGTTAGCAAACACATTAAAATGTATAATCCTTTGGCCACCCGCTACACATGTCCCACACTTTGCTTGCACATTTACACTGCTTCCTCTACCACTTTTTCATCGTAGTCCTAAACATGGCTGTATGGTTAAGACGTTTGGTTTCTGGAGGTAGATCTCCAGGGGGCAATATACCAGCCTTATCATCCCTTAGTTCTGTGACTTTGGGCAAGTTACTTAACCTCTCTGGGCTTCAGTTTCTTCATTATGTGTAATAGCACCCTGCCTAATGGTATTGTAAGGATTAGATGAGATAATGCACGTAAAGCACTTAGAATACAGCCTGACTCTTAGCATGTCAAAAACGTGGTCTATTACTATTGTTTTTATTATGAAAACAGATGTGGAAAAGGAACCACTAACCTGAATTGCAGGTACACTTGCTCAAGTATGTCTGACTATTCAGCTTCTGAACATTCTGCCCACTGTAGAAACTTCTTTGTCCCCCAGCTACTGCAGCTACACATTTGCCCCTCCCCCTAGAAATCCTCTCTAGCTGAGACCCCCAGACATCCAGGCTACTTCTAATCCCAACTCAATACCCCAGTCCCACCTTGAAACAGTGTCATTCTTGTGAAAGGTAGAAAATAAGGAACTACATATTAAAGGATTTCAGAGATGATGTCAATTTTTACTAGGAGAAAAAAGTTTCAGCCAAAGTCTTTTTATATGCAGATATATATTGCATTACACAGGCTATATAATAATTGTCTGGGCCGTAGCCATTGCCACATACTTTCTACATTACCCTTTAACCAGAGCATAGCAGTGTACTAAACTTTATGGATCATTCTCTATTTCGGTTATTCCTGAGTTTGATCCCAATAGTACTTGATATTAGTAATCTTCATTAAGTTTTCCTTTTAAAAATAGCCTATAACCTTTCATGTGTAATTTGCTATTTTACTTATTTTCTATCTCTTTCCAGAAAGTTACCATTATCTTTTAGCCTTTTCAGATGGCCTGTGGACTTATTATTTTTGACCCTCAGAGTCAAGTCAATATGGAAATATTCCTTTAATGAATATCTATTGAGTACTCTATGTCAGAATATTCCATATTATACTGCAGTAACAAACAGTGCCCTGCAAACTTAGTGGCTTACTTTAAACAAAGATTTATTTCTTATTCACACTGCATATTCATTGCTAGAAGGCTAGAAGCCTGCTTCATGTCTCTTCACTCTAGGAAGTAAGCTGACATATTAGCCATCAACTTGAATGCTGCTGGTCATTGTGACAGAGGGAAGAAGAACTCCTCCAGAGCATTTTACACTGGAGGTTCGATGCTCTCTGTGGGAGTAACATGCAACTTTCACTCAAAACTCTTTGGTCAGAACTATTAACATGGCCATACTCAACTGCTAAAGGGCCAAGAAACGTATTCCTACCATGTGTCCTGAATAGAGAGCTAGAAGCTGGCGAACAGCATTAATGAGTACCATGAGTGCTTACCGTATGCTAAACACTGTGTCAGAGATGGGGATACATAAGTGAACAGGATGGATAAGGTCCCTGTTTTCACAGAGGTCACCTCTTTGTGTGTGTATGTGTGTGTGGGAGGGGCATAACTGACATTGAAAATTAACTGCAAATGTGATGAGGGTTATGGAGGGAAGGTACAGGATGCTATGGTGTGTATAACAGTGGAGTTAATCTGGTCTCAGGGGAAAAAGGAGCCCTCCCAACCAATCCTAGGGAATTTACAGTGAGCCTAGACAGACGAACTGGCTTTATCAGGGTGTGGATATGTTTTCAACTTGCTCATGCCTTCCAGGTTTTGGCTCCTTGCTGGCGGATCAAACTGAGGAGATTTGAGTTTTCACTCTTGGTGTTAATCCTTACCACTCTGACTTCATTCACATCCAGCAGGGTTGCTTCCACTGTAGTACTAATTTGCTCCAGTGGGCACTGGGCACACATATCATGACAGTGGGTACAGTATGAACTGCAAACCGGAAGATGTGGATCCACTCACAAGCTATATGACCTTGAACAAGTCATTTCACCTCTGAAGCCTCAGTATTTTCATTCATTAAATGAGGATAATAAATAGTCCCTATCAGCCAGTCCAATATCTTCACATTGTCTGATCATGGCCAGGTTCATATGCATAACCTTTGCATAGAGTTTCACCTTAGGAGTAGGTTGACTACCTTAATGGAAATGTCTGCAAGCACCTACCCAAGGGGTTCTCAACAGAGGATGATGCAGCCCCCTAAGAGGCATTTAAAAATGGTGGGGTGTTTTTGGTTGTCATAATGCCTGAAGGAATAAGACTAGAATTTGGGAAGCTGAACACCCCGCTATGTGAAGGATCATCCCACACAACAAAGAATCCTTCCACCCAAAGTCCCAGTAGTGACCTGTTTGGGAAAATTGTACACCACATTTTACAGCAATGTGCTGGTGAATGTGGGAGCTGATCTCCTACGACCCTGCTAGGCATGCCTCCCAACTACCTCAGGAAAGGATTCTGCCTGAAATTTCCAAAGCATCCATGCAGCTCTTAATGACTTGGCTTGAAGATTGTAGTAATCAGGATAAGCTAAGGTTTGCTGAAGAAACAAACAACTTCAAATTTTCAATGGCTTAAAACAACCAAGTTTTATTTCTTACTCACATTACATACACATCAGTTGAAAGGCTGCCCTGTTCTTTAAAATCATTCCAGGTCCCAATGTAGATGTAAGCAGATTAATGAACAAGGAAAAGATCAAGTGGAGCTAACTGCCCTCTACAGAATCAGAACAGTTTGAAGAGGAGCCGAGGAAGCTAACTTTAAATCTGACCTTCACGAAAGGCTTCCCTAAGGAGAAGCCTCTCGAGCAGGATGACCCAGACAGAGTAAACAGCAAATGCATTGTCCTTGCGAGACTGAGGAGCAGCAAGGACGCTGGGGTCACAGGAGAGGAATGGCGGGGAGGGAGGAGGGCAGCAAAACATTGGGGTCCAGAGCATAGAGGGCACTTACTCTGAATGAAATGGGGCCATTGTAGGACTTCAGGCAGAGAAGGGATGTGATCTGACTTGTGTTTTTAAAAGATCACTCTAGTTGCTGTGTGAGACTAGATTGTGGCAGTGGTCCGGGAAAAGCCCTCTTTGCACTCTGCTTACCAGAGAGAGGTGAATAGGACATGGTCAGACTTTAGCTCTGCTTCAGTCATGTGAGTGACTGAGCAGCTGGGAGAAGGCTCTTTTAATACAGAGAGACACCTTTACTTATTTATTTGTCTATTGTTCATCTCTTTCTCCAAACTCTTTTATTGGCCCAGGAGTGAAAGAGGACAGGGGAGATGACATCTAACCTTCCCAGAGAAGCCTTAAACATGACTCTCAAGGTTGTGGAGCTAGGCAGCAGAGAGGCCACCTGATGTGACTGAGGCTGCAGCCCTGGCCTCTAACTCTGCTCTGCCATGCTTTGCTGTCAGACCCTGGACTAGTTCTTGCCCCTCTGAAAATCCATTTTGTCATCCCGGCCCTGATTGTGGGGTTGAATAAGTTTTGTACTTGGCAGGACAATGTCCTGTGCCATGTCTGTACCACCACTGGTGATTGGGTTTCCTGCTTCTTTTCTCCCAGCCTCAGTATGGGAGAGGCTATGTATGTTTGGGCAACTTAGGTGCTCCTAGGATCTGGGCCCTGATGGAGCTGAGGCCACCCTAGAGACTATAGCAGCTTGTAGCACCGGATTTTCTGGTAACTCTTCCTCCCAGAGAAGACTGACTTGGAGACCAAAAATAGCTACAGGCTATTAACAAGGCTTAAAATGCTAATTTATAATAATAGCCGGTGATATTTACTGACTGCTCACTGTGTCCCAGACACTGTGTTAAGTGCTCATAAACCAGAGCTTCAATACCAAAATTAATACATGAAATGAAATATAGTGGAAATACCTGGAAGAACAAATTAGAGAAAATTAAATGAAAATTATTGTCCATGAACTGTGTTCCATCCATCTGGAACCATTCATTCTATGATCATTTCCTTGGTGCCAACTCTGGGCAAGGCATCTTGGATATCATCCTTGTACTCAACGGCTTCAATGGAAACTTTTAGAAGTTGTGCCCTAGCATGTTGGAGGCAAGTTATTCAGGTTACTCCTGTCTGGCCCTGTGCCCTGGTCACGAACCAGCCTTAGTCTCTCCCAAAGGTCTCTGCCCACTTGCCGCCTTCCCAAACTTATTTGCTCCCTAAAATTGGATGATACTAAAATTACCCAGCAAGGCATTGGAAAATCACAGGTGTCCTGCCCTTGCCCACTACTTTAGGGACTGGCAGAGAAGGGTCATACTTCAGTTTTTCCCAAGCATTCAGGCATGGGATAGTGCTTCTGGGCAGATTCCTGAGAAGTGGTGCAAATCCTGAGGTCCAGATTAATTTGAAGGGCCCAGGCAGAAAGTGGTAAGGCAGCATCCATCACTGTGCACAGGAGGATGAGGGGCAGGTGAGGAGCACACTGGTCCGGCTGCAGATGGAAAACAGACCTACCTGTGACACCGCCCTCTCCCACTGCCACCACAGCCCTCTCCTACTGAAAGAAACCTTCTTTCAAGGCTCCCCAATCTTCCTTCAAGTTTTGCCACTATGGAGAAAGAGTAGCTGACATTAAAAGTTTCTGTGACAGAAAGAACAAGAGCAAGGAAGAAATTAGTAGTTGATGAGTTCAGAGGCTGGAAAGAATAGAAAAGACTGGTTTTAAATAGGTCGTATGTTGAGTGTCAGTGGTGGTTAATGAAGTAGTTTATTGAGCTGCATGCTAATCATCTATGGCCAAGGCCAGTCCCTGGCAATGTTTCCCACTGGGAAGGGGCACTCTGAGCAGCCTCTTGGGGGACAGGATCCCACCTACCGAGGCCCCGGGGCCCTAACTCTCTGTTGAGTCATTCCCAACAGAGGACTTCCCAGGCTTCTTCCCCGGTCCCCATTACTCATAGGACCATGGCTAGTATGGAAAAAGTCTGACCCCATAGTTGCTGCTTCTGAACTACCCCCACTGGGATGGATGCAGTGGAAGATCAGCTAGATGGGGTAAAAGTAAGAACACCAAGCCAGGAGTCTGAAGTGGGGTCAAATTTGATTTCACCCTTGACTGGCTCTGTGGCTTTGGACCAGTCCCTGACCTATATTGAAGCTTTAATGCCTTTATTGGTACAGTAGGAGTGATACATGAGGTGGAATCTGAGGGCCTGCTCATTCTACATCTGGGATGCCAGGATCCTTGGAGTTTGGGGCTTCCTTATCCTCTTTGCCACATGCCACCCACACCCATCCCCAACACAAGAAGGCTCAGATGGACTGGCTTCTAGGCCTTCACAGATAAAGTCCCCCAAGTGGGTTCCAATCAACCAATCAACAATTCTACAAAGGCCCGAGGGAAAGCATTTAATTCTAGCAAAAGGGGTTTGATCTTTCCATTACTGAGTCCTGGTAATTGCCCCCAAAGGCCTGTAAAAGCTGCTAAAATCATCCTATTACTTTCGGGTGTTTTGCCAACAAGAAAATGAACAAAATT
The DNA here is from genome assembly GCF_003031525.2 of Neophocaena asiaeorientalis asiaeorientalis. Lineage (NCBI taxonomy): Eukaryota > Metazoa > Chordata > Mammalia > Artiodactyla > Phocoenidae > Neophocaena > Neophocaena asiaeorientalis. The sequence continues at coordinate 105,394 of NW_020171999.1, forward strand.
GTTGCTTTTACTCTGAAGGCTAATTTAACTGAAGTTACTCCTCAGCAGAGACAGGATTGGGACTGGGGCCAGCATGGGAGCCTCATGGGGTTTCACATTTGATGAGGCTTTTGGAATTAGGTGTGGCCATCCCTGTGGCAAGGCACCCATTTTGCCCTACCGGGTAAAGAGCAGCCACATCCCCACTTGAGTTTGCGTGGGCAGTGCCATGCAGCAGACCAGATTAGAAGCTGAAGATTTAACGTGGGCCCTTTCTCTCTTGGCAGCTGTGCCTCACAGACACGTTGCACTCCAATGTGGCAAACCTGACCCCATCAGCTCACCCCCACTCTTCTGTTCCTCCAGGACTTCTCATCTCAGGAGTGGTGCCTACTAATGAAGATTCCACATAGATAGAAGAGTGCAGGCCCACTTGTGCTAGTCTAACTCAGGACCCAGTCAAGGCCTGGAACCCTAGCTCCTGAAGTAGAGTGGGAGAAGTGCTTGTACAGACCTTCAGGGTAATAGATGTGATCCTGCTCCATAAATTGTAAAGCATCATGTCCATAGAAATGTTTAGGGTTCTGTACTGTTTCCCTGAATTTCACCCCAGCCTGAGGCTGCTTGGAGTCAGCCCACCTCTCTTTCATTTGCCCCTGAGTGTACTAGCGATGCTGGAGAGATCAGCTCTGCAGAGCCTTCAGGTTTGTATTGGAATCTTGTGGCCCTGAACAGAACAGATGGGTTGGCAGCCATTTAGAATCAATTGATTATGATTAAAGCCTCAGTGGGTAATGCAGGGCCCTGCAGATGGAGGCCTGTCACTTCCGCTTGTGTTCCTGCTCCATCATCTTTGGCTGACTCCTTGGCATGCTGATGCAAGGAAGAAGCCTGGAACCCCAGTCTGATTCTTCAGCGCCTATTGGGATGTTCTGGGACTTCATACATGTCAATGGGGGAAACACCTTTACCATTCCAGGTGCAGTCACCATTCTGGCTGTCTGTCTTTCCTCCCCATCCCCAGTAAATGAATCCCTATTAACACGTACCTGGGCAACTAACAGCCTCTGAACCAGTCTCCTTGCGTCCATGATTCCCCTTTTAGTCTACTTTCCACGCGGCAGCCAGGGTGGGCTTGTACAAATGAAAATGTGACTGTGCCTTGGCCTGCTGAGAGTGTACCCTGAAGACAAAGTCAAAGCTGCTTAAATTCCAGAAAGTCTTCCAGTATCCTTTTAAAGTGATTGGCCTTAGCTTTGTTGCAGAGTTACTGAGTTTTAGACATGGATGCTTAAAAAAGGGCCTTTTTTGGCCCTAAAAAAAAAAAAACAAAACTATATTTTTGCCAAAGTTTACCCAGGGAGAAGGAGCAAAGTCTGGATTTAAAAACTGACTTGTTTCTTTTTCTTTTTTTTTTTATAAATCTTTATTGGAGTATAATTGCCTTACAATGGTGTGTTAGTTTCTGCCTTATAACAAAGTGAATCAGTTATACATATACATATGTTCCCATAAGGGTCGTATGGTAGTTCTATTTGTAGTTTTTTAAGGAATCTCCATACTGTTCTCCATAGTGGCTGTATCAATTTACATTCCCAACAGCAGTGCAAGAGTGTCCCCTTTTCTCCACACCCTCTCCAGCATTTATTGTTTCTAGATTTTTTGATGATGGCCATTCTGACTGGTGTGAGATGATATCTCATCCTAGTTTTGATTTGCATTTCTCTAATGATTAATGATGTTGAGCATTCTTTCATGTGTTTGTTGGCAATCTGTATATCTTCTTTGGAGAAATGTCTTCCACAAGTGAGAGATGCCTGAGGGACCAGATAGCACAACCTGGAATTACAAGTGAGGTAATAACTTTTGAGTTGGATTTTCAACAATAAGCAACGGGAGATAGGGTGGACTGTTTTGAGGCAAGGTGGTTCCATTCCATTCCACCTGTCCATGGGTGTCCAATGTGACTGAAGAACCAACCAAATTTCTTTTGAAACTCTGGCCAGCTCCATAATTTATCACTTGCTATTTGCTTTCACTCCTTTCTTACCTCAGTTTACTTTTTCCTTCACTCCTGCTGTCCTGTGACTGAAATTCTAAATAAAATCTTAGGATGCAAACTTCACCTTAAGGTATGTTTTTTTAGGCAACCCTGTGTAAGACTGTTTTGTAGGTCATGGCCAGAACTTAGGACTTCAGGACCCTGCAGAGCCCATTAAGTGTGTTAAGCAGGGGAGTGATAAGTGTGTGCTTTAGAAATTTCACACAGGCTCCTGAGGGGAGAATGGGTTTTATGGAATAAGAGTAAAGGCAATAAGGCCAGTTAGGGAGGATAATGCTATAGTTTAATCCAGAGTTAATGTCTTCTTGGACTAGGGTGGTAATGGTGAAGTAGGGGAGAAGCTGATATATTAGAGAGGGATTTGGGAGGTAGAATCAAAAGTAACTGATGATGGGATAGACGAAAAGTAGGAGGATGAGTGAGGAGTCATAGTGGAATCAGAAGTTACTAGCTTTAATAACTGATTAAATGTTGTCATTCTCTGATATGAGGGAGACTGGAGCAGAAAGTTTGGAAGAAGATGAATTTGATTTTGAACATATAGAGGATACTACAGGCCATCTAATAGGATGGATTTAATTCTGCCTTCGTGGGAGTGAGCATGCATTCTTCAGTCTCTCAGTTATTACTGAGCAGTTGCTAGGGACGTGACCCGAGTCTCTCGGTATTTTAGTTTTGCCCAGTAGCAGAGCAGAAGTCAGGTCTCTGGGACTAGAAACATTTTTCTTATGGTTTACTTTGATTTCTGTCTTGTAATTCACCTAGATGCCTATAGACATTGAAAAATACCACTGCTCTTTAAAGAACAAGTGCCCCAAAACCCTCAGCAGGAAGTTGAGACCCAGCTGTGCTTGCTGTGGCCCCTTTAATGTGGCAATCTGAATTGTGGCACCTTTACGCTACCACCACAGGCTCTCCAAGAAGCAACAAGCAGACCCAAAGCCCACCCGGGGTTTCTCTGCCTCATTTAGTTGGGCCTTCAGCTCAGGCTCAGCAATGTTCTCTCTCTCCCAAGGAGTCCCAAGGCTCAGCCTATTCATCAGGCCCCTGTCTGGAGCTTTGAGGATTTAAGTGTAATTCTGAGGACACATGTCTTCACCAGGCATAAAGCTTGAGGTTTTTGGGCCCTCATTGCAGGCAGCTGTGAGGCAGGTCTAAGTTATGACTCAGGCCGAGTCGTTAAAGATCTGGAAATTGAAGCTATTTGTACCCCTGCCAAGCACAGCTCTCTGGTCTGGAAGAATCCCGGCTGTGTCTTGAACGGATGAGTAATTCTCTACCCACACTGCAGCTTCATCTGTAGGCAGGGTCCAACTACCTGTGTAAATAGAGTGACTGGGCAAAATTTTGGCAAACTATCCTGCACATTATGTGACTTCCAAGCCTGCACCTGCCTACTTGTTAGTCTTATATCCCAGGAGCTGGTCCCAAGTTGAAACAGCCTAGGGTAAAAGGATGTGGTCTTGGGTCTTGTCTGGAGTATTTTGGTTTGCTTCAATGCCACAGACATTTGCAGAGTGTCTATTAGCTGCTCTACTGGGTACATGGCCATAGGTCACACCTGGTCCTTGCCCTATTGATGTTGGAAATTTGGAGGCACAGGTTGATCTGTGATCAGCTATTTTATAGAAATTAGTGATAGGTTCTCTAAGCTACAAATTATCCTGGTAGCCAAATAACCAAAGGGACTGCAATCCAACAGGTATCCAACTGCAATCCAAGGTATCCTGGAGGAGGTAGCATTTGAGCTGAGTCTTTCGAGAAGCAATTCTTTAGACGGGTGGAGATCAGACTCAGGGTACTCCAGGCAGAGAGGACTGTGTAAGCAAGAGAAAAAAGTGATATGGAGCAGAATCCGCTCAGGCAGCAGGATGAATTCTGAGGTGTTTGAGGGTAAAGAAGTGGGAATGGAGGAGGGGCAACAGCCCTGATAGGACAATCCTCAGAGATCTGACAGCCACATTGTCAAGTGTGTTATTCAGCATGTGCTTAGGAGATTCATTGGAGGCATCCTAGGAACCACCTTCCCCAGGCATGACTCTGCCCTGTACCCTGGCACCACTGCTCCTCTCCTAGAGGCTCCTTCTCTGCTGCCAGGCCAGCCTGGATGCCCACAGGATGAGGTCTGTTTTTCTAGACACTTTAGTTGTCCCATGTATTACATCTTTTGACAATATTTGATAAAGACAGAAAAATAAGAGAACATTTTGGAGCATAATGGTGAAACAAACATGGATCCACTGACCACCCAGAATAAGAACAAGAACATTCCCAACAGCATTGCAACCATCTGGGTATTCCTTCCCTAGCTCACCCCAACCTCCCTTCCCATAATAGTGACCATGGTTCCAAACTTTGGGTTTATCAGGCCCCTGTCTTTTATTTTCCAAGTTTTGAAATATATGTTATGCACCCCTACAGAATCTATTGTTTATTTTTACTTGACTACTTTCTAAAAATGGTATCATACTCAATATTATATACCATATTCATAGAATAAAGGACAGAAACCACATGATCTTAGTAAATACCAGAAAAACTGTTGTTTGACAAAACCTAACATCCTTTCCTATTAAAAACATACAGCAAACTAGGAATATAAGGAAACTTCCTCAACCTGATAAAGGGTTCTATGAAAACAAAAAAAAACAACAGCTAATATCATACATAATACTGAAAAACTGAAAAATTTCCCCCTAAGATCAGGAACAAAATAAGGGTATCCCCTCTCACCACTTCTATTCAACATTGTACTGGAAGTTCTAGACAGGCTAATTAGGAAAAAAATGAAATAAAAGGCATTCAGATTAAAAAAGAAGAAGTAAAACTATATTCTTATACACAGAAAATTCTAAAAACCACAAAAATACGATTTGAGCTAACAAATGTATTCAAAAAAATTGCAGGATACAAGATCAACAAGTACACAAACATTAGTTGCATTTCTATACAATAGGAATGACCAACCCAAAAACAAAATTAAGCAAACAATAGCATCACAAAGAATTGAAAACTTAGAAATAAATTTAACAAAAGAAGGATAAAGGGCTTCCCTGGTGGCGCAGTGGTTGAGAGTCCGCCTGCCGATGCAGGGGACGCGGGTTCGTGACCCGGTCTGGGAAGATCCCACATGCCGCGGAGCGGCTGAGCCCGTGAGCCATGGCCACTGAGCCTGCGCGTCCGGAGCCTGTGCTCCGCAACGGGAGAGGCCACAACAGTGAGAGGCCTGCGTACCGCAAAAAAAAAAAAAAAAAAGAAGGATAAAATTTAAGCTCTGAAAACTAGAAAACAGGCATCTAGGTGAGGGTAGTGTAGTTGAGATAAGTGCACAGGACAGATAAATTTTGACATTTTTTCACCATTTTTGGCTGGTAAAATATGTATAACATAAAATTTGGTATTTTTTACTATTTTTAAGTATACAGTTCAGTGGCGTTAATTATATTTACAATGTTGTGAACACATTATCACTATTTCCAAAACTTTTTCATCACCCCAGACAGAAACTCCATGACCATTAAGCAACATTCTCCCATTCTTCCCTCATTCCAGCCCCTGGTAACCTCTAATCTAATTTCTATCTCTATGAATTTGTCTAGTGTAGGTACCTCATAGAAGTGAAATCATATAATATGTGTCCATTTTTGTCTATTTTACTTAGCATAATGTTTTCAAGATTTATTGTAGCATATGTAAGAAATTTCATTTATTTTTATGACCGAATAATTTTCCATTATATGTATATACCACGTTTTACTTATCCATTCATCTGTTGATGGATGCTTGAGTTATTTACATGTTATGGCTACTGTGAATAGTCCTGTCATGAACATTGGATAAGTACAAGTAGCTGAGTTATTTTTTTTTTCAGTTCTTTTGGATATATACATAGGAGTGGAATTTCTGGGTCACGTGGTAATTCTATAGTTAGCTTTTTGAGGAACTGCCAAAATGTTTTATATAGAGGCTGCACCAAATTGCATTCCCACCAGCAGAGCACCAGTGTTCTAATTTCTCCACATCCTCACCAACACTTGTTATTTTCCTTCTTTAAAAAAATTATAGACATCCTAGTAGATGTGAAGTGATATCTCACTGAAGCTTTGATTTGCATTTTCTTAATAACTAAAGATGTTGAACATCTTTTCATGTGCTTATTACCCTTTGCATATATACTTTGAAGAAATGTCTATTCAAGTCCTTTGCTCATTTTTTGTGAGTTTATGTCTTTTTGTTGTTGAATTGTAAGTATACTTTGTATATAATAAATATAAAACCCTTATCAGATGTATGATTCACAAATATTTTCTATCATCCTGTACAATGCCATTTCATTTTCATAATAATGTACATTGATGCATAAAAGTTTATTTTAATTTTAATGAAGTGCAATTTATCTATTTTTGTTGTTGTTGTTGCTTGTGCTTTTTGTGTCACATCTAAGTATCCATTGCCAACTCTGAGATCATGAAGATTTACCCCCATGTTTTCTATTTAGCTGTTATATTTAGGTCATTGATCCATTTTGAGTTAATTTTTGTTCAAGGTGTGATATAGGGGATGGACCTAGAGACTGTCATACAGAGTGAAGTAAGGCAGAAAGAGAAAAACAAATATCGTATATTAACGCATATATGTGGAATCTGAAAAAAATGGTATAGACAATCTTATTTACAAAGGAGTCCAAATTTATTCCTTTGCCCATGGAAATCCAGTTGCCTCTGTACCACCTGTTAAAGACACTATTCTTTCCCCCATTAAGTGAACTTGGCACCCTTGACAAAAATCAGTTGGCCATTGACGTGTGGGCTTAATTCTGGACCTCAGTTCTATTTCATTGGTCTGTATCTCTACCCTTATGCCAGTACCACACTATTTTGATTACTGCTACTTTGCAATAAGGTTTGAAATTGGGGAAGTGTAAGTCCTTCAATTTTGTTCTTCTTTTTCAAGATCGTTTTGACTATTTGGGGCACCTTGTAATTCCAAATATGAAGTTGAGAGTCCAGCTTTTCTATTTCTTGAAAAAAAAAGCTGCTGCAATTTTGATAAATATTGTGTTAGATCTGTAGGTCACTTTAAGAGTATTGACATCCCAACAATATTAAGTCTTCTTACCATTAAGATGGGATGTCTTTCTATTTACTTAGGTTTTCTTTAATTTCTTTTGACAATGTTTTGCATTTTCAGCATACAAGTATTTCACCTCCTTGGTTAAATTACTTTATAGATGCTATTTTTCATGAGATTGTTTTCTTAATTTCCTTTTTGAATTGTTCAACACTGGTGTATAGAGACACAACTGATTTCTGTGTGTTGATTTTGTACACTACAACTTTGATGAATTTCTTTATTAGCTATAGTAGCTTTCTTATAGATTCTTTAACATTTTTACGTCAACTGTGAATAGAAATAGTATTACTCCTTCCTTTCCAATTTGGATGCCTTTTATTTCTTTTTCTTGACTAATTTCCCTGGCTAGAACTTGAAAAAAGTTCTAAAGAAGTACTATTTGATAGTCAAGTAGTGATGTCAAGTTGACATCAGAGTTTAGAGGAGAGGTCAGTTTTGGAGATATGATTTTGGGAGCCATAAGCATACAGAAAATATTGAAAGCTGTAAGAATGGGTAAGATTACCAAGGGGTAGAGCATAGAGAGAGAAGGGAAGGGAAGGGAAGGGAAGGAAAGAGAAAGAGAGGCGAGGGGAGGGGATGGGAGAGGAGGGGAGGGGAGAGGCGAGAAGAAGTGCCATTTGTCTGATTACTACAGGTTTGTCAACATTCACAGCCTACCAGGCACCTCGATATCACACTGTTTTGTTTCTCTTACTAGCTTGTGACCTTAGGTGAGTTCACTTCACTTCTCTGACTCTGCTAGCTCATCTGTAAAATGGGAAAATAAAAATTGTTCCACCTTAGTTCCAAGGAATATGTTTAGCTTTCAGACAAAGACACAGCTTTACCAACCCCTTGGGATAGGAACAGAATGTCACCCCAGAGGGTTCCTGGTGTTGCTACAGTCTTAGGAGAGCATGGCTCAGCAAGACTACAAATAGAGCAAACGGGACGTGGAATTCTCATTTACTGATCTGTCCTTGAAATACTGCGCCACCCTCCTACACACCCTAAAACCTGTCATTTGAAAGACAGACTATATCAGTCCAAACACATGGAGTAGGTACTTGAACGTCACAAAGGGCAGCATGTTCCAGCATAAGTGGAACACTTCATCATTTGCAGTCAGAATCCTCAAAGAGCCACAGCTGTGAAGCCAGTGTGACTGCCTGAGAATGGAGCTACCATGCTGCTCTTTCCCCAATGAGCCATCAGGAAGTGGACCCTGGAGCCAGAAGTGGCAGGAGGTGGAATGTACTCAAGGCCAGTCTGGAAGAGTATCAGGTCCAGTGATCTGCAGAGATACTGACAAGGTCACTTTAACCATCACAACAGAATACCATTCCTCTTTCAGAAAAAGGCCAGGAATTTCTTTTTGTAGAGAAGTTACTCCAAGGCAGCTTGGATTTCTCTAAATGAGCTCATACCTAGGCTCTGTACCATACTTCTTCAACAACTAGGGTCACTCACATCAAGACAAGGTAATTAAACCACATGCTTCAAGTGGCAAGCATGCTCATTGTCACCTGCTCTAGATCCCCAAAGGATCTAGATTGTTGATCAATATGATATTAGTGATGATAATGGGACAATACTACTTCTGGCAATAGCTCCTATTTTAAGCAGTCTACCTTGTTTCAGGCATTTTGTGAATTATATCTCAAATTTTCAATATAACCCTGTGAAGGACGTACTATTATTATCTCCTTTTTAGAAATAAGGATACTAAGGATCAGAGAAGTGATTTTCCTAAGGTCCACATCTAGTGGCATAAGTGGGCCTTCGATCACCTGATTCCAAAATCTAGATTCCTTCCACTATTCCTCACTGCATCCCCTCCCTCTTCCTCTGATCTGCTGGATCTTCCATCTCCCCAGGCCAAGTCCCTTCCTCCAAGCCTGTTTGTGCTATGAGAACAGAAGGGGAGAAATTAGGAATAAACTCCACCTCATTGCTGGGTATCCTGTAGTCCAAGGCCCAAGCCCAAGTGCCATGATAAGCTTCCAGATAGTGCCCAGTGACCTTGGGGACATCCTTGGTGGAACTTGCAGCACACCTTGATATGGGTACTGGTGGTAGCTGAAACTCTGTGCCTTCTCTGAAATTCTGAGGATTTTAAACTGAATAAAAACCATGTTTTGCAAAAGGTTGTCTTCATTAGAATGTTAGTCAGTCAATCCTCAATGCTTACGAAAGAAAGATCCTGAAATTGAAGAAGGCATCCCCTCTCTCCCTATAACAGTCCTGTCTTTCAATTGTTAATTGGAGAAGACAACATGTTACTAGCCTGGGAGCAGTGAGGCTCTAGCATCCGGGCAGTGCTCTGGCCAGCCCTGGGGAAACCATTAGTAAAATAGATCCTGACCTGGACTAAAGATGCTGAGGAGCCCTGCTGGGCTGGAAGGCTCTCATCTCCAACCTGTAGGGGCATGATGAGGCCTCTGAGATTCTACAATCCCCACTCCTCAGAGTGCTTAAACCTCCTCCCTTCTCTCTGGGCTTGGGGTTGGAGAGGGTAAGAGTAATGTGATCTGTGGTCAAGAGACGTGAAGTCAGAGGCTGGGGCGGGGCGTGTATTGGATCTCTCCTTCTGTATTAGTATTGATATCACCAGTACATGTGTCGAGCTCCTTTGAAAGACTGAGAGAGCCTTGCAACTCACTGATTACTCATTGCAGCACCAGAGTGCTCAGCACCAGGCCTGGCACAAAGTAAGATCCTCATAAATACTCATTGGCTTGAATGCTTTGAATAGAGTTTGGGGGCTGGCATACATTCTCCGTTCCCCACAGGACCACTGAGCTTTGGCTCAGAGGAAAAGGAAGTATTCACTCTTCCCAAGTTGGCTACCGGTTGCTGCCATTTCACTGACTGCAGTCCCCAGCGTGTAGGCAAGGAGCCTGCCTGCTGTCTAAGTTTTCCAGACTGCTTTCTTGGTTGGTGGGCCTCAGACTCCACAGGCCCAGCACTGTTCCCCAAATCCAGGCAGGTGTGCCCCGTCATAAGGATTTGGGTCAGGGTCCCAGTGAAAGGCATCTGCAATTTGGGAAAATGGTCTCCAGGGAGTGAGGGATTGGGCAAGTGAGGGGAAGGGAAATAGTGAGGAGGGAGGGATCACAGGGGAAAGAGGCAAGAGAAGAAAGGATGGTTCTTTGAGATCTGAGAGCTGTGAAAATCAAATTCAAGGCAAAGTGCCCAGCCCTGAGATTTTTCAACTTGACTTAGCTACAGAATTCTTACTCTGTGAATGGAGGGCTCAGAATGCAGAACAGATATAAGTGGAATGTGACATTCAGCTCCCTGCCTGCTTGAGCTCCTTCTTCCTGCTCTTACCCTAACCCCACACAAGCCCCACCCTTGGCAGCCCCTAGGACTCCAGTTTAAGACTTTCTGACCCAGGTCAAGGTGGGAAAACTGAGGTTCAGAAAGGTGTAGAAATTTCCTCCCAGTCGTCTCCACAAGGCAGAGACAAAAAGGGGCAAGAGGGTACTGTGGGTTCACAAGTATAATGCACTGAATCCTGGGAGGTCCTGACAGTGGCCTTGCTACTGTGGCTTAATGCAGGACTGCCCTGTACAGGATGAGCACCCCAGCCCCAGCCTCTATCCCAAAGGAGTACAGTTCAATTCAAAGATCAGTTGGACATGTACCGTGAGGATGTCCCAAGGTACTTCTTGAAGCCTAGGAGCCACATCCAAGTCGGAAGCTCAGCAGGCTTGCCCAGGTTTGGGAAGAGTTTGTGTTTGACATTGTTTTCTTTTTCTTTTTTATTGAAGTATAGTTGATTTATAATGTTGTGTTAGTTTCAGGTGTCCAGCACAGTGACTCAGTTATTTATATATATATCTATATATATATATATATATATAATTTTTTTCAGATTCTTTTCCTTTGTAGGTTATTACAAAATATTAGTATAGTTCCCTGTGCTATACAGGAAGTTCTTATTGTTTATCTATTTTATACATAGTAGGTAATCAGCCATGTGAGGAGTTGGGAGAAGAGTTTTCCAGGCAAATAAAATAGTATGTGCAAAGGCTGTAAGCAGGGAAAGAACTTCCCTTATCCAAGGCAAGAATAACCAAATAGGGTGTATGCTTCACCAGCTCTGGGGCTCTGACCGAGGGGGAAGCATAGGCCGAGACAAACTGTCCACTTGGGATCCTGCAACCACTGTGAATCTCAGCACTCCAGCATGCACCTCACTTCTCAACTCCTTCCCTTCTCTCTCACTGTAGGACAGAGGGCTTCAGCATTGCCCCCTCTCTCCTCTCTCAGGAAAGCCTTTCAGCACCAGAAACCAGATGCTCCAGGCCTCCTATGAGCATCCCCATTCCTCTCTCTTGCTCCTCATCCTGGATGGAGCTGTGTGCTTTGGCCTTGCAGAGGGAGACTGAGCCTGCTAACAGAAAGTTTCAGAAGTGTGGGGTGAGAAGAAGCAGAAAGGACTTCCACATATTGGGAAAGAGTCTCTATGTGCATCTGGATTTCCCTGTCCATTATGCACACTGTATCTACAGACAGAGCTGACACTACTCAGGAATGATATTGGACCCACCATGATGCATTCACTGTACTTGGAAACTCCCACGGTGGCTATGTCCATTGGCAGAAATCCAAGCCTGACTCCCAGGAGTTCATGAAATCAATAATGACATCCCTATACTGATGGCCACCAGAACACCAACTCATGGCAGGAAACAAGCACACTACACATTTTGACCCACCTAGGCATTCCCCCATACCACCATGTCTACTGTCCTAAAATGAGAACAATATTACCCATCTTATTAGGCTGTCAATGATATTATATTAATACCAGTTTACAGAGTGTTTGAATTTTCCCACCTACTCTGTAATGTAAGAATTTAAATGTTGTAAATTTCATTCTAAGCACTGCTTTAACTACATCATCCAGATTTTTTTAAAATCAGATGTATTGAGGAATAATTTACATAAAATGAATCCTTATTAGGTGTACAGTTTGACAATGTCTAACAAATTCATATGTGCCCATAACACCACAAAAATAAAGAACATTTACATTCCCATCATGCCAGAAAGTTCCCTCCTGCCCCTTTGGAATAGATGTGACCCACTCCAACCCTTGGCAACTATTTATCTCCTTTCTGTAACTATAAAGTAGTAGTTATTTCCCAGAATTTTACGCAAATGGAATCATAGAGTAAGTGCTCTTTTGTGTTTGACTTCTTTCACTTAGCATAACGTGGATTGATGCAGGTGTGGCTGTTATCAGTAGTTCATTCTTTTATATTGCTGACTAGCATCCTATATTACAGATGTGCCAAATTTTGTTTGTCCGCGCACCGGTTGATGGGCAGCTAATCACCTCCAATTTTGCTATTATAAATAATGCTTCTATTAACATTCACAAACAAGTTTTTGTGTAGACTTATGGTTTTATTTTTTCTTGAGTAAATACTTAGGACTGGAATTGCTGGCTCACATAATATGTATACAAATACACTAATCTTTAACAAATCTATTGACCTGTTGCTGGACATGTGAGTTGTTTCTAGTTTTCAGCTCTTGTGAATGAAGCTTCTATGAACATTTATGAGGACATATGTTTTGATTTCTCTTTGAGAAACATCTACAAGTAAAACTGCTGACTCACATGATAAATGTATGCTAAACATTATGAGAAAGTGGTAAATTCTTTTCCAAAGTGTCTGTACCATTTACATTTCCACTTGCAATGCATAAAAGTTCTAGTTGGTCCACATTCTCAACAGCACTTGGTGTGCCTGTCCTGGTGTCCTCAGTCTTTTTATTTTTGTTGTTGTTTTAATCATTTTTTTAGGTGTGTGGTAGTACCTTGTAATTTTACTTTGCATTTCCCTAATGACTGAGCATCTTTTCAAGAACTTACAGATTATTCATATATTTTATTTTGTGATGTGAGCTGTTCGAATCATTTACCCATTTATAATTGGATTGTTTTTCTTATTATTACTGAATTTTTGTAGAGTTATTTATGGTCTCTGAATACAAGTCCTACATCAAATTATATGTGCTGTGAACATCTCCTCCCACTCTATAGCTTGTCTTTTCATTTTCTAAATGATGTCTTTTGAAGAGCACATGGTTTTAATTTTGAAGAAGTCCAAATTATCAATTGTTTATGGCTTGTGGGTTTTGTGTCCTAATTAAGAAAATTGCGTATAACCCAAGGTCAAAAAGATTTTCTCCTAAGTTTCATAATTTCAGCTTTTATGTTAAAGTCTATGATCCATGTCACATTAATATTCATGACTGGCATGAGGTAAGGGCCAAGGTTACTTTTTTTCCATATCAGATATCCAGTTGTTCTGGCACCATTTGTTGAAGAAAATTATCCTTTCCCAACTCAGTTACCTTGGCACCTTTGTCAAAAATGATTAAAAAGAATGAAATAATGCCATTCGCAGCAACATGGATGGACCCAGGGGTTATCATACTAAGTGAAGTAAGTCAGACAAAGACAAATATCATATGATATCACTTATATGTGGAATCTAAAATATGACACAAATGAACTTATTTACTAAGTTCACAGACTTAGAGAACAGACTCACAGACTTAGAGAGCAAACTTACAGTTACCGGGGGGAGGGTGGGAGGGAGGGATAATTAGGGAGTTTGGGATTGACATGTACACACTGCTGTATATAAAATAGATAACCAACAAGGACCTACTGTATAGCAGCAGGGAACTCTGCTCAGTGGTCTGTAATAGCCTAAATGGGAAAAGAATTTGAAAAAGAATAGATACATGTATATGTATAACTGAATTACTTTGCTGTACACCTGAAACTAACACAACACTGTTAATCAACTATACCCCAATATAAAATAAAAATTAAAATAAATAAACAAATGGGAAAAAAATCAATATATCTATTTTTGGGCTCTCTATTGTAATATTGTGATTTATAATAAAAATTGTAATTTGGTCTTCTTTCCTATTCCTGGCACAAAACTCCTAAAACCCTTGGAATTTCCTAAGTGATAAAAGAAATAAAGGTGTCTTTTGTTATTCATAACAAACCCCTTTCAACACTGCTGAGTTTCCTTTGCTGTGCAGAAGCTTTTTAGTTTGATACAGTCCCATTTGTATGTTTTTGCTTTTGTTTCCCTTGCCTAAGGAGACATACCCAGAAAGATATTGCTAAGACTGATTTCCAAGAGTGTACTGTCTATTTGTCTTTTACAAGTTTTATGGTTTCAGTCCTTACATTCATTCTTTAATCCACTTTGAGTTGATTTTGTGTGTAATGTGAGATAGTAGGCTAATTTCTTTCATTTGCATGTGGCTGTTCAGTTTTCCCAACACCATTTATTGAATAAACTATTCTTTCTCCATTGCATTCTTTGTTGTAAGTTAACTGTCCATACATGTGTGGGCTTATTACTGGGCTCTCAACTCTGTTCCATTAATCAATGTTTCTGTTTTTCTGCCAGTACCATGCTGTTTTGATTATGACAGCTTTGTAATATAATTTGAAATCAGGGAGTGTGATACCTCCAGCTTTGTTCTTTTTTCTTGAGATTACTTTGGCTATTAAGGGTCTTTAATAGTTTCATATAAATTTGAGAAATTTTTGTTCTATTTCTGTGAAAAATGTCACTGTGATTTTGATAGGGATTGCATAGAATCTGTAGATTACTTTAGGTAATAAATGTATTTTAACAATGTTAGTTCTTCCAACACATGAGAACTGAATATCTTTCCATTTCTTTGTGTCTTCTTTAATTTCTTCCAGCAATATTTTATAGTTTTAGAGTACAGGTCTTTTGTCTCCTTGTTTAAATCTATTACTAGGGATTTTATTCTTTTGATATGATCATAAATGGAATTGTTTTCTTAATTTCTCCTCCTGCTATTTCACTGTTAGTGTATGCAAATGCAACAGATATTTGTATGTTGCTTTTGAAACCTGCAACTTTAAAGTATTCTTTTATTATTTCTAATAGCTTTTTCGTGGAAGCTTTAGGGTTTTCTGTATATAAAAATTATGTCATCCACAAATAGTGCCAGTTTTACTTCTTTCTTTCCAATTTGGATGCCTTTTATTTCTTTTTCTTGCCTAGTTGCTCCGAGTAGGTGTATGTTCTTTATAGATTCTAATTAACAGGGTGAGGAAGTTCCCTTCTATTCATAGTTACCTGAGAGGCTATTTTGTTTATTGTTAAACATGACTGGGTTTTAAACTGTATCAAATTAATTTCCTGCATCCATTTATATGATCATCTTTTGTTTACTCCAGTAATATGGTGAATTACATGGATTGATATTCAAATATTAAGCCAACTTTGTATTCCCAGATGAACTCCACTTGGTCTTGATATATCATCTTTTTAAATATATTGCTATATTTGACTTAATATTTTGTTAAGCATTTTTGAATCTATGTTCATGAGAGATATTGGTCTATAGTTTTGCTTTCTTATAATGTTTTCACTTACAGAATCAGGTTAATACTGAGTTCATAAAAAGTTTTGGGAAGTGTTTCCTCTTCCATTATTTTCTGGGAGTTGAAATAGCATTTGCCTTTCTTCCTTGAATATTTGATAGAATTCATTAACAAAACATCTGAGCTAGGAGTTTTCATAGTGGGAAGGCTTTAAATTATGAATTTATTTAATTTAATTAACATAAGGTTATGCATATTTTCTTTTGCCTTTTGTTCCATTTTTGCAATGTGTCTCTGTCAAAGATTTTGTCTAACTTGTTGAATTTATTGGCATAAAGTTGTTCATAACATTCTCTTATTATCCTTTTAATATTTGGAGGATCTGTAGTAGTCACCTTTTTCATTCTGATATTGCGAATTGAGGTCTTATCTCATTTTTCTTGATTAGTATAGCTAGAGGTTCCTCAATTTTATTAATCTTTTAAAATCATCATTTAGCTTAATTAATTTTTTTCTGTTTTGTGTTCATTTTCTAATTTATTGATTTTCACTATCTGTAGTATTTCCCTATATATATATACACACACACACACACAAAATTTGGGTTTAATACACTCTCCTCTTCCCCTCCTCCTCCTCTTCATCATTCCTCTTCTTTTCTTGAAGTAAAAGCTAAAACATAGATTTTAGACCGTTCGTCTTTGCTAATATAAGTATTTGAAGCTATGGATTTCCCTGTCAGCACTTCTTTAGCACATCCCACAATTTTGATATGCTGTATTTTTGTTATCATTTAATCCAAAATACTTTACAATTTCTTTATTGTCGCATGGATTACTTGGGAGTGGTTATTAATTTCCAAATAGTTAAGGATTTTTAAGATCTCTTTTAGTTCTTGATTTTTAGTTTAATTCCATTATGGTCAGAGAACACACTCTGAAATTATGGTCTTTCTTAGCAAACATACAATGTGTACTTGAGAAAAGTGTACATTCTACAATTGTTGCTGGCTCTATGCTAGACGCATACACATTAAGGATTATTGTGTCTTCTTGATTAATTGACAATGTTATTGTTGTGACTATCCTTCTTTCTATGGAAATTCTTCTTATATTTAAACCTACTTTGTCTGATAGCAATATAGCCACACCAGCTTTATGTTTAGCAGTTGCATGGTTTATTTCTTCTGCCTTATTACATTCAACCAATCTGTGTCTTTACATTTAAACTGCATTTCTTGTAAATAGCCTATAATTGGGTCTTTGATTTTTCATGCATTCTTACAATTTCTTACTTTTATGGGGAATTTTTCAACTATTTACATTCAGAACATTATTGATATGATTATGTTTAAGTATACCATATTGTTATCTCTTTTCTATTTCTCCCATCTGTTCTTTCTTCCCCTAAACCTTCTTTCCTGCTTTTTTATGTTTTTTTTTTTAACATTACATGACATCTCCACTATTGTCCTCTTTTTCCAACTCTTTATTGTGAATTTTTAAAAACTTGCAGTAAAGTAGAAATAATTTAACAATGAACACACAGGTTACCAACACCTAGTTTCTACCATTATGATTTTACTATATTTGCTTTATCACATACCTATCCATCTCTCAATCCATTAGTTAATCCAAGTTTTTTGGGGGAGGCACAATGCAAAATTAATTACAGACATCAGTACACTTCCCACAAAATACTTCAGCAGCCATATCACATAAAATAAAAAGTTCAGAGCTTTTTATTTTTATATAAATGTATATGAAATGAAATGCTCAAATCTTTAGTATTTGTTCTCTGGTTTTTAACAAATGAATACACCTAAATGATATAAATGAATATCAAATTACAGAATATCATCATCTTCCCAGGAAGTTTCCTCATGAGCCTTCCCAGTTAATCCCCACACTATCCACACTAATTTGATTTTTTTCTATAAAAAGTAGTTTTGCTTGTTTGAGAGTTATATAATAGGTATCCTATAGTATGTAATCTTTCATGTAAGGCTTCTTTCACTGAGCATGCTATTTTGAGATTAACCCAAGTCATTGCATGTATCAGCAATTCATTTCTTTTTATTTCTGAGTAGTATTACATTGTTTGACTGTATCGCAGGTTTTAATCCATTCTTCTTTTGAAGGACACCTGGGTTCTTTTCGATTTTTAACTATTATGAATAAAACTGCTATTAACAATTTTGTACAAGTTATTGCAATACTTGGTGGTGTATGAGTCTTTTCAGTTTACCCATTCCGGTGGGTGTGTATCTCATTGCGGTTTTAATTTGCATTTGCCTGATTACAGATGATGTTGAATACTTTTCATGTGCCTTTTAATAATTCTTATGTCTCCTTTTGTGAAGTGAGGGCTCAAATATTTTGTTCTTCTTACAATTAGATTGCTTGTCTTCTTATTATTGAGTTGTAGGGTGTCAATATATACTGGCTATCAGATTTTTTTTCATATAATTGTTGTGTGACTATATTTTCCTTATGTGACTTGCATACTTATTTTCTACATGGTTTCTTTTGATAATCAGAAAATTTTAATTTGGATGAAGTCTAATTCATGATTGTTTTCTCCTTTTATAGTATTGCTTTCTTTGATGTAAGAAACATTTGCCTTCCACCAAGTCACAAAGATGTTTTTTTTTTTTTTTCTAAAAGTTTTAGGGTTTTAACTTTTTCATTTAAGTTAATAATCCATTTAAAGTTAAGTTTTATGTATGGTGTCAGGTTGGTGGTTGAAATTCATTTTTTCCCATATGGCTATCCAGTTATGCTGGATATTTGTTGGGGGAAAAAACCAAAACAAAACAAAAAGAGACATGTACCACAGTGTTCATTGCAGCACTATTTACAATAGCCAGGACATGGAAGCAACCTAAGTGTCCATCAACAGATGAATGGATAAAGAAATGTGGTACATATATTCAATGGAATATTACTCAGCCATGAAAAGGAACGAAATTGGGTCATTTGTAGAGACGTGGATGCATCTACAGACTGTCATGCAGAGTGAAGTAAGTCAGAAAGAGAAAAACAAATATCATGAATTAAGGCATACATGTGGAAGCTACAAAATGGTACAGATGAACTGGTTTGCAGAACAGAAATTGAGACACAGAAGTAGAGAAAATACGTATGGACACCAAGGGAGGAGAGCGGTGGGTGGTGGGGGTGGTGGTGTGATGGATTGGGAGAGTGGGATTGACATGTATATGCTGATGTGTATAAAATGGATGACTAATAAGAAAAAATAAAAAAATTAAAAATAAATATAAAAAATTGCATGTCCATACTTTGATAAGTTTGGACATATGCATACATCTGTGATAGTACTACCATATGATCCAGTGATCCCACCCCTGGGTATTTTCCCAAACACTTTAAATCAGTATCTCAAAGAGATACCTGCACTTCCATGTTCAGAGTAGCACTATTCACAGGAGCCAAGATATGGAAACAACCCAAAAGTCCACTGAGAGATAAATGAATGAGGAAAATAAGGTTTATACATATAATGGAAAAAATAAGGAAAAGAGCCTTAAAAAATAAGGAAATTCTTCCACTTGCCACTTGACAAGATGGATGAACCTGAAGGACATTGTGCTAAGTGAAATAAGCCAATCACAAAAGGACATGGAAGGCTTTCACTTCTATGAGGAATCTAAAATAGTCAAACTCATACATGCAGAGACTAGAATGATGGCTGCCAGAACTTATGGTAGGGGGAAATGGAGAACTGTTGGTCAATGAATATAAGGTTAAAATTATACAATCTGAATAAGCTCTCGAGATCTGCTGTACAACAAAGAACCTATAGTTAAAGATATGGTGCTGTGCGCATAAAATTTGTTAAGAGCATAGAACTCCTATTCAATGTTCTTGAAACAAAGGAAGGAAGGAAGGAAGAAGGAACGAGAAAAGAAAGGAGGGAAGGAGGGAGGGAAATAGGGAGAGAGAGAAGAGTCTTGATGCTAATTTCTTGAATATCAAAACCCAGACCTGAAGCTCTCAGGTTGGAGAGAGGTAACCAATGGCAACCAAAGCCACCATCCATTCTCTCCCAAATGACATTTTATGTCCAAGCTAAATGCCTTCCACTTAAAAGGTACAGTCTAATTTGGGGGCTGACAATGACATTGGCCATCACATTGCTTAAAATCTTCCCAACCATACAAACATTATTAGTGCAAGCATGGAACAGATAAAAATGTTATAGGCAGCTGAATGGCTAATGGGGAGGACATTGAAGCTCAAAGCACCAAGTGCGTCCCCACAGGCAATCAGCCAATCTAGGAAAACACTGGGCTCATACCCTCACCATAGCACTAATGTAGTCCTTCCTGGAATCAGTAATAGCCCAGCACTAATGGCTACAAAAAGGACCATACTGTCTCCCCAGTCATTAATTCCCAGAAAAAGGACTGCACTGAACTCATTACTGCTTTAACACACTCATCAGATGAAATGTACAAGTTAACCTCCTCAGAGGGATGCAGTAATCTGAGCACATGAGCTCAGTCCTCTCCCCTGCCCCCACTCCGGAAGCCCTCTGTCTGGCAGCAACTGTCAATTCTTTGCTAGGAAGCTGCCTAGACCTACCTGACGACATCTCTGTCCATATTGTCAGGTTCTTTGCTGACCACTTGCTTAGAGACTCAGCTATCTGAGAGGGAGAGAGGCCAGACACAGGGAGAAAGAGGAGTTGGTACAAAAATGTTGCTGTTGCTTCTATTACTGCCAATGAGAAGAAGGAAGATGTGTTTTAATAACAACAGCAAGTAACCATGTGTGGATTACACATAGTATGTCAGGCTCTATGGAGGAATTTTAAAACATATGATCTCCTTTGATCCTAACCAAAATACTATTATTAACCTCATTTGACAGATGAGGAAACAGAGGCAAGGAAGGTAAATAAATTACCCAAGGTCACATAGCTGGTAAGTGGCTTGGCCAGAATTAGAATGCAAATCCCTGACCCCGAGTTCATGCCTCTTTCCACTGGACCACAGCTATCAATATTCATCCTATGTAGTGTCTGTGGGGACTATTCAAAGTCAAGCAACACACTAGGACAATAATTATAGCTCCCATTGTGTAAGTGCCTCCTAGAGATAAGGCCATTCATAACCATGGTCTCAGGGGCCTCCCTCAGCTCTTGCTTTGGAGCCTAAGTGGTACTGCCAGTGGGATGGCTACTCTCTTAGTGACATCATGACACCCAACACCACCATCCTCCATCCTCTTACTAGAAACTGCCTCTCTGCTTATCTATCAAATTAGTTTCTTTCTATCTCTAGACCTCCATCAACAGCTGCAGTGCAGTGGAGCTGGGGCAGGGGATGGGTAGTGGGGAAAGAACACTGTCAGTATGGAACTTGGGAAGGTTGAAAGATTTCTCCTTTGGTTTGGGATGTTAGGCTGTCCAAGGCCTCTCAGCCCCTGTGGCTTCCCTATCATGGAAGTTAGTTGGCTTGTACAGAATTGTCTTTCCCAGCAGACTATGAACTTCTGGAATACAAGGAGTCTTTCTCCTCTTTGTCACCCCAGCAAGCATCACAGACAAGACACACAATAAATGTTCAATAAATGTCATTGGACAAGCATATTGCTGCTGACCCTGCCTTTCTTTGCTGCCTAGGATCACTGGCTCAGCAGAGGCAGTTTGGGAAAGCAGAGGTTTCACTGCAGAATAAGCATCATGGACAGGTGACACACGGAGACAGTCTGTGCCTGAACTTATATGTGAAAGGAGCCTACTGGGTAGACTTCCCATCAGATCACAAAAGCCAGCCCCAGGCAGACTGGAATAAATGCTACCCTATTAAAGCAATCCCTTCTGCAGGCAGCCTGAAGAGCCATGTTCATATATATGGCAGGTTTTCACCAAGGACAGTTGGTTCCACCACTGACCCTAGTATTAAGAAGCCCTAGCTTGAGTGGGCAGGCCCTTCAGAGGAGACTGTGGATGTTGGAATACTATGGCCACAGCTACAGGGTCCAGGGTCAGATGGGATGTGCGAAGTTCTGGAGGTTGAGTTGTTGAGTATCTTGGGAACAAAAAGAATCTGTAAGATCAAGGACCTATTGTACAGCACAGGGAACTATACTCAATATTTTGTAATAAACTATAAGGGAAGAGAATCTGAAGAATATACATATATATATATACACATATATACATATATATGTATAACTGATTCACAGTGCTATACACCTGGAACTAACATAATATTGTACATCAACTATACTTCAATAAACATATTTTTTTAAAGAATCTGTAGGGGCGAGACTGAAGAGAGAGGTAGAAAGAACTCTGAGAAGACCCAGGCGTGGGTAGAGCAGTGTGGCTGACAGGCTTTTGGTACCCTGGCCTGGTGTCAGGCCTGAGCCTCTGAGATGGGACAGCCGAGTCCAGGACATTGGACCACCAGAAACCTCCTGGCCCCATGTAATATCAATCAGCGGGAGCTCTCCCAGAGATCTCTGTCTGAACACTAAGACCCAGCTCCACCCAATGGCCAGCAAGTCCCAGTGCTAGACATCCCATGCCAAACAACCAGCAGGACAGGAACACAACCACACCCATTAGCAGAGAGGCTACCTAAAATCATACTAAGGTCACAGACACCCCAAAACACACCACTGGACGTGATCCTGCCCACCAGAAAGACAAGATCCAGACTCATCCACCAGAACACAGGCACTAGTCCCCTCCACCAGGAAGCCTACACAACCCACTAAAACAACCTTACGCACTGGGAGCAGACACCAAAAACAACAGGAATTACGAACCTGCAGCCTGCAAAAAGGAGACCCCAAACACAGTAAGTTAAGCAATATGAGAAGACAGAGAAGCACACAGCAGATGAAGGAGCAAGGTAAAAGCCCACCAGAAGAAAAAAATGAACAGGAAATAGACAGTCTACCTGAAAAAGAATTCAGAATAATTATAGTAAATATGATGCAAAATCTTGGAAATAGAAGGGAGAAAATACAATAAACATTTAACAAGGACCTAAAGAACTAAACAGCAAACAAACAATGATGAATGAAACAATAAATGAAATTAAAAATTCTCTAGAAGGAATCAATAGCAGAAAAACTGAGGCAGAAGAATGGATAAGTGACCTGGAAGATAAAATAGTGGAAATAACTACTGAAGAGCAGAATAAAGAAAAAAGAATGAAAAGAATTGAGGACAGTCTCAGAGACCTCTGAGACAACATTAAATGCACCAGCATTCAAATTATAGGGGTCCCAGAAGAAGAAAAAAAAGGAGAAGTAGCAACTGACACTGCAGAAATACAAAAGATCATGAGAGATTACTACAGGCAAATATAGGCCAATAAAATGGATAACTTGGAAGAAATGGACAAATTGTTAGAAATGCACAACCCTCCAAGACTGAACCAGGAAGAAATAGAAAATATAAACAGACCAATCACAAGCACTGAAAGTGAGACTGTGATTAAAAATCTACCAACAAACAAAAGCCCAGGACCAGATGGCTTCACAGGAGAATTCTATTAAACATTTAGAGAAGAGCTAACACCTATCCTTCTCAAACTCTTCCAAAATACAGCAGAGGAAGGAACACTCCCAAACTCATTCTATGAGGCCACCATCACCTTGATACCAAAACCAGACAAAGATGTCACAAAGAAAGAAAACTACAGGCCAATATCACTGATGAATATAGATGCAAAAATTCTCAACAAAATACTAGGAAACAGAATCCAACAGCACATTAAAAGGATCATACACCATGATCAAGTGGGGTTTATCCCAGGAATGCAAGGCTTCTTCAATATACGCAAATCAATCAACATGATACACCATATTAACAAACTGAAGGAGAAAAACCATATGATCATCTCAATAGATGCAGAAGCTTTTGACAAAATTCAACCCCCATTTATGATAAAAACCCTCCACAAAGTAGACATAGAGTTAACTTACTTCAACAAAATAAAGGCCATATATGACAAACCCACAGCCAACATCATTCTCAATGGTGAAAAACTGAAACCATTTCCTCTAAGATCAGGAACAAGACATGGTTGCCCACTCTCACCACTATTATTCAACATAGTTTGGAAGTTTTAGCCATGGCAGTCAGAGAAGAAAAAGAAATAAATGGAATCCAAATCAGAAAAGAAAAGGAAAACTGTCACCGTTTGGGGCTTCCCTGGTGGCGCAGTGGTTGAGAGTCCACCTGCTGATGCCAGAGTCACGGGTTCATGCCCCGGTCCGGGAAGATCCCACATGCTGCGGAGCGGCTGGGCCCATGAGCCATGGCCGCTGAGCCTGCACATCCGAGCCTGTGCTCCGCAACGGGAGAGGCCACAACAGTGAGAGGCGCACATACCGCAAAAAAACCAAAAAAACAAAAACAAAAAACTATCACTGTTTGCCAATGACATTATACTATACGTTGAGAATCCTAAAGATGCTACCAGAAAGCTACTAGGACTAGTCAATGAATTTGGTAAAGTAGCAGGATACAAAATTAATGCACAGAAATCTCTTGCATTCCTATACACTAATGATGAAAAATCTGAAAGAGAAGTTAAGGAAACACTCCCATTTACCACTGCAATAAAAAGACTAAAATACTTAGGAATAAACCTACCTAAGGAGACAAAAGACCTGTATGCAGAAAACTATAAGGTACGGATGAAAGAAATTAAAGATGATACAAACAGATGGAGAGATATACCATGTCCTTAGATTGAAAGAATCAATATTGTGAAAATGATTATACTCCCCAAAGCAATCTAAAGGTTCAATGCAATCCTTATCAAACTACCAATGGCATTTTTCAGAGAACTAGAACTAAAAATTTCACAATTTGTATGGAAGCACAAAAGACCCCAAATAGCCAAAGCAATCTTCAGAAAGAAAAACGAAGCTGGAGGAATCAGGCTCCCTGACTCCAGACAATAGTGCAAACTTACAGTAATCAGGACAGTATGGCACTGGCACAAACACAGAAAGATAGATCAATGGAACAGGATAGAAAGCCCAGAGATAAACCCACACACATATGGACACCTTATCTTTGATAAAGGAGGCAAGAATATACATTGGAGAAAAGACAGCCTCTTCAATAAGTGGTGCTGGGAAAACTGGACAGCTACATGTAAAAGAATGAAATTAGAACACTCCCTAACACCATACACAAAAATAAACTCAAAATGGATTAAAGACCTAAATGTAAGGCCAGAAACTATCAAACTCTTAGAGGAAAACATAGGCAGAACACTCTATGACATAAATCACAGCAAGATCCTTTTTGACGCATCTCCTAGAGAAATGGAAATGAAAACAAAACTAAACAAATGGTACCTAATGCAACTTAAAACCTTTTGCACAGCAAATGAAACCAAAAGTAAGGCGAAAAGACAACCCTCAGAATAGGAGAAAATATTTGCAAATGAAACAACTGACAAAGGATTAATCTCCAAAATATACAAGCAGCTCATGCAGCTCAATATCAGAAAAAACAAACAACCCAATCCAAAAATGGGCAGAAGACCTAAATAGACATTTCTCCAAACATATACAGATTGCCAACAAATACATGAAAGGATGCTCAATATCATTAATCATTAGAGAAATGCAAATCAAAACCACAATGAGGTATCACCTCACACTGGTCAGAATGACCATCATTAAAAAATCTACAAACAATAAATGCTGGAGAGGGTGTGGAGAAAAGGGAAGCCTCTTGCACTGTTGGTGGGAATGTAAATTGATATAATCACTGTGGAGAACAGTATGGAGGTTCCTGAGAAAACTAAAAATAGAACTACCATACGACCCAGCAATCCCACTGCTGGGCATATACCCTGGGAAAACCATAATTCAGAAAGAGACATGTACCTCAATGTTCATTGCAGCACTGTTTACAATAGCTAGGAAATGGAAGCAACCTAAGTGTCCATCAACAGATGAATGAATAATGAAGATGTGGCACATATATACAATGGAATATTACTCAGCCATAAAAAGAAATGAATCTGAGTTATGTGTAGTGAGGTGGATGGACCTAGAGTCTGTCATACAGAGTGAAGTAAGTCAGAAAGAGAAAAACAAATACCGTATGCTAACACATATACATGGAATAAAAAAAAAATGGTTCTGAAGAACCTAGGGGCAAAACAGGAATAAAGAAGCAGCTGTATAGAATGGACTTGAGGACACAGGGAGGTGGAAAGGTAAGCTGGGATGAAGTGAGAGAGAGGCATGGACATATATACACTACAAAATGTAAAATAGATAGCTAGTGGGAAGCAGCAGCATAGGATGGGGATAACAGCTCGGTGCTTTGTGACCACCTAGAGGGGTGGGATAGGGAGGGTGCAGGGAGATGCAAGAGGGAGGGGATATGGGGATATGTGTGTACATATAGCTGATTCTCTTTTTTATAAAGCAGAAAGTAACACAACATTGTAAAGCAATTATACTCCAATAAAGATGCTTTAAAAAAATAAAGGAATCTGTAGGATAAGACTTAGGTGTGGATGTAGGGTGGTTGAATGACAGCACAGTAAAAAGTTTCATTTTCAACTCTACACATGCCACAACAGTCATATTTCTACAGCAGTGTCAGGAATAATGTTGGTGTCTTTACTTCTCGGTGTTTTCTAAAAGCTTTTGATAGAGTTGGGGGATAACACTAATTCAGAAGGAAAACTTAAGGCACAATTGACGACAGTCTGTAATTAAGTGCTAAATTGTCTGGCACAGGTCTTAAGTCCTGCAGGAATCCAAAGGAAGGGCAGTCAATGAAGGCTGAGTAATACGTGGGCAGCTGGAGCTCTGACATTTGAGAATGTATAACTCTGGTCAGCACATATTTCCTGGATGAGGTGGGACTGGCCCTGGACCTTAAAGCATGGTGAGTACTGGGCTTGGGGGAGGGGAGGGGAGGGGAGGGGACGGGT
>NW_020171999.1:131981-153754 GCF_003031525.2 Neophocaena asiaeorientalis asiaeorientalis
GGATCGATGCACAGGGGATGGCGGAACAAAGGCAAGGAGGCAGATGGAGGTTAGGCGCAAGGGCAGGAGTCTGGCTCCAACAGGAGTGGGACGCTGTGTGCATGGAATCTGGATGGTTGTATGTCTGGCTATTGGGGGAGGGGAGCTGTGGAATCCAGGCTCAATGACTCTGGGCTACTGGGCTTTTGGAAAACTATCCAGCAGCTGTAGGCAGGTGAGTCTAGACTCCAAAACAAATAATTTCCTGGGGAATCTACCACACAGCTATTTCAAAAGGGCTCCCACCTCTGTATAGGCAATGTCTCATTGAATGCCCATGACAATCCTGGGAGGGAGGGATTGTTAAGCAACCATATACTTCAAACAGACATGGGTTGAGTGGGAACAGTAGAGTAAGTTGGAAGGTCACCTCCTTTCTAGATTCCAATGCAAGCACTCTGGGAAGGGGCAGTGGTAGCAGATGTCAAACTGGGCTTCCTGGAATCTAGAAGCATCTTGCACCCTGAATTCCCCTTTTTGCTCCCTCCCTGCAAACATGTACTTGCTTAACAAAGACAATACTATCATTGATTGTGTATAGCTGTGCTAAGTACTTTAAGGGAATGAATTCATTTCATCCTCACAACAACCTTGTGAGGTGAGAGATGTTATTATCTCTATTTTACAGATAAGGAAACTGAGGCACAGAGAGGTTAGGAACCTGTCCAAGGTCATATGTCTGGCAAGTGATTCCAAACCAGGTAGTTTGCCACCACAGCCCACTCTCTCACCTGCCTCACTCCAAAGGTACCCTCTGGGCCCATCCATCATGGACCTCTAATAGGAAATGGCTCATTCAATCCCCACGACAACCCTGGATGGGAGGGACCATTCAGCGACCTGAAATTCCAAGCAGATGTGGTGTGACTAGAGAGATTAGAGTGGGTAGGAAGGTCATGAAGTCAAAAGATCTGGCTCAGAGCGATTCTGTGTTTATTTCCCCACCTGTCATCATCACTGCTGCCCCACCCATATCAGCAGCAGTAGAAACAACAACCGCAGCACCTTTTGGAGCCTCAAGCCAAATTATTGCAGGAGTCCTACTGGAAGAGGCAGGGCATGTGTGGTACCACAGCCCCTTTTGTGTTATGCTGTGGGCCTGGGAGGAGGAAGGAGGAGACACGGTAGTGCTGGCAGTAGCCAGGGGAAGGAGGCGGGGAAGGAGGGTAATAATGAACCCAGGGAGCATGACCAAGGGCAAAGGAAAATGAGGTTCCACAGGCAGGGGAGGGGAGAGGTCATGAGATGCCTACATTTCAGCAGACCATAAACTGAAGAGCGGATGTTGGGGGCAAACAAACTACAGTGAAATCAAAATAAAACCTCAAAGCAGTCCTTGTGAGAATAGCAAGCTGTCTTGATGTTGGACAATGAATGAGTAACTTGTAGGCAGGTGTCCCATGTGGGGAGTGAGTAGGTGCCAGGAGGAGGGTCTAGTGAGAGTGAAAGCCTGCTTCACCAGGCTCAAAGCTTCATGCTTTCCAAGACTTGGGTGTGCCCTAGACTGCTGTGTTAACCTTTTGTTGTTCTGTGGATCCTTGGCTGACTGCTGAAACCCATAAACCCCGTCTCAGAATAATACTTTAAATGCATTAAAATGCATAAGATTATAAAGGAAACAAATTATATCAAAATATTAAACAAAACTTGTATGAAATACTAATATAAATGCTTCTTTATTAATGCATGAAATTTAAAAATTTACTGGTGATTCTAACTACTACTCTAATTTCAAAATATCAACTGTAAAGGCTATCTAGAGGTAGCTACAATGATAATAATGTGATATGAAAATAATCTGTGATTTCTCTTAGAGGCAAAGTCTTACATATTACTAATGCTGTTGTGGTTCATTGCCTACAAAATGAAATGAAATGAGAAATTTCAATTACAAGTTAACAAAAATAGAAATTCAATTTTTTCCCTCCTGACATCACAGGGGTCCTCACTAAGAAATATGCATATGGCAATGGGAATTTACAGATGACTGCAGACCTAGTCCCAGGTTTCCTACTGATCATGTGTCCTTGAAAGTGGGCTCTGACTCTTGACGGCCAGCTCACAAGATAATTCCATTCTTTCCTCTCACAAATGTTTATGAGAAATTGGAGCTACTGAATTCTATGCCCTGGTTCTGGAGAGCAGGCACAAGCAAGTCCACATCCAAGTCTATCAACCCACCAACACAGATCCTCATGTTCACCAACCCATTCTTGTTGGATATGAAATTAGATTCCTCCCATCAAGTGGTTTCAAGCCATGACCGAAAAGGAATCCAGACAGAGGTCATGATTCTGCCTTCTTAGAATAAGCCAGTGCCACCCCAGGGGAGTCCTGTGAAACAGGCACACACAACTGGCTGGACAGAGTGTGGAGTGTTTATTACAAAACCAGTTACATGTTTACAGTAAGCCCCGGGGAGTTTGGCAGACAAGGCAAATGACAGAGAGTAAGAAGGAGAGTGGGAGTAAGAAGGGAAGTGAGAGGGAAAGAGAGAGAGGGAGTGAATGAGAATAAAAATTCGAAGAGGCCTCAGAGGCCCTCCAGTCTAACTCCTTTGTGTCAGTTGGAGACACCAAGGCCCAGAGGAGGGATGTGCCCTAGAGGGACACAGAGCAGTTCAGAGCTGAGTCACTGGCTAGTCGCCTGCTGTTTTCCCTCTGCAACTCTTGCCTGTTTGACCAGAGGTGAGCATGAGCCAACTGGCTTGGAATATGCTTCCAGAAGCAGTGTTCAAATCGGCTAACAGCTCCCCATGCTTCCATGATGCTATATCTCTGGTGGCAAGCACAAGGATAAATATCACCATCTTGAGGAAGGGAACCAAATGCTATGGTCATACTTTGGACACGCAGTGTTCAAATTGATGACCAGTCATACTGATCAGGGGCCCGGTGTGATTCTGCAGGCAGGGTGTGGCCAGCCATGAAGTGGATTGGGCAGGGACTTGAGGGCAGGAAGGAAAGTGGGAAGAAAGGAGGAAGGTGGGTTTCCTGCTGCTGCTTAAGGGTCAGGAGAAGGTGAGGGGGAGGGAGGCTGGCCTGGAGGATGTGGCCCTCAGTGGAGTCCAGACTGCTCAATCTGCTCTTTGCCACAGGGCATGAAGTGTGAGTGCAGCTGGGGTATCCCTACATGTATAATTTCCTTCTCTGATTTCCAGAGATGTCAGTGAAGAGTTGTTTATCATCATCATCATCATCATCATCATTTTATCAGTGTCACTATTATTATTTTGCTCTTTCATTACTTAGGCAGATTTTATCCTCACTTTGGTTGGCAGGTCCCCAGTCCCAAGTCACACCCAGGGCCAAATGGGGCACTGGAAAAAGTATAGTACTCTGAACTTCAGCTCAGATTTGAGGTGCAGCTCTACCTCGTACTAGCTTGATTAGATGACTTGAGTGAATTCTCAACCTTCCTGAGTCTAGGTCGCCAATATGCAAAAGGGGGAATCTGACCTCTACCTCAGGTTGCTGTTAAGAGGTACACATCATGAACTGATGTGCCAAAGTGCTGTGATCAGTGTACAGCACTCTCCCTCTGTGTGGGGATTACCAGGCTAGTGCCTGTAAGAAAGCAGTCTTCCTGGGGGTCACGCTGTTTTTTTGCTTGACAGAGGCACCAGCACATTTGAAAGTGAAATCTGAGAAGAAAGCAATTTTCTATTTTTTCTTCTTGCACAAAAGGGAAAATGATTTACTGCATTGCTCCCCAGAGCTTGATGTCAACTAGCTATAGCCACCGTCAGATTAGGGAGTGACAAATCTGGAGCTCACCGTCAGAGCTTATGAACAATTCATGAGGTCGAAACATGCTTCAAGCTCCGACCTTTTGGGCCAGGGATCTGAGACCAGGGAAAGGCCAGAGATCACCTAGCCAGCCTCTTACCTTTGTTCATCCACATTTCAGCTCTATGCCAAGGCCAAATGTCCAGCAACTATAAACACTGGGATAGGAAGAATGTTTGCTAGGTGCTGGAATACACAAACCAACCTCCACCCAGAGATGGAACATCGCAGAGAAAGAGCACAGGCTCTGGAATCAGACAAGCCTGAGTTCCCGTGCCAACCCTGCCACTTAAATCTGTGGAACTTTCTGTAAGTTCCTTCCCTTTTCTGAGTAGAGGTTTCTCCAGTAACCTTCAAGTCCACCTA
This sequence comes from Neophocaena asiaeorientalis asiaeorientalis, assembly GCF_003031525.2. NCBI lineage: Eukaryota > Metazoa > Chordata > Mammalia > Artiodactyla > Phocoenidae > Neophocaena > Neophocaena asiaeorientalis. The sequence goes on from NW_020171999.1 coordinate 136,175, forward strand.
TAGCCTTGACCTCTATCCTATTTCCTGTCCTCCAGATACTTACTACAGACTGCTATGTGGACCTGCCAAATTTGAATCTTTTTCAAAATAAAGCCCTGCTTCCCCTCCTTTGCACACACACCCATCAACCTGCTTACATGCATGTCCATAGCTAATTGTTTCCTTGATCCTATGCCCTGTAACTACTCAAGGACATCACTCCAGTAATTTTCTCTATCTGTTTCATCAAATTTTTCCTTTCTTATCTCCATCACCACGCAAACATGCCATACATCTCCCACCTCTAAAATATCCAAACCTTGAGCCCCATTCTCCTCCAACTACCACCTTTCTCTTAACCCACACAGAGTCAAACACCTGCAAAGAGTTGTCTCACTTTCTGGTTCCTCTTCTTTGTTTCACATTCTCTCCTCAATCACATCAGTTTCTGATCCACTTCACTGATATGGTTCTTAACAAATCACCAAAGACCTCCATCTTGCCAAAGTTCATGATCACTTCTGTTCTCATTGTTCTAGACCTTTCAACAGCCTTTGACTTGTTAATTACACCTTTATTCTTAAAACACTGTCTTCTGGACTAGAACTAGAATTACACTCAGCTAGTTTTTACTCCATTTGTAGCTGTTCCCTCCAAATCTCCTTTCCTGGAGCTACTTCCTCTTCTGGACCTTTGAATGTTGAAGTGTCCCCGGGCTCCATCCTTGACTTTCTCTATTTCATCTACATTCCCTCTCTAAGGGATCACTTGGTTTGCAATACCATTTGGGTAATGACAACTCCCAAATTTATCCATGGCCTCTTCCTTGAGTATTGGACTCACATATCAAACTACCTATTTGTCATCTCCATGCAAATGTATAATAGCCATCTTAGATTCAACACATACAAAACACAATTCTTGATTAGCCGGTTCCTGCCATTACCAAGTCTGCTCCTCCCCACATTTCTTCCCATAACAATAAAGGGCACTACCATCTACCTATTTGTTCAGGCTACTCTCAAACTTATGATTCAAACTTGACTCCTTTCTTTCCATCTTATTCTTTGACAAGTGCTATCAGCCTTATCTTCGACATGTAGCATTCAACTACTCTCCACCACCTCTACTGCCATCACTGTGGCTCAAACCACTATCATCTTCCCCCGGATTATTGCAGGATAGCTTCTTTGAGATCTCCTTGCTCCTACTCTGCTCTCCCTCTAATCTGCCCTCAACACAGCAGCCAGAGAGATCCTATTAAAACAAAAATCAGATCATGTCATTCTATGCAAGACTCTCCAGTGCTTTCATAGTTCTAAGAATAAAATTCAAACTGTAAACATGGCTTCGAGGGCCCTGTTGATTTGGTTTCTGACTACCTCACTCTCTGACATCAATCTCTTAACACTCTCCGCCTCCTGCTTCATACCTGTCAAGCACTCTTCCCTACTTGTTGCTCCTCAAATGCACCAAGATTGTGCCTACCATAGGGCCGTTGCATTTGCTGTTACCCTTCTGAGAGATCTGGAATGCTCTTATTAAAAACATTTGAATGGCTGGATTCTTTTTATTCAGGTCTCAGTTCAGATAGTAACTGTTTATCAAGGCCACCTCTGGTCACCTTGATATAGCTGTTCAGTCCCTGTCAATCTTTACCTCATTACTCTATTTTAATTTCTCTGTAATACTTATCAGAACCTAAAATGGTGTCACTCAGTTATTTAGCTGCCTTTGGCTGTCTGTCCCAGTAAAATAATGCCTCCATGGGCGGAGGGGCCTGGTCTTTACTGTTCATGGCTTTATCCCAAGCACCAGATCAACTCTGTCATAAAGTGATCACTCAATAAATATTTATTAAATGAATAAATGACTTCCCTGCTTCTAGCTTGCCTCCAATAATCATTTCTCTACACTGAACACAGAGTGATCTTTTAAGAATGTAAATTAGATCATGACACTTAAAATCCTTTAATGGCTTGCCATTGCACTTCAAATAAACAAATAAAACTGCAAGCCCTTACAGTGGCCTACAAGACTTGCCATGACCTGACCCCTGCTCACATCTTAAACCACAACTCCTTCCACTCTACCCGTAGCCCAGTGTGTGTCAGTCATGTAAACTTTCTATCAATTCCTGAAATTCACTGTGATCTTCCCTACTTCTGGGCCTTTGCTTTGCTGGTATCTCTGTATTCAGTGTTCTTCATCCCCGCTTCATGCTACTACCCACCCAAGGCAATAGTACAGGCAGTCACTGCTCTAGGAACACCAAGATGAGAAGGATCATTTCCACTGGGTTGGCTGGAGGAGCTAGGAAGCTCTGCTCATCCACAAATTGACATTTTCAGGCTTTACTTACACACAGGCTACCACCATACTCCAAAGTCACACAAATAAAGACAAAAGAAGCTCAGGTCTCTACCCTCTTCCCAGCACAGAGTTTTAAAATAAACTATCTACTTGGCTTTGATCATTCCCTCTCTCTCCCACACCCACTCAACACCTCCTCCAGTCTAATCTGGCCACAGCCCCCCCCCCACCACTACTCACTCCCCTGATCTTGAGCGTTACCAATAACCTCCACGTTACTAAATCCACTGGACACTGATGTATATTCATCTTGTCTGACCTTTCAGGATCATTGGGAAGAGGAAAACACCAGCCGGTCTGTTTTCCCTCCTATCTCTTTGGATATTCATTGTCAGTCTTTGCTGGTCCTTCCTTCTCCACTTAAAGCTCTGTCTCGGGCTTCCCTGGTGGCGCAGTGTTTGAGAGTCCGCCTGCCGATGCAGGGGACACGGGTTCGTGCCCCGGTCCGGGAAGATCCCACATGCCGCGACTAGTTCACATTTCAGACCTGTATATCAAACTGTCCACTACCCATTTCCACGTAGAAGTACCAGCAGCAATTCAAATATGTCACTGACCAAAAGGGAACCCTTGATCTTCTTCCCAAGGCTTTTCCACATGCAGCAACCCCCTTCTCAGGAATAGTAACACCATCCTCTCCACTGCACAAAGCAACAAGCCTGAATATCCCCTTTGACAGCTCCCTCTCCTTCACCACATGTATCCAATCAGTTCCCAAGTCTAGTACATTCTACGTCTCAACTATCTCTTGCCTTTGTCCCCTTCTCTCCATCTCCCCTGGTAGAAATTTAAGTTCAGATCACCATTAACTCACCTGGACTTCTGCAACTGCGTCCCTTCTGGTGCTCTTACATCTAATTTCACCAGTCTTCTGTCCTCTAACCACACTGCAGGAAGAAGGATCTTCTGAAAGCTGTAAGTCAGATTATTACCCTCCCCTGCTCAAGACCTTCCTTTGCTCAGTGGCTTCTTCTCGATTGTTTCTGGAATCAAAGTCAAGCTCCTGAGCTTGGCATTCAAGGTTCTGCTGGACCTGTCCCCAGAAAACCTCAGCCTGTTTCCCTCCCACCACTCCTTGTGCCTGAGGTTTTAACCTCACTAGAGCACTTCTGTGCTCCTTCTTCCTACCCCTGTGCCTCTGCTCACGCTGTCCCCTGTGCTTGGGATGGCCTTCCCCTTCCCTCCATATGGCAAATTCATACTCATTTTCTTATTCCCAGCTCAAGCATTAGCTGCTGTAACATTTTTCTGTCTCCACGCTCCCCTCCCCATGTTGCTGCTGGGTCTGGGTTATGAACTTTTCCTCTGGATTCCCACGGCCTCTTGTGTTTCCTTATCATTCATCCTTATTACAGAGTATGCAGTCATACCCAGATCCACCTGTTCCCAGGACTAGCGGGGGAGGATCCTTGAAAGCAGGGACCTTGTCTGAGTGGCTCTATCATCTCTGCCCCCAGGAGGCACACAAGGTCGATTTCCTGTTTCTTCCCATCTGTCCCCACAGTCCCAGTCTATGTACAGCTCTGCCCTGCTTGCACTTTTCCTCCTCTTAAAAATTTTATAATTTTGTTGTCAAAGCTCATCACTCAATTCCATATTCGTGATATTATTTCTTCCTGACTTTTTTTTTGGTTGGTGGTAGTGCTTTGTTGTGTTGTGCTGTGTTTTGTTTTACTTTTATATCTCTAGAGCCATGGCTGCCAGCTCCTGCAGGCTTAAGCCAAATCCCATGGGGGTCTGTCACCACTCAGCCACACAGCAGCCTCTACCTGTGGAGGTCCAGGAAGATGACCCAAGGAGAAAGCCAGATAGGAGATAGGCCCAACAGCAGAGCCACAGCCACACTCACTGTACCTGCATCGCACTTTACAGTGTACAAGAACCTTCCTCCATCTTCCCGCTACAGGGTCCTCTCAACACTCAAGGATGTATAGAAGCCAGGGATTCCCATTATTCTAATTTAGCAGATGGGGAAACTAAGGCACTAAAAAGGTGGAAGGGTCAATAATGTCTCTCTAAAGAATGTTGCTTCCTGGACAGGAGGCCAGGTATGACTGCCAGGACAGCCCAGACTAGAGCACAAAATTTAAGGAGACACTTATTTTTGGTTCATTCAAGTTCAGGGTTGGCACCTGAGAGTGAGAGCCTGTGGGTGGACAAGGAAGCTGAGGCTGCAGATGCTGGGAGATCATGTAGGAGATGAGATGGGCCATTTTCAAGCAAGTGTCCTCTAAACTCTTAGGAGGGTGGTGGGGATGGGTCATGGGAGATGAGTGGAGGGGAGTGCATACATTGAAGTAAAAAACACCAGTAACCCCAGAGTCCACAAGGCTTAGGAGTGGATGTAACAGCCTGCAGATCATCCTGACTCATCCTGGAAGAGAAGGAACAGAGGAGCACAGAAACGAGGTGGCCCACCAGGTCAAATGGCAACCCCCAGGTAGTATGCTGCCCACACGGGCAGACCCCAGAGTAGCCCCATGGGGAAATGGCCATTAGAATGTTCCAACAGGTTCAGAAGGCAGTTGCTTCATTGGCTTACTAGGTGCCTTTGGGTCAGTCCCTTCTCTTGGGGCCTCAGAGTCCCCATAGGTACATAGGGACCTCACACTTTCTGTGTTGTCGGGTCGTTTTGGCTCCAGGCTCTCCTCTTCCATGACGCTGGTCCCTGGCCCAGACCCTGAGCCCAGAAGGTGGCCAGTGGTAGGGAGCTTCTGGTATCACCCACTCCAAAGAGAAATACACTTTGCATGAGTCTGAGCAAACTGTTGTGTGCAGAAGCCTTGATTTAAGGCCATTTCAATAAGCCCCAATTCATCATCTTGAAGGTCTTTGAAGAAAAGACAAGTGCCATTTTCTAAATGCCATTATGCAATCAAGCCTTTTGCAGCCGGCCCGCCAGGCTCACATGCCTATAGGCGTGCTTTGACTACTACATCTTATGTCTCACTGTGTGCCTGGGCTCCTTTTGACAGACAGTCCTGGTTATGCGTGGACCAGGGGTGATGATGCAAGGAAGAGACTGGGAGCGCCAGGCATAAGACAGCACATAACAGGCAATCTGAAAAGCTGTGGAAAATTTCACAGGAGGTAGACCCTACCTGGCCCAAGGTCACTCTTGTCTCTTAAAGCCTGAGCATTTTTTCCTGAGCTCCCTTGCCATGCAGGGCAGGTACCCAAGGCAGCCTTCTAAGTGTACCATTCTCTCTGGGGTACAGTGCTCAAATCAGAGACCTAGCTGTCAGACTGCCCAGGGTAGAGTCCTGGCTGTAGTACTGCTTAGCTCTCTGAGCCTGGGAAAGTGAGCTGACCACTCTGTGCCTCAATTTCCTCATCTGTAAAATGAAAGTAGAGTTGGGCGGATGGACGAGGGCAAGCGCCAGGCTCAGCGTGCCACAGCACCCACACTGTGCTCCTGCCCACCCCGTGGCCTGCAGTGGGCAGAGTCTGTGAGAGTTTGTCCCGGGGCTCAAGGAAGTTTCCCACCGCAGCACCACTCCCATGAAAGCAGTACCTGCCAGCACCCTCCACTCCCCTGGCCACTGGCAAACAACTACCAGGACAGGAAAGCAACCCCACCCATTACCAGAGAAGCTGCCTAAAATCATAATAAGCTCACATACACCGCAAACACACCACCAGACAAGGTCCTGCCCACAAGAAAGACAGGATGCAGTCTCATCCACCAGAACACAGGCACCAGTCCACTCCACTAGGAAGCCTACACAACCCACTGAACCAACTTTAGCCACTGGGGGCAGACACCAAAAACAACGGGAAGTACAAACCTACAGCTTGAGAAAAGGAGACCCCAAACACAGTAAGTTAAGCAAAATGAGAAAACAGAAAAACACACAGCAGATGAAGGAGCAAGATAAAAACCCACCAGACCTAACAAATGAAAAGGAAATAGGCAGTCTACCTGAAAAAGAATTCAGAATAATGATAGTAAAGATGGTCCAAAATCTTGGAAATATAATGGAGAAAGTACAAGAAACGTTTAACAAGGACCTAGAAGAACTAAAGAGCAAAGAAACAATGATGAACAACACAATAAATGAAATCAAAAATTCTCTAGAAGGAATCAATAGCAGAATAACTGAGGCAGAAGAACGGATAAGTGACCTGGAGGATAAAATAGTGGAAATAACTACTGCAGAGCAGAATAAAGAAAAAAGAATGAAAAGAATTGAGGACTGTCTCAGAGACATCTGGGACAACATTAAATGAATGAATATTTGAATTATAGGGGTCTCAGAAGAAGAAGAAAAATAGAAAGGGACTGAAACGTATTTGAAGAGATTAGAGTTGAAAACTCCCCTAAAATGGGAAAGGAAATAGTCAATCAAGTCCAGGAAGCACAGAAAGTCGCATACAGGACAAATCCAAGAAGAAACACACCAAGACACATATTAATCAAACTGTCAAAAACTAAATACAAAGAAAAAATATTAAAAGCAGCAAGGGAAAAACAACAAATAACACACAAGGGAATCCCCATAAGGTTAACAGCTGATCTTTCAGCAGAAACTCTGCAAGCCAGAAGGAACTGGCAGGACATATTTAAAGGGATGAAAGGGGAAAACCTACAACCAAGATTACTCTACCCAGCAAGGGTCTCATTCAGATTTGATGGAGAAATTAAAACCTTTACAGACAAGCCAAAGCTAAGAGAATTCAGCACCACAAAGCCAGTTTTACAACAAATGCTAAAGGAACTTCTCTAGGCAAGAAACACAAGAGAAGGAAAAGACCTACAATAACGAGCCCAAAACAACTAAGAAAATGGGAATAGGAACATACATATCGATAATTACCTTAAATGTAAATGGATTAAATGCTCCCACCAAAAGACACAGACTGGCTGAATAGATACAAAAACAAGACCCGTATATACGCTGTCTACAAGAGATCCACTTCAGACCTAGAGACATATACAGAATGAAAGTGAGGGGATGGAAAAAGATATTCTATGCAAATGGAAATCAAAAGAAAGCTGGAGTAGCAACTCTCATATCAGAAAAAATAGACTTTAAAATAAAGACTATTACAAGAGACAAAGAAGGACACTACATAATGATCAAGGGATTAATCCAAGAGGAGATATAGCAATTGTAAATATTTATGCACCCAACATAGGAGCACCTCAATATATAAGGCAAATGCTAAGAGCCAGAGAAGAGGAAAATGACAGTAACACAATCATAGTAGGGACTGTAACACCTCACTTTCACCAATGGACAGATTATCCAAAATAAAAACAAATAAGGAAACACAAGCTTTAAATGACACATTACACCAGATGAACTTAATTGATATTTATAGGACATTCCATCCAAAAACAACAGAATACACTTTCTTCTCAAGGGCTTATGGAACATTCTCCAGGATAGATCATATCTTGTGTCACAAATCAAGCCTCAATAAATTAAAAAAAAATTGAAATCGTACCAAGTATCTTTTCTGACCACAGTGCTATGAGACTATATATAAATTACAGGAAAAAAACTGTAAAACACACAAACACATGGATGCTAAACAATACGCTAGTAAATAACCTAGAGATTACTGAAGAAATCAAAGAGGAAATCAAAATATATCTAGAAACAAATGACAAAGAAAACACGAAGACCCAAAACCAATCAGATGCAGCAAAAGCAGTTCTAACAGGGAAGTTTATATCAATACAATCCTACCTCAAGAGACAAGAAACATCTCAAATAAACAACCTAATCTTACACCTAAAGCAATTAGAGAAAGAAGAAAAAAGGAACCCCAAAGTTAGCAGAAGGAAAGAAATCATAAAGATCAGATCAGAAATAAATGAAAAAGAAATGAAGGAAACAATAGCAAATGTCAATAAACGAAAAGCTGGTTCTTTAAGAAGATAAACAACACTGATAAAGCATTAGCCAGACTCATCAAGAAAAAAAGGGAGAAGACTCAAATCAATAGAATTAGAAATGAAATCGGAGAAGTAACAACTGACACTGCAGAAATACAAAGGATAATGAGAGATTACTACAGGCAACTATAGGCCAATAAAATGGACAACCTGGAAGAAATTGACAAATTATTAGAAAGGCACAACCGTCCAAGAGTGAACCAAGAAGAAATAGAAAATATGAACAGACCAATCACAAGCACTGAAATTGAGACTGTGGTTAAAAATCTTCCAACAAACAAAATCCCAGGACCATATGGCTTCCCAGGCGAATTCTATCGAACATTTAGAGAAGAGCTAACACCTATCCTTCTCAAACTCTTCCAAAATATAGCAGAGGCAGGAACACTCCCAAACTCATTCTATGAGGCCACCATCACCCTGATACCAAAACCAGACAAAGATGTCACAAAGAAAGAAAACTACAGGCCAATATCACTGATGAATATAGATGCAAAAATCCTCAACAGAATACTAGCCAACAGAATCCAACAGCACATTAAAAGGATCATACATCATGATCAAGTGGGGTTTATCCCAGGAATGCAAGGATTCTTCAATATACGCAAATCAATCAATGTGATAAACCATACCAAAAAATTGAAGGATAAAAACCTTATCATCATCTCAGTAGATGCAGAAGAAACTTTCAACAAAATTCAACCCCCATTTATGATAAAAACCCTCCACAAAGTAAGCAGAGAAGGAACTTACCTCAACATAATAAAGGTCATATATGACAAAACCACAGCCAGCATCGTTCTCAATGGTGAAAAATTGAAACCATTTCCTCTCAGATCAGGAAAAAGACAAGGTTGCCCACTCTCACCACTATTATTCAACATAATTTTGGAAGTTTAAGCCATTGCAATCAGAGAAGAAAAAGAAATAAATGGACTCCAAATCAGAAAAGAAAAGTAAAACTGTCACTGCTTGCAGATGACATGATACTATACATTGAGAATCCTAAAGATGCTACCAGAAAACTACTAGGACTAATCAATGAATTTGGTAAAGTAGCAGGATACAAAATTAATGCACAGAAATCTCTTGCATTCCTATACACTAATGATGAAGAATTTGAATTTTAAATTAAGGAAACACTCCCATATACCATTGCAACAGAAAGACTAAAATGCCTAGGAATTAACCTACCTGAGGAGACAAAAGACCTGTATGCAGAAAACTATAAGATGCAGATAAAAGAAATTAAAGATGATACCAACAGATGGAGAGATAAACCATGTTCTTGGATTGGAAGAATCAACATTGTGAAAGTGACTATACTACCCAAAGCAATCTACATATTCAATTCAATCCCTGTCTAACTACCAACGGCATTTTTCACAGAACTATAACAAAAAAATTCACAGTTTGTATGGAATCACATAAGACCCTGAATAGCCAAAGCAGTCTTGAGAAAGAAAAATGGAGCTGGAGGAATCAGGCTCCCCGACTTCAGACTATACTACAAAGTTACAGTAATCAAGATAGTGTGGCACTGGCACAAAAACAGAAATATAGATCAATGGAACACGATAGAAAGCCCAAAGATAAACCCATGCACATATGCTCACCTTATCTTTGGTAAAGGAGGCAAGAATATACAATGGAAAGAGTGAAGGGTAAGCTGGGACAAAGTGAGAGAGTGGCATGGACATATATACACTACCAAATGTAAAATAGATAGCTAGTGGGAAGCAGCCGCATAGCACAGGGAGATCAGCTCGGTGCTTTGTGACTACCTAGAGGATGGGATAGGGAGATGGAAGGGACATGCAAGAGGGAGGGGATATGGGCATATATGTATATGTATAGCTGATTCACTTTGTTGTAAAGCAGAAACTAAGACACCATTTTAAAGCAATTATACTCCAATAAAAATGTTTAAAAAGTGAAAGTAATGATAGCACATCAACTTCCTAGAGTTAGGGTGAAAATTAAATGCTGTAATGCCTTTAAATCTCTGAGAACAGTGCCTGCCATGTACTAAGCTATATGCAAGTATTATGATTCTTGCCATCTTCATGGAACTACATATAGGAGTGGCAAATGTGGAAGCTGGAAAGTAAGTTGGGTTTCCCCTAGGCCATGGGGTGTGGGAGAAGCACGGCAAGGTCTGGGAGCTAAAAGCCTGTCTTTATATCTTGGCTTCACTATTCACTGGCAGTGGGACTTTAAGCAAGTCTAGGTACCATCATGAGCCTACTTCCCTGACTCTAAAAGGGGTAGAGACTCCTCAGATTATCGGGTTGTTTCAGAAGCTGATAAGGAAACAGGTAGGACACTGCTTTGCACTCAGAAACTCCAGGTGATGGGTCCAGTAATCCATGTTTTACCAAACCCTTCAGCGGAATCCAATGCATGAAAGGGCTTGAGAACCGCTCTTCTAATCCAAACTCACAAAGACAAGGAAATGGAGGACCAGAGAAAGCCTAAGAATTGCACACTCACAGGGAGCAAGGTGCTGGTTAGGGGAACTGATGGCCCCAAGGTAGTCCGGTAGGGTACCCATGAGATCAAAGTGTCTTGCCTCCCAGGTGTTACTCTTGCTGGGACACCAGTCTGAGCAGTACCAAAGACCCCTTCTCCTAGGCATATACCTCAAAAAATTCAGGTTGAACATGGGGCCCTGATGCTTACTCCTTACAAATTTGCAAATGGGGCATTTTTAGGTGCTAGTCACATGGCTGAAAGAGAGGCTAGTCCTCAAAGAAGTGCCTGTAGGCACTGCACAGGTGGTAAACTAGCCAGACCACATTCTGGGAGGCAAGAGACCATTTTCTCACATGGACCTTCCTGGACACTTCTCTACAGAATAGCCTCTCTTTCAGCTGTGGGTCTAGCACCCAGAAATAATCTGTTTCCAGATTTTTAAGGAGTAAGTGTCAAGACTCCTTGTCAGCCTGAAATGTTTGGAGTATTTGCCCAGGAGAAAGGGTCTCAGGCCCTCGCAGTAGTCCAAGGGTGGAGGCCAGCCACAGTGAAGCCTCAGCCTCTCTTCCAGGTCCTGGAGCAAGAGACAGTACAGGTGGGCAGTGGCAGCCAGCGTGTGTGGGAGTTACCTGATGCCTGCAGTGAGCTGAAGGGCTGAGAAATGGCTCAAGTTGGGAGCCCCACATTGACCCTGTCACTCTTGCAACTGGCTGTCTGCCTGGTGGGCTCTTGCCCTAGAACTTCTGCCCTTCCCCAATTGCCCCAAGCCAAACCTCTTCCTGTCCCCAGTGATAAGGGGGAAGAAAGCATGGGAGGGGGCAACAGCCTCAGAAGTCCAGGGGACCCTTGGCAGTCTTGGACCCCCGGTGTGGGGATGTACAGCAATAGCAATAGCAATAGACACAGGCCCACAGGCACTAGCTCTGCTTCACCAGACAGGCAAGCACGACACAGCCCCACGTCCTGAGCCCATGTCAGGAGCTGCTCTCTCCCACATAATGCTGGCAGATCACGACTCATTTTCCCCCCAGACCAGCCGCAGGAACCTCAGCAGCACATGAGTGCTTCTCCTGCCTCTCCCCCGCAGCCACCTCGGCATGAAGCTCTCCATCAGAAGGTGATTAGATTTGGGGAGAGTTATTTCTTTTTCCAGATGTAATTGTTTCTTAATTCTTTTAATTTCATTCCCTTTAAAGATTACATGCCACAACTGGCACTTGATAAATGATGAAGAACATTAGCAATTAATCGAGTTTTCAAGTGGCACTGCTTTCATGATAAGACATATATATATATTTAATATTATATATATATATATATATATAAAGTTTGAGAGAAAACTATCCTTGGAGACAGCCTACGGATAAGAGGAAAGGAAATGAGATGAAAGGAAAGTGTCCGATGCAATTTAAAACCTGAGGAAGCAAAGACCGTTCCAAACTGTTCCTGAGACTCCTGCCAAGAGATCAGGAAGCCCAGAAAGCTAAACAAGTTTCCCAAAGACAGAGGAGAAATAATGTATTCACTTGCTCATTTGATCAATCACGCACTCGCTTGCTCATCAAATTAGTTAACTTAGTCACTCACTCAGTCACTCATTCATTAATTCATTCATTCAGTAGCCCAGTTATTTCCCTTCTTCCTCATCTGCTCACTAACTAGTTAGCATGCAAACGAGATCATTTCTTCTTTCTCTTCTCTGCTCACCTCCTCCCTCACACACTCTCACACATTGCCCCTGCACTGTACCACCCACAGTTCCATGGTGACTTAGGGTTTAGCTGACTATAGATTGTCTACAAACACACCTTAATGTACAAAGAAAATTATGATCTTCCATAATATTAGCTGGCTCATCCTGTACTCCTTTCATTCAATTATGCTGCATGAGTTTATTCTGTGCAGGGAGCAGAGAGGTACAAATGACATTGACCATGCTGTTCCCTGACTTACAGTTCACTGAGGGAGATAACTATTTTCAGAAATCCCTATATTTGATACAGAAATCCAAACAGGAATCACTTGATTCTGGCGGAAAGACTGCAGGCAGGCTTCCACTCATGAACTTGTCTGAGCATCTACTATAAACTAGACCCTGGGAATACAGAGAGGACTAAGACCTGGGCCTACCTTCACGGAGTTCAATATCCAATAGTGGAGAAAGACACAAGACTAGACAACTGGCATTAAATATGAGTAAGCTGAGTTGCTGGAAGACAAAATGATACAAAAATCAGGTAATGAACTCTGTTCATGGAAAGCTTAAGAATGAGTCAACATTAGCTCTAGGCTTTAAAGAAAGGGTAGGATTTTGTTGGACAAAGGTAGATGAAAGGAAAGTGCTTGATGCACACGCATGATCCATGGGTAGAAAACTTAAGGTGTGTTTGGAGAATGGTAAATAGTACTATTTTTCTAGAGCAAAGAATATGTCATAGGGAGTTGGTGGAAATAAGGCTTAGCCCTCAAGCAAGGGTTTGAATGACTGTTGGGGTCTGATTATAGAATAAGAGGAGGAGCCAAGGATGGATTTTGAGGAGAGCTGTGTCATCATGAGAGCTGGGCTCAAGAGATGAACTTGGAAGTGAGATCAGAAAGAGCACAGAGACTACGCAGACAGATCCTTGAAGGAGCCAGAGACTGCCGACAGAGTAAAGTAGAGCAGTAGGGACAGAAATGCAGAAGCAAAAGTAAATGTGAGTATTGTACAGGAGGCGGAATAAAAAAAAACTGAATGTGAAGGATGAGGGTGAGGCAGTCAGACATGCTTCAGAGGCCAATCAAAATATCAATACAACTGCAGGGAAGAGAATCTTGGACACATTACCAAGAGGCATATTAAATCGGTTTAAAGATTTACTTGATTGACTCCACACTCACCAATACTTGACCATACTCATTCTTAGATCCTAAGCTTAGTTGATATCTTCAGTTCAAAGTTTTCTCTACGTGGTTAAAAGAGGAGGTGACAAATTCCAAGGTGAAATGGAAGCAGCACATTTGTGCAGGAGAGCGGGGTACATCTTTGGACCATTTTTGCCTCCTTCTTGCCCTGTGGTCCCTCCTGTGCTGCCTTCCACCCATTCTCCAATCACCTTTGCCCTAGAGCTGCCTGGTAGCCACTCATGCAGAGGGACTCAGGAGGACGCAGAAGCACAGGATCAAATGCATAGCTCTTGTTGAGGAGAGAAGATCAAATGCATAGCTCTTGGCTACAGAAGGCAAGGAGGAGAGAGTGGGTGACAGGCAGGGTAGATTGAGAGAGGTAGGGACAGAGGAGAGGGAACTCAGTAGGAGGTAGGTGGCCGTGCTGAGATACTATGTGTATGTGTGAGACCAATGGAAGTCACCCCGTACTCCCAGGTCCACTGCACTCCACAAATTTTCTCAGTCCCAGGGACGTGGATTCCTCACAGACTATAGCCCCCTTGGTGGCTCTCTCACATGGTCACTGCTTAGAGGCTCGTGCCAGTATGTGGAGGCACTACTTGACACAGAGCCCAGAGGATCAGAGAGATTGAGTGCTATTGTGTGTGAGAGAATAGGCTTTGAAGCAAACTACTTGACTGTTCTGTGCTTCGGTTTCTTTGTCTGCAAAATGGGGCTAATGACATTTACCTTGAAAAGACATGAGGATTAACATAGATGCATGCAAAGCAACAATCTGTGTTTTTTTTAAATTTTTTAATTGAAGTATAGTTGATTTACAATGTTGTCTTAGTTTCAGGTATACAGCAAAGTGAATATACATATATGTATATATACATATATCTCTTCTTTTTCAGATTCTTTTCCCTTATAGGTTATTACAGAATACTGAGTAGAGTTCCCTGTGCTATACAATAGGTCCTTGTTGGTTATCTATTTTATATACAGTAGTGTGTATATGCCAATCCCAAACTCCTAATTTATCTCCCCCCCAAGTCTTTTGGTAACCATAAGTTTGTTTTCTATGTCTGTGAGTCTGTTTCTTTTTTGTGTATAAGTTCATTTGCATCTTTTTTTAGGTTCCACATATAAGTGATATCATATGGTATTTGTGTTAATCCTTCTCCTGAGGCAAATGGAATCTCATGAGAAGGAACTAAGACCACAGCATTTGATTCCCTTCAGCTTGGAAACACAGCAGATCTTAACATCTCATTAGGTATTCTCAATATGGTTTTATCCCCCGAACACACACAATGGATGCTCTCTGACTTACAAGAAGAAATATGTGACTCGCAGTGACTACCAATTTCTCTACTGTTCCATAGGGGATTCAGCATTTTTCTTCTGTCATGTAGGAGGAAATCCAGCCTGATTATCCCTCACCCAGTGAGGCACACTGTGGGTTACCCTGTTGAACACAAACCCCATATCAGGACTGGCTACATAATTTGTGGGGTCCAATGCAAAATAAAAACATGGAGCCCCTTCTTCAGAATTATTAAGGATTTCAAGATAATAACAGTAGAGCATTAAAACCCAGCATGGGGCCCCAGAACAAAGTCGTATGCTCATCTGACAGAAGTTTGCACTGGAAGACTCGCTTCTGGGCAAAGAGCTCCCTCCAGGTTGTTTCTCCAAAAAGCTGGCTGGGCAGATGCCAGGTGGTTATGGATGGCTAAAGCCCTTGGAGTCAGAGTTCTGGCACTGCAGCCCTGGGGGATAACTATGTATCCTCTAACTGTAATCAACCAGCAACTGCCTTTCTTCCTGCTGTTACTTTTTCTAATCACTCCAGGCGATTTCCACTCTCCCAACCCCTCCACTACACACTCCTGTCCCCAGCACAGGCATACTCTAGGGGAGGGGCCAAGTGGCCCCACTCTTCATCCTGACAGTGACCTTGAGCCTTAGTGGGTGGCTCTCTGGTAATCTCTCAGGTAATACTAGAAAGAAAGATGCTTCCTTCATAGGTCTCTGGGAAAAGGTGAGGAGAATGACAGGGATGGAAGGCTGAACGGATATACAACCCTAGAAGAGCATGACTGAAAAGGTGGTCCATGGATCGGTGCCAGACTGCAATGAGGTAAGTAGACAAATGGAGAGTAAGTGTTTGAAAACTTTTAGAGCAACTTGATAAAGCCTATTAAATTTCCTAATAAAATAATAAAAATATAATTTATGTCTTAATTTTCACCCTTCTAGTAATTCAGTTTTATTGCAATTTAACAAAGTATTGGCCCATGCAGTTTGGAAATCTAAAAACATAATTTAACAAAACAAAACAAACTAAAGCAAAACAAAAAATAGGTGCTTCAGAGCAGATGGTTGCCAGCTTTGCCATGGCACCCCTGGCTATAACAGGAAAGGCACTGAGGTGGGAGTCAAAAGGTCAGACTTCTCGTTTATCTATTTTATATATAGTAGGGAACTATACTCAGGATCTTCTAATAACCTATAATGGAAAAGAATATGAAAAAGAACGTGTGTGTGTGTCTCTCTCTGTGTGTGTGTAACTGAATCACTTTGCTGTACACTTGAAACTAACACAACATTGTAAATTAACTAGACTTTAATTTTTAAAATAAAATGAGTACTTGTAGACAGCAAAAATAAAAAATAAAATGATAAGACTTCTCATCCCATTCCTTCATCTCCTTGGAGAAGTCATTTAATGTCTGAGCTTCACTTTTCTCATCTGTAAATGTCTCATGAGGACCACATGAAATCTTGGGTGAGAAGGTGCCTTACAAACTGTAAGGTGCAGTGTTAAATGAGGGCTAAATCGTGAAGATGCTACCATTCTGTGGCCATTCCACACCCCTGCCTCACAAGTGACCCTGGGTACTAGCACAGTGGTAAGAGCATAGACACTGAAGTCAGAAGTCAGGCTGCATTTGGACCCTACCTTCATGACGTACTAAAGTCTCAGTACTCCATTTCTTCTCTATCCTCTTACCAATAAAGAAGGGATTTTTAAACTATCAACCTGATAAGTTGTGGTGAAGATTAACTGGGAAGCACTTAGCACAAAGAAGTGGTAGCTCGTAGTGTGGTCTGATTACACCTCTTATTCTTGTCACTCTACATTACTATTTAGAGATTTACCCATGTTCATAGTTCTTCCCCTTTAACTGATGTATTTCTCCATCATTTGCATCTTCTGTATTACCTATATCCAGACCCATATTGGTGCCTTTATATTTTCTAATTGGTTACTGCCAGTGCAGAAGATACTATTGATGTTAGAGTATTGATATTGCATCTTGTAAACATGCAGAACTTTCTCATTAGTTCTAACAGTTTGTCTAATTCTCTTGGTCTTTCTATGTAAATGATCACACCATTATTAAATACTCTCATTTTGTTTCTTCCTTAACAATCCTTAGACTTCTTATTTCTTTCTAGGACTTCCCAGATGTGATAGCAGCATCTTCATCTTGCTTCCTTCCTTAAAGGGAATGCTTCTAAAGTTTCTCCTCTATTAAGTATAATACTTGCTGTGGTTAGAGTGAGGAAGATGGTGGAAGAGTAAGACGCGGAGATCACCTTCCTCCCCACAGATACACCAGAAATACATCTACACATGGAACAACTCCTACAGAACACCTACTGAACGCTGGCAGAAGACCTCAGACCTCCCAAAAGGCAAGAAACTCCCCACGTACCTGGGTAGGGCAAAAGTAAAAAGAATAGAGACAAAAGGATAGGGATGGTACCTGCACCAGCGGGAGGGAGCTGTCAAGGAGGAAAGGTTTCCACACGCAAGGAGCCCCTTTGCGGGCAGAGACTGTGGGTGGCGGAGGGGGGAAGCTTCGGAGGAGAGCACAGCAACAGGGCTGCGGAGGGCAAAGCGGAGAGATTCCCGCACAGAGAATCAGGACCGACTGGTACTCACCAGCCCGAGAGGCTTGTCTGCT
>NW_020171999.1:154115-154362 GCF_003031525.2 Neophocaena asiaeorientalis asiaeorientalis
CCACCGGGGTGGGCGGGGCTGGGAGCTGAGGCTCAGGCTTCGGTCGGAGCGCCGGGAGAGGACTGGGGTTGGCGGCGTGAACACAACCTGAAGGGGTTAGTGCACCACAGCTAGCCGGGAGGGAATCTGGGAAAAGTCTGCAGCTGCCTGAGAGGCAAGAGACTTTTTCTTGCCTCTTTGTTTCCTGGTACGCGAGGAGAGGGGATCAAGAACGCCACTTAAAGGAGCTCCAGACACGGGCGCGAGC
>NW_020171999.1:154584-164487 GCF_003031525.2 Neophocaena asiaeorientalis asiaeorientalis
ATACACTACCAAATGTAAGGTAGATAGCTAGTGGGAAGCAGCCGCGTAGCATAGGGAGATCAGCTCGGTGCTTTGTGACAACCTGGAGGGGTGGGATAGGGAGGGTGGGAGGGAGGGAGACACAAGAGGGAAGAGATATGGGAACATATGTATATGTATAACTGATTCACTTTGCTATAAAGCAGAAACTAACACACCATTGTAAAGCAATTATCCTCCAATAAAGATGTAAAAAAAAATACTTGCTGTGGGATTTTAATAGGTAGTCTTAATAGAGGTGAGAGGGATCCCTTCATTAATAATTTTATTGTCTTTTAGTGAAAATAAATATTTACCTTTATAAAATGTTTTTATGCATCTATAAATATTTTTTCATTGTTTTCTCCAAGTGTATTAATGTGATAAATGTCATTGACAGATTTCCTGATACTGAACCATTCTTGCATCCTGGGAATATACTCTACTTTGCCCTGGTGCAGTCTTTTGTTTGTTTGCTTGCTTGCTGTGTTTGGTTTTGTTTTTAACACACTGTCAGATTTAGTTAATATTCCGTTTACCAGTAGCTATCTATATTCTCACGTGACATTTCCTGTCAATGGTCTTTTCTTTTGTTGTCCCTATGCAGATGTGGTATCAAGATTATAGTAGCCACCTAACTCAAGTGGGCACCTTTCCCACTTTTTCTCATCTCTGAAACAACATGTAGAAGAGAGAGACTATCTTTTATTGTGAAGTTTGATAAAACAATCAGCCCATAAAATTGTCTGGAGCTGGTCCTTTCAGTGGGGGGCATGTGGGTTGAGCTTTTAATCACCACTGCAACTTTATATGGTCACTGACCCATTCAGTTTCCCTGAGCCCAATTTTTTCAGTTTATAAAAATCAAGATATTTGTCTCTTTTCTCTGGCATTCAGTCTTTTGTTTCATCACCAGCTTTCTCGTAACACCACCCCTGAAAATCCAAGACCTAGGCTGAGTTGGATCCCTAATGGTACTTTTGACACTAAGGTAAATTGTCGACTCCTGTCTCTTAAGAGCTGCAGTTAACTCAGCTCAGATACAATGAAAAAGGGATAAAGAAGAGGAAGGAAAAGAATAGCAGCTGTCAGGTGATTCCTGTCTGCCAAGCCTTGTGATTTTTATACCCTGGGTGATCAAACCTGGTAAGAAGCCTTTTGAAAGAACTCTTCCTGACCCGCCACCACATTTAGGCAGAAAATCTTTAGAACCCCTAGTTTCCTGAGGCAAAATGTCACCTCATCATGTGATAAGGCAGTACCAGGATCACACTCTCTCTCAGACTGTCTTTCTTACTTCACTGTATTCTGGGTTTTTTTCACTCATTCAGTCACATTAACTCAGCACCACCTTGTATGCAGGCTTCACTGGTTTTTGCTGGTTTGATGTTTGAGGAAGAAGTATGTGATTTGTCTCTTGGCATAATCACACTGTGAAAAGAGAGCTGCAGTGAGAACCAAGCCAGGTTTGTTTATTTAATGAGGACAGAGCCAGCTCTCCTACCCTCCCACCCTAGACCTGAGATGAAAGTTTCAGGATCCTTCTCTCTGAATTACACAGAGTGCTGTTTTAATTGCATTTAGGAAAAGTCATTTTGTACAATCCCAGAGCTCCGTCTCTCCCACCTTTCTCTGATCGTTTGGGGATTGTTAATGGCAGAGGCTCTCCAGCAGCACTGTCAGAGAGGTCCCACCCTGCCCTCCACGTTGCCCCCAATTCCTGGTTCAACCATATCTTTCCTTGCTTGGCCTTAGTGTTTGGGATCAAAGTTTCTTACACCATTTACTATCTGGATGGGAATGCAGTCTTCTCATCAGAAGAAATAGTAGACTGAGTCACTCACTGATCTGAACTCCAGTGGAAAGTCTGCAAAAGGCAATGTTCCACCCCCAACTGACCCAAGTGCCCATAGATACCCAGATAGATAGCCTACTAAGCATCAGTCTAGGCAGGCATTATCGTTTCCTCCAACACCAAGCCCTGTCTACAGCCTGTGGGCTGTGTCATTATTTAGAAATAATTCAGCTTAATTAGGACTAAACATCACCTTCCAGAGGGACATGAGGGGAGATTATCTATGTGGTGAATAGCAGATAGACTGACATAGCCCCACCTCTTGAGCCTTGAAAAGTCTCTTTCCCCTTAGGAGTCTCAACGTCATTTTTCCAGAAGGACTGTGACCCAATTGGCCCTTGGTCCTTTCCAACTGTCCTGAGAGACATGTCTCTAACTACCTGCCTAGGGGCTGCCTTGGACTTTCAGTTTCCTGCCTAAGAAATAGACTCTTCCCTATTGATGATGATTGACAGTTGGAAGTACAACTCCTTCTGGACATACATGACCCCTGTGCTCAGGGTATAGTCTTAGCCAGACCACTAGAGAAAAAGGCACACAAACACTAGGAGGAGGAGGTCTTGTTTCCTTTCTGCACTGAGGATCATGAGACACAATCTTTATTTCATTTTGTGGGGTTTGAAGTAGCCTCCAGAGAGAAATTGTTGACATGATTTTAATAACTCAGTGGAGACATGTGGTAGGCAGAATTCTAAGGATGGTTCTCCAAGACATCTGTTCCCAGGTTATTAAATTAAACACTAATCTAGATAGTGCTGTAAAGGGATTTTGCAGATGTAGTTAAAGTTTCAAATCAGTTGACTTTAAGATATGGAGATTATCCAGGCTGGTCCAGTCTAATCACAGGAGCCCTTTGAAAGCAGAGTTTGCAGATTCTTCCCCAGAATCTCAGAGAAGAGCCAAGTTCAGTCCACATCTTGATTTGTGAGACCCACCCTCCACAAGCAGAGGACCCAGCTAAGCTGTGACTAGACCCCTGACATGGGAACAATACGAGAATAAATGGGTCCTATTTACAGCTGGTAATTTGTAACACAGCCATAGAAAACTAATACAGGACATCTAACCAGTCCCCAAGAGTGTCAAGCCTACATGTCAGCCATCTGCATGTGTGAGATCAAGATGGGTACACTGTATACAAGGCCCCTGTTCCCCTCTCCAGCCCTGAGCTGAAATCCTGTCACAGAACTTCTCTCACTAAGGGCCTGCTGGTTACTGAGTTGCTGAGGATGAGCTAATGACCGACTCGATCCACGGGCAGGCAGGATGTTTTTCACGTAAGTAGGAACAATCCCTGCTATTTTCAGAGAGCTGGGTACAAAGCACTTCCATAGTCACTAAATCACAGGAGCCTCACAGCAACCCCCAATGGTAGAAACCATCATGTCCCCATGTCCCAAATGAAAGAATGAGGCCCAAAGAGAGAAAATGGCTGTCTCAAGGTCACAGACCTGGCATGGGAAAATCCCTGCTGCATAACAGGGGAGGCCTTGGACCTTTGAAGCTATAAGCAGGGCAATGGTGAGACCTGACCACCAAGGCTGCTTCTCCTCATGTGCATCTGAGCTAGGGAACCTAATAACTAAGGATGTCTTTGTTAATCATCTACAGTTATAATCTGCCCCAAGTTGTTCCCTTGGCCTGCAAGCCTCTTTGTCCAGATAGCTACATGGGTCTTGTGTTAATTTTACATGTCAACCTGACCAGGCCACAGTGTGCCCAGAGATCTGCTTAAACAGGATTTCTCGGTATGTCTGTGAGGGTGTTTCCAGAAGAAAGGAGCATTTAAATGGGAGAACTGACTAAAGGAGATCACACTTCTCAAGTGGGTGAGCCTCATCCAATTCAGTGAGGGTCTGAATAGAACAGAAAGGTGGAGGAAGGGCGAATTGGTTCCCTCTGCCTGACTCCTGAGCTGGATCTTCTCCTCCTCTTTGGCTCTGTGGTTCTCCAGCCTTAGGAACGACACCCCCGGCTTTCCTGGGGCTCCAGCTTGCAGATGGCAGATCACGGGATTCCTCAACCTCCAAAAGTGTTTGAGCTGATTCCTCAAAATTAATAAACAAATATTTCATATTGGTTCTGCTTTTCTGGGGGAACCCTGACTAACACAGCTCTCTCCTTCACTTCCTTCAGGTCTTGGTTCAGTGGGGGCCTTCTCTAACCACTCTATCTAAAATCACATTGCACCCTCAACTGTACCTCCAGCTTTATCTTTTTCCTTATTGCAACTATCACCATTTGATAGTCTATACATTTTATTTGATTCTTTATTGTCTGTTTCCATGAGAACTGGGATTTTTGTTTGTTTTGTTGACTGTTGTATCACCAGCACTCAGCACATTGCCTGACATATAGTAGGTGCTCAATAAATTTTATTATTATTATTATTACAGAACTGGGATGGAATCCAGTTGCATATAAAGTCTAACCTAGTCTTCTTCTATGGTCACCATGGCCACTCTCGCTCTGTAGGAACAGATGCTCTGTCAAGGATCAACCATCAGATCTCCTGTTCTTTGGGGATACAGTGGCCCCTAAAATGTAGAGGGAGGCTGCTCCTGTCCAAGACTCTCCGTTCTCTGAACCAAGACTGACTGCAATGTCACCTGCTCTCTTTTGTTTATGGGAAGTAATTTCTCAAAGTGATGTCTCAGGCCCCAAGAGAAAAGATCTTATCTGCCTAATAAGCTGGGATTCATTCATACCAAAGGGAGCAGAAGCAAGAGATTAATCCTGTTGCCTGGAATTTATTTAAAAACTTCAACTGTTCCTAATGTGAAAGATGAAATTGTGCTGCCTGAAGTGGCTGAGACATATCAAGTCTGGGCAATGTCTCTGTGTCCAAGGCAGTTCCTCACTTACTAACTGTAATATCCCTCCCCGGTGGCAGAGCCTTTAGGAGCAAGAGGCCAGGCCAATCAGGGCAGCTCAGATCTTCCCAGCAGGGGCTGCCCAGTGCCCTGGGCCTGTCACTTGGGGAGTCATGG
Source organism: Neophocaena asiaeorientalis asiaeorientalis (assembly GCF_003031525.2). Classification (NCBI taxonomy): domain Eukaryota; kingdom Metazoa; phylum Chordata; class Mammalia; order Artiodactyla; family Phocoenidae; genus Neophocaena; species Neophocaena asiaeorientalis. Next base: position 159,448 of record NW_020171999.1, read on the forward strand.
CCCACTCCAGACTATGCACAGAAAATAGAGCTGGGGAACCTATCTAAAACATACAAAGCCTTTGATTAGCATAGCTCTGCAGATTCTGAGGCCAAGTCCACAGTGAGAGAGGTTCACAGAAGGCTCAGACCTAGGAGAGGTGTGGGATTACATGGGAGTGGGATGGAGGTGCTTCTGGGAAGACTTGGGAAGTCTTGAGGTTGCCGTGCATACTTACATAGTATTAAAACAGCTGGCATGTTAAGGGTGCTTTTTAATTTAAGAATGTCACAAGGTCCAAATAACAAATATTACCCCCCAACCCAGAGTCTTGCCTACTCTCATGTGCCCGCATCCTGATCCTTAACCTCATAACACGCACACGTGCATGCACACAAACACACAAATAAATACTCATACACACACGTGCATGCACACACCTTATACCTTCCATCCTTGGTCTCAGTCCTTGCCTTACCTCACATGATTCCAGCTCCTGCCTTGAGTGTCTTTCAATTTACCACTGAACATAAAGAGACAAGTTATTTTCCACCACCAAGAAATGGAAATCCAAGCTGTTTTTGGATCTAGTAGAGTATTCTGGCCCCCCTCAGCTGGAAACTATGTTGCATAATCTTTCCCTTCAAGAGGAGAGAATTAGGGCAACCCTTTACTTCAAGCAAGTCAGGGTTAGCCAAAATTAGAACCCAGACACAAGTAATTCATGCCTCATTATCCATAATAGCAAGGAATTAGACACGATCTAGATGTTAGACAATATAGACATGGTTAAGAAAATTGTTGTACATCATCTTCAAGGAATATTATGCAGCTATTAAAAATGATCATTATGGGGCTTCCCTGGTGGTACAGTGGTTGAGAGTCCGCCTGCTGATGCAGGGGACACGGGTTTGTGCCCCGGTCCGGGAGGATCCCACATGCCACAGAGTGGCTGGGCCCGTGAGCCATGGCCGCTGCGCCTGCGCGTCCAGAGCCTGTGCTCCGCAACGGGGGAGGCCACAGCAGTGAGAGGCCTGCATACCGCAAAAAAAAAAAAAAACCCAAAAAAACAAAAAAAAATGATCATTCTGAAGCCAATGTTGCAACATGGAAAATGCTTACAAGTTCACGGTAAGTGACAAAAGCTGAATGTAAGACTGCAAATACACTGTAATTACAGCAATGTAAAAAATAATACACGCATGAGACTAAGGCCTGGGAGGCAGTGTGGGATAGAAAATAATCTCTTATGAACTAGGATGTTGGAATTATGAGCTATTGTTTTCTTTGTAAATTTCCCATAATGTTGTTTAATGGTGTTATAATATTGTTGTTACAGTAAGAAACAGTCAAGGAGAACAAAGGCCAGCCTGAAGCCTTCAGTGAGCTGCAGCTGTCTGGACCACAACTGTCATAGAAAGAGAAGCCATCCTCACTGTATTTAAAGACAATTATGAGGACAGACGCTGTGGAACTCAGTCTCTGCAAGCTCTCTCCCCTCACTTCCCCATCCAGCTGCAGACTCTGTGCTCTGTAGGCTGCAAGGGAAGGACAGAGCAGGCCAGGCCTCTGGGCCAGGGGTGGCAAGTGGACCAATTTAAAACACTGCTATTACTCCTGCACAGGACAAGTGTCCAGTGGCTCTCTGCATCCTTCGCAGTGCCTTGCTCAGGGCTGTATACACAGTAGTTACTCACTAAACATTGAATTTATGATAATCAGGATTCACCTCTCTTCCCCCACCAAAAAAAGATTCTGGTTGTCCTTTATTATTCCCCATCTCAGTAAGTGATGCCTCACCCACGGGGCTGGCCAAAGGCAATCACTCTTGTTTCCTCCCTCTTCCATACCCCCAAGTTCAATCCATTACTGAGTCCTGTGGATCCTGCCTCAGTAAGATTCCACAAATCTCTCTTACTTCTCTCCATTTCCTTGGCTCCCCCCATCCAGGCCTCTGTCACTCACACCTGGACTACAAACTAACCTGGTGCCCAGCCTCCAGTCTCAAGATCATGCTCTACACAAGTGGTGCCGGAATGTTGTGACCTGCCCTGGTGGTCAGGGAAAAAACATAGCGAGGGAGCAGGGAAACCTTAGGCCTGCACACCCACAGGCCCAAGTGCCTAAAGAAGCAGTGCAGCGCATCATGGGTATGGCCTGTGGTTCCTGCAGGTTCCATTAAAATGGTACCCATGTCTCTGGCGGTTCCTGTGGGACCTTAGCCTGTCAGGGACTCCAGGAGCCCACTGCAGGATGACCCACTAGGATGTAGAATGAAAAGATTTGAACTTTTATCCAGCTTTGTTTAGCTGTCATCTCATCATTTCATTTTTATTTAGGTCTATTTATGTACACTCTGTATTCTGTTCAATTGTACATGTTTGTATATTTTTCAGTAGATCTTTTTTTTTTTTTTTTTTTTTTGAAAAAAACCAGGGAAGCCCTCAGTAGATCTTTTTGAAACGTTTTATTGACAAGGCAGGTAATCAAATATTGATTATGAACACCAGTCCATTATCATCTAGTTTTTTCTAAAATATAATTTTCATTGTATCAATCTTCTGCTTAAAGCCATTCAATGGTTTTCCACTGCCCGCAGCATAACCCAAGCCCCTCATGACCTAGTCCTGATGACTGTTCCAACATTATCTGCCATCAGCACAAGAGCCATTTCTTTAGCCTCTAGGACCATGAAGCAGCCCAGTTCACTGGTCCTGACAGCTCGTTGTGTGTATCCCCTCCCAACTGCACATTCAGTGATGTCAAGCTGGTTGCTTGAAATGGGCCATGGTGGGATTACTTACACCATGGAAATTGGGGAAGCACTATAAATCAGAGATCTCTTTTTCCAGGAAACTGATTTTTGAGCATTTACCAGCACACCACTGACCTTATCCCTCTTCTTGGAATATCCTTTCCTGAGGTCTTCAGTGAGCCCTGCTTCAAGATTTAGTTCAAGCAACATACTATCCAAGAAAATTTCCCTCACCCCTTTCCTTTCAGCATCTGCACCTCTCCTCTGTGCTCCTGTGCATACAACTATCATTTCCTATGAAGTCCTCAGGGGCAGAGCTCTTTTCTGAATCACCCTAGGCCAGGTGCTGAATGGGTACTCAGGGAATGTTTGCTAAACTGAATGAAATTTCTGATTGAGCTGGGACACCTTGAGGCGTACAGCCCATGTGGGTCCTAGTGAGCCTGCTTGGTAGAGCTAAAACCTGGGGACAACAAGAGCAAGAATTGGAAAGTCCCCAGTCTCTCTAAGAATTCACCAGATTAACAACTTGGCTCTAACAGGTTTCATCATCTTCTTCCTTGTTCTGGGTATCAGGCTAACAGCTTCCTCAACCTCTTCCCAGCTTCTCTCAGACACCCTGAATGGCCTAGAGGCTGCTCTAGGGAAATCAGCTCTCCTGCTGGAGCAATGATCATTCACACCACATACTTGAACAAACAGCTGTTGAGAAAACCATGATGCCAGAGGCAAGAGTTATAGAAACGTTTCCCACTGAATTGCAAATGGAGATTTGTTTTCTTTTTGCAAAATCCCTTAGAACATCTATCATTTGCACTAACAGGTTGGTGCTTGGAACACCAATCTAGAATCATTCGAAAGACAGAGCTTTAGATCCCAGGCTTCCCTAAAGGAAGAGGACTAAAAAACCTTCTGAAATGAGAGCAGAAACATCAAATCCCACCAAACAGATGCCAGTATAGCAGAGGCGAAAGATGAGCCACAGGATGATGCCCGATCCTTTGCTCTTCAGAGCAAAACCCAGAGCTACAAACAGAACTTATTTCCTCAAGGTGTTGGCGCCTTGACTGAGGCTTGATTTCTAACTGGGAAGGAAAGTGGGAAAGGGAGGTGGGTTAATCCCTGGGTCAGAAAGGAAGGTCATGTCCTCAGCAAGTTCATGGAAAGACCCTATACCCTCACAAAGAGCAAAGGGTGGCTGGCTGCAGAGAATCATGGGGAGGAGCAGATATGAAAAGAAGAGAGAAAAGAAAGCCTCTTGTCCCTCTGACTGAAGGAAGAGGAATACTGCTAAGTCCTCCATTCCTCAGGCAACAGAGCCTAAGTCTCAAGGACCAGCAGAGAAATAGACTTTTGGTCTCTCTGGTTTCAAGAGAAACTGTAGAGTCCTGAAGACCTGATTTTTTTTTTTGTAGAAATCCTTTAAAACTTTATTTTCTTCTTCAGTATTCATTTTTTAAAACATTTTTATTGGAGTATAATTGCTTTACAATGGTGTGTTAGTTTCTGCTTCATAACAAAGGGTATCAGTTATACACATACATATGTTCCCATCTCTCTTCCCTCTTGCGTCTCCCTCCCTCCCACCCTCCCTATCCCACCCCTCCAGGCAGTCACAAAGCACCGAGCTGATCTCCCTGTGCTATGTGGCTGCTTCCCACTAGCTATCTGCCTTACGTTTGGAAGTGTACACATGTCCATGCCTCTCTCTCGCTTTGTCACAGCTTACCCTTCCCCCTCTCCATATCCTCAAGTCCGTTCTCCAGTAGGTCTGTGTCTTTATTCCCGTCTTACCCCTAGGTTCTTCATGACATTTTTTCCCTTAAATTCCATATATATGTGATAGCATACAGTATTCCTGAATTTTAATCCTTGCACAGTGATCCACTAGCCAGGTGGGTTGGGGTAAATTAATTAGCTTTGCTGAGCTTCAGTTTTCTCATCTGCACTGTAAAGCACAATGATACCCCCTCACAGAGTAGTACAAATTAAAGTACATGTGATGGTTAATTTTATGTGTCAACTTCGCTAGCCTATGGTGCCCAACTCTTTTGTCAAACATGAGCCAAGATGTTGCTGAGGGGGTATTTTTTTAGATGTAATAAATATTTATAATCAGTAGACTTGGCAGAAAGCAGAGGACCCTCTGTTATGCAGATAGGGCTTATCCAATCAGTTGAAAGCCTTAAGAGCAAACTTTGAGGTTTACCAAAGAAGAAGGAATTCTGTTTTCATAACTGTAATACAGAAACCCTACCTGAGTTTCCAGGCTGCCTGTCCTGCCCTGAGGAAGGTGGACTTGCCTG
>NW_020171999.1:164793-169785 GCF_003031525.2 Neophocaena asiaeorientalis asiaeorientalis
GATGGACTAAGCAAGGAGACATTGGAGGTGAGTTGGTTTAATCAGTGAAAATTCCTGGAAGGGAATTACATTTTATACCAGATAACAAAGGGGTGGTGGACCTAGATTTCATAACAAGGTAGAATCAACGGAAGGAATACAATACCTAAGAAGACTGGCTTGACTAAAACAGAAAAACTGAAGTGGAGAATAAGAAGATGAAGCTAGAGAGGTGGAGGTGGAAGCAACAACAGAAAGGACATACCTGTCCAGTTGATCCAGGAGCCCCTTCAGATTATTAAAGCCAGATGCTTTTGGAAGATGAATCTGGTCTCTGTGCATCTGAATGGGCTGCAAAGAGTAGAGACAGAGCAGAGTGGGCAAGAGGGAAGTCTGGTGACTGGTGGCTAAATTTAAACAGTTGGCCAGTGGAAGTAGGAAAGTAAGGGGGAGGAAGGAGGAAAGGGATGTATAGAGTACAGTGGTGCCTACAGAGGTAGAAAAAGAATGGGATCATGCTATATGCTGGAATATGTGCTGGGCTCAAGGGATAAAAGAGTTGTGGTCCCCTCTTTGTGTAACGTGTTAGTGGGAGAGACAGACATTACTCAAATAGTCACAGAAATAAATATCATTGCCAACTGGGGTAAGTGCTAAGAAGAAAAAATGCAAGCTGCTTGAGAGTGAAGACCAAGATGACCTGATAGCGCCCAGGGTATCAGGGGAGGCTTCCCCAAGGAACTGATGGGGAATCTGAGATCTGAGGTAACTAGGTCCCACGGGTGGTTGGGAGGGTACTTGATGAGGAGAGATCTTCATGTTCACACATGGGTACACACATGTGCACATGGCTTGCATCCACTCTTCCTACATTTGGAGGTCCTAAGGTAACTGTCTAAGACAAAGAGCATGCCTCCAGGAACATCTTGGGGCCAGCAAGGCTTACTCACTCTGGCACATTTGTCCTCAGCCTCCACTAAACACTTGGGTGTTCTCAGCAAATCAGCACACCCACTCACGACAAATCTCTTGACTCGACAGGGAAGCCAAAGCACAGAAGGTTGAAGTGATTGCACTGAAACCACATAGAGTGAGGCCATGTGCTCTACTGAAGGTGCTATTTTGAGGCAGATACAAGTTGGAAGTCAATTAATCAATCAGGTCAGCAAACGGTCAATCAGTCTCAGCCATTAAAGAACACGTCAGTGGCATTGTTATTGACACAGCCACAGTGACTCAGAGACAAGCTGAGGAGTAAGGCCATAGCTATACTGGTCAATAAAGCACTTTTGGTCTTGACAAAGCAAGCAATTAGGACCAGCTGTGTTTCATTTTTCACCTCCTAAGCCACGATGGCACTCTAGACACATCTATCAATGCAAGAAGGCAGGGCTGAGAGTTGAAGTTTAAGTCATTCCAGAGGAGAAGAAAAGAAAAAAGAGAGAATAGGCCAACAAATTCCACATGAGCTATTTTTCAAAAATCCCAGATCTTGGAAGTATAAGGAAATTGGAAGCAACCCAACAGAGAGCCCCTGACCTCTACTTCCCCTCCACAGTGCAAAGCATTACTGGACACTAACTCATATGAAGCTGGAAGCTGGACAGATTCCAAGGACCACTACATGTTGAGAGTGGGGGTGGGGTCTCCATGTCCCCATGGAGTAGGCTTGGGAACCTCACTGACTCTTCCCAACATCTATTCCTCCCTCCCTCCCAGCTCCAGGTACACAGGAGTTTTTCAGCTCCCAGGCTTACTGAGGCTGTAACAAACTTCCAGTCCACAGCAGAAGATCCTTGAAGGAGGGATAGAATGAGAGTCGCCTGTGTCATTTCTGTGTCCCCACTGCCTACCCAGTGCCTGACACCAAGTAGGCACTCTGTTAATATTGCTTTTGTTGCTTCCCTCCCTGACCTCAAAAAAAAAAAAAAAACATGCTTTCCTAGGAATCCCCCAGCCCTGACTTAGCAGTCCCTGAATTCTGCCCACAGGTATACCCTGGACTAAAGTCTACCTTTTCTGGCATAGTTTTGGGCAAAGGAGCCCCTTCTACCCTACTCCCACATTATTCAGTCTTACATTCTGTCTTATCATGCTTTCTAACTTAGCACAGAGTTGTTTTGTTAAAAGTCCCCTGTCACTTCAGCCAAGTCATCCATCTGCCTACAAGGAGAACTCTGGACTCAAGTTTCTCCTGATCTCAGGAAAAACCATAGCTCTCACACAAGTACATCACAAGATCAAGTTGATTTCCATTTGGCTTCCTCAGCCTCACCTCCTAAGTCAGGTCCCGAGTTTGGCTTGGCTGATGGGAAGGCTGTGTTTTGGGGAAGAATCCCAGGTCTCAGTGTTAGTCACCCATATAAGTGTCCCCAAGGCTTCCTACATGTGTAGATAGCAACCTACAGCATTGCCAGCAGCTATAGCAAAAGCTCAGCTGAAGGACAAAGTGGTATCCTTGAGGCATCCAGAGGGGTCAAGGGGCACCATCTAACCCCTAAACTGATAAGTAACTTCTTTGGGACAAAGAGGTCTCTGCTGAGACAGGGAGGCTCAGAAGCCCCATGTCCCAGCCAAGGGCCGACCCAGATGGTGCCTGTCCTTTTTCAGAGAGCCCAAGGGATTTGCACCCCTGGTACGAGCCATTGACCTGGTGGTGGCCAGGCTCCCCAGGGCCTCCTAAATGAGGGCAAAGAAGTGGAGCCTTGAAACAAAGGACAGATTTCGACAGAAAGCACACAAGGGAGGAGATTCCATGTTGAGGATGGGATTACAGGTTGAGCTAAGAGCATGAGCAAAGGAATGGAGGTGGAAAATCAGTGGTTAAAAGTAATGGCAAGTTGCTTTGTTTGCTTGGACTCCTGGATTCTGGAAAAGGAGTCTGGGGAACAAGGCTGAAGAGGGTTGCAAGAGCTGAATTCCCCAGGATCTCTGACATGAGCTGTCGTCAGGGTTTGGACTTTGTGCTGAGGGTGGTGCCAAGCCTCTGAAATGAGGCTTGAACAGAAGGGTGACACAAGCAAATATGTGCTTTGAAAGGCTCTGTCTGGCTGTTGCGTGGTGTTTGGAAGACCGCTCAAGAGGCTGAGGTGTTTGGGCATTGAGATGGTGGTGGCCTGAACTAGTAATAAAGTCCTAGGGTTGAAGAAGAGTAGACTGGACCAAGACATTATTAAGAAGATAAAGGAACAGGACATAGTGACTGACTGATTTCAGGACATAAGAGCCAGGAAAAAGTTAAGGATCTATGAATCCATAAGTATATTAACTAGCTGTTACTAAGCATCAAATGTATACAGAGCTCTGTGCTTGGCAATGAGGGCTCATAGGCACATAATACATGGTGTCTGCACTCAAGTAGCTCCAGGTCTGATGGAAAAACCATTCAGGAAAGTGACAGTAATAATGGGGTATCCCTAGTTGCTGAGGAGCACAAAAGAGGGGCTCCAAATCTAGTCTCAAGAAGATAAGAAGGCTAAAAGGAAATTTTTCAAAACAGTCAACAGCTAAGCTGAGTCTTGATGGGGACCAGTTGAAGAGAAGAGGTTACAGGTACTGTGAGCAAGCGCACAGCATATGTGAAGGCAGCGAGGTGTGAAAGAGCATGATGCATGTGTGGAGCCAGGGACAAGGCGATGGTAGCACCATTAATTGTGATCTGGGACACAGAAGGCAGAACAGCTTGTGGTGGTGGTGGCGGAGGTGGGGAAGAAAGGTTAGGTTCTGTCTTGGACATATTGTGCTTGAGGTGCCCAAGGAGTCGTTAAGCAATCTCTTCAAAGAGCTCCCTGTGAAGACAGAGCTGGGCTTAGGAGGGATGGTGATGGTGACCTGCGTGGGACACCTTGCCCTCCACCTTCTCAGTGGGGGTTACCAGGACTGAGAAAAGGGGTATAGGGACCATGCAAAGCAGTGACATTTGTTTGCAGGTTCTGTGGTCCCACAGCAGAGCCATGTTTGGGGTGGGGGCTGTTGGGTTACCTGGAATCCGAACAGTTGAGGCCCCCTCGTTGCCTAAAGGCATATTCTCCTTCTACCTCCTCTGGTTTGTTTGGGGAAGAAAGTTGCTCACCAAACTCATGTACATAGCAGAGGAGCAAGGAGTGGCAAAGCTCACCTTGGCCACCTGGTCTACCAACTCCTTTCCTTAGCCACTCTTTCTATTCCCCATCCACAGTCAGGGCTCAATCCACCTGTGCCTGTTCCTGTCCCCAGACCTGCCCTCCTTCAGAAGGCTGGCTGTACCAGAGGGGAAGGTTGCCTTTCTGGCTACCAATGACTTGACTCTGAAGCCAGAGCTGTGTTTGAGGAACAAAGAGACCTACATGTCCACAGAGATATCTCATTTTTCCCATTGTCTGCTTCACCCAGCAGGATAGAAATGCTTTCAGGTGGTAAAGAAGGGAGAAGAGGAAGGACAATGTACGTACTAGGAATGGTGAGTCTTTAAGAGTGCCAGGGGCTGGATTTCAGGAGAACAGAGGGAAGGGGGGGGGTGGTCTTCAATGAGGAGAGAGAGATGGGCAGAGGTCAATCACAGAGGGCCTCTTAAGCTAGGTTAAGGAGTTTGGACTTTGTCCTAGTGACAATGAGGAGCCACTGGAGGTTTTCTTTTTTCTTTTCCCTGAATAATGATTTTACTGTTTTTATAAAATTTATGTGTTCTCCTAATTGGAAATTAACCTGATACAGAAAAGGTCAAAGAAGGAAATTAAAAATAACTTCAACTCCCACACAATAACCATTGTTAGAGCAAGCCTCATTCTAACCCTTGCCTTTATGTTCATGGTTAGAGATGAGGATGGGTATAGAGACAGAGATAGATCGAGAGAGAGAGAGAGAGGGAGAGAAAGAGAGAGAGCAGGGAGGTGGGGAGAGAGAGAAGGGTTGTGAATAAGTTTCAACGGTATCCGTGTATAAATCTTATCTTAAACAAAAAATTAAAAATTTAATTTCCTTTCAATTTAATAAAAGGTGTCTTCTCTTAAAGAAGAGGTGACACCTCAAGGGAAA
>NW_020171999.1:170030-173659 GCF_003031525.2 Neophocaena asiaeorientalis asiaeorientalis
CTAGGTTGTAAACAGATCTTTCTGGCTGCTGTGATGGGGAGAAAGATTGGGAAGAAGGGGAGTTGGACGTCAGGACACCAGATAGGAGACACCATAGTCATCCAGGTGAGAATAGTGAGAGCCTGAATGAGGCAAAGTTGGTGGGATTGGAAAGGAGGGGTGGGGAGAAGTTCCAGAACAGGAGCAGGTTTCCTAGGACTTGGTTTCTGGTGGGGGAAAACACAAAGGAGGTTCTCCTAGATGACTCATAGGGCTCAAACCTTGATGATTAGGAGGTGTTGGTACTGTGATCAGAAATAGGTTAAGCAGACATAGCAGGTTTGATGGGGGAGTCAATTAGTTTTGCTTCAGATGTGTGAAGATTCTTCAGCTGGGCATCCAATAAGCAGTTGGCTCAGATGGGAACAGGAATGAAGATAGGGACCTGGAAACCATCCACACAGAAGTGAGCACAGAAATCGTGGGAGCATGAGAGATCTGCAGGGGAGAAAGTGTTGAGATAGAGAACTGGGCCAAGGATAGAAGCTTGGGAGTATCTGTGTTGGGAGATGGGAGGATGGACAGGAGTCAAAGGGGAGTCAACAAGTTTGGGAAGAGGCCAACATTCCTGTCTCGGTGCTTCATCCATGATAGTTTTCAGAAACTTTCTGGGAGACTCAAATATAAGGTATGTTTGCTGAAAGAAAAGAAAACAAATCTCAGGAGAGTGGAGCGAGCAGCTCTGTACAGAGAGCCTGAGGAAGAGCCTTAGGCAAGAAGAGGCCATTGGATTTGGCAGTCAGGAATATTGATGTCTCTTGTGGGATCAGGTTCTGGGGAGTACTGGGAGACAGAGACAGGTGGCTGGGAGCCAAGGATGGAGCCAGGGTAAGGATGGGGTGGCCTTGAAGGCAGTCTCCATTCTCCAGATGCTTGGGGTGAAGAGAGAGGAAAAATCAAAGTAGCTCCAGGAGACTCCAGGAGATGCTTAAGCATCTTCTAGGCTGCAGAGAATCAGTACAGCAAAAGAGGCTGGGAAGTAAGCATGGATGGTAATGTTTGCAAGGCTGGGATCTCAGGAAGCTGGATGGGGAAGGGATTAATAGTGCCAGTAGAAAGGGTTGGGCCTCAGGACTCGAGGAGAGGAGAAATATTGAGATGGACAAAATGCCAACATTTTAGGCTTGAGAGAAGAAATGATGCCATCAGCAACTGCCACTTCTTAAGTGTATACATGGTACCAGACATAAGGCTGAGTGCTCCTCAGGCATTATGTGCTGTCATTCTCACAATAACCCATGAGACAGGTATGATTATGACCCATATTTTGCAGAGGAAAGAAATGAAACTCATACAGATCCAATATCCCACTACTGGCTAGTGAGACAGACAGGACTCCAACCTAGGTTTGTGACACAACAAAGTCCAAGTCCTTTTACAAATGAAAACCTGATGTCCAGGGACAGTCAGTGATTTCTCCAGCATAGATAGCTGGGCCAGGACTGGTGCACAGATCTTCTGACTCAAAGGGAATGGCTGGTTCTTCTAGTCTAGTGGCTGGATGCACACAGGTGGCTGGGAATGTCATGGCACAGCCTTTCCCAGCACACAAGGACAGCATGGCTTGGTAACTGCTGTTCCAAGCAACTAAGCTCAATGGAGTCCGCCAGATCCAGATTTAAGTGCCAATTCCACTTATCGGCCATGTGCCCTCCAGTCAATTGCCCAAGCTTCCTAAACCTCCAGAACTCTGCAAACTGGAAATAATAATACCACCTGCCTCACAAGACTGTCGTCAGGATAAAACATGATAATCCATAGGAGGTGCATAGCACTGAATGGTCAATAAGTGTTCCTTGGTGGTTGTTTCCGTTGCTGTGGTTGCTGTTAGTGGGGAGAGCATGATTTAGAGGCAGACAGTCTGGGCTCTAGTCTCTGGCTGACCACTTAATTTCTCTGACCTGGATAAGTTGCTTCACACAGGAGCCAGTTTCCTCAGCTCTAAAGTGGGGATAATTCACAAGTGAATGTGGGGATCAATTAGGTAGTAGATGGGAAAGTGCTTTGAAAACGTTGAAAACAAAGTGTCCCCGTAAAGGTTAGTTATTTAATTCTACCTTGGAACTAAAAGATCAGCTTTCTAGAGAAACAGCCACAAAGGATGAGAAGAGAGGAAAATAACTAAGTTAATGAACTCTATAAATCAAAACTGAGAAAGTTTGGAAGAAGAAAGAAAAGACTTTCTACTTGTCTGAGGTGGAAGGAATGTATTTCATTCTAGCTAGAGTGTATTTGGAACCTGATCCAGACCAGGATTTGGACAAACCTTGTTGCAGTGACAGGGTTTGGGTCAGCTTTGGTCCCTGTTTGCCAACAGTTCCCTCAGGTCACTTGCACAGACCTAGCTCTGCCACTAAACAGACGAAAAGTGAAGCAGAGGGCGTAGGTATCAGGATGGGTTTCTTGGAAGAAGTGGCATTTGGACTGGGCTTTGAAGGATGAGTAGGTAAGGGAGGTGTGAGGGGTAGGGGTAGTTGTCAGATGGATGAGAGGAAAAGCCTGAGCAAAATCACAGTAGCAGGGAGGGGCATGAGTTTGGGGAACAGCAAATCAATCCATGTGACTGAAAATAAAGCTTTGTAAGTGAGGGGCAAAGGTGACAGATGAACCTGGAGAGGTGGATTGGGTTCAGCTCATGGATGCTCTCGAGGTGGCTGAGGAGCTTGGTCTCTGTCCTGTAGGCAATGGAGAGGCACTGGTGACCATTGCCTTCCAACTGCCCTGGCCTGACCTTGCCTCACACAGGGTTCTGAGCAATGTAGGTGTTAGAAAAAGGTGTCTTTGCTTGATGAGACATACTCCATGGTTGAACCTTTAGTCTGGGTTGTTCCCACCAAAGCAGAATTGAGTGCAACCTAAAGGAGTGGTTGGCCATGTCCTCTGCAGCTCAGGAATGCAGGTCTCTGTGCAGGTATCTCCAGGGCCCCAGGATGACCAAGCTCTGCCTCAGCCACACAGCTTTCTACTAGAGAGTGGAAGGCCATGAGCACTCCGGAATTCTTATGCTCCTCACCTTCCCTTAAATGTTTTTCAGGAGACATTTATGACTCCTCCTCCCATTGCCTGACCCAGCCTGTTTCCTGGTTGTTTCTGAACTCTGGTACTCTATGTTAATGTTGATGCGTATATGACCTAGCTAGCCCTTGATCTTCACCAATTTGCCAATCATTGCTGCCCTGTCCGCTAGTCTTCCCCTTCCCCCCAAGCACACATAAGCAGGAAAATCACTGCCAATATGCAGACGTAGGTTTAGCAGTGTCTTTGAGCACGGATTCCTCCATCTTGTTAGTATTGGGAAGCTGTTGTGTCTGGGTAGGTCAGCCCTTTACAAATCTGGCAATGACTAATCTGCCAAGTGGCAGCTTCATTGTCAAAAGATTCATAGCTTTGCTCAGGAAAGGTCAGATTCATTGGTTCTAGTCAATTAGAGAATAATTTATTGTCCCTCTTCTTTCTGTGATTTCCAAGACCATATGTGGTTTATCAACAGAGGGCCAATCTCTAAGGCAAAGCCAGGCACACCAATAATCCCTCAAAAGTCATAAATGGCACAAATGAAGTATCCAAGTTTCTCTAGGTTAGAAGTCTGA
>NW_020171999.1:173679-215577 GCF_003031525.2 Neophocaena asiaeorientalis asiaeorientalis
AAACACACTGGGAATCACCAGTATTTTACACATGTGAGATTGTATAGGCAGACTTTCAAAAGATGGCTGTTTCCTCTCTAGAATTATCCTGCAATTAGGACAGTCACCAAGTAGCAGGTATCAGAGTCTCGGTTATGTCCTCTGGTAAAAATAGTTAAATTCTTTTGGGGAATGGCTAAGTAAATAAAGTTAATAAACTTTACTACTCCATTTTAACCTAATTAATACAGCTGGGCATCAAGATAAACTAAAATGAGTAAATGGGATACACAATTAAAACAAGGTTTAGAGAAACACAACTCCCTAGGAACTTCAATGAAATGTCCTTGCTAAGCCTAACCTGATCCATTTAGTACTTGTCTACTCTTTCCCTTTCTTTAATCTGCTGGTTTCTATGTAAGGTACTGACCTTCCTTCAAATTTTTAATGGCTATCTCAAGCAAAGAAAGAAAGGAAGAACAACTTGGGCATCTCTTCTTTGACACCATCCTCCCCAATCATGAATTGTGATGTTGAAGGAATCATTCTTGTGGCTGTTTCCTAACAGCCCTCTCTACTCAAGTTATTAATCAAAGATGTCATTTTCTTCCCATCATAGTGCTTCTGCCTTTGTTTCCAAGGAATCTGAGAGAATCCAAAAGGGAAATAAAGATGGCCAGGTATGGGCTGCTTCCCAGCACGAAACCCTGTGATTGGCTTTTCCCCAATCAAGAGGGATTAAATGTTCCTTCTCCAAACCTAAGTTCTTTGCCTTCTAAAGCCAAAACGTATGGTATTCATAATATATGTTGGATGGTTCCTTAGCAATCACCACTCTTCAAAATGTTTTCTGTTAGGATTTGGACTTGGGAAACTGAATTATGCCAGAATGGAATGTTTAAGAGAATATTCCAAAAGCATAAGCAGATTTCTAAACAACCATATGTAAATGTTTTTTCCACATGTGCTGTGAAATCAGACCCAACATCAGAGTCCTCCACTGTAGCTCTGGTCTAGGCTCCTTGTAGGAAATGACCAATAACGATTTTGTTCTGTAGGGTGAGGATAGGGACCCAGGGGCTTTGGGGTTGCTTGACCTGTGGATCCTGAGGTGGGAATGACTCACTTGAGTCTGATTGGGAGATAGGCATCCGTTTTTATTGTTGTTGTTTGTTTGTTTAGATAAAAAGTTAGAAAGAAGTTTTGGAAGCAAAAACCTGTAGATCTAGAGAATAGAAAAGTGCTGAGAAATGGGGGAAATGTGATGAGCTTACCTCTCCAAGATAATAGAGGAACCATAAGGCATGGGTTCTGGGCACTATAACAGAGAAGTTGGGGAAGAGGGAGTAGATGAAGAGGACCAGAGACAAAGGGTGGTACAGGAGACTTTTAGAAGATTCCAAAACATTCCCCAGAAGTCCCTAATACAAAAGGCTGGTGACTTCTGTTAGGACAGGAGAAATGAAAGTGGGAACCAGGAAGACTCTCTCAGGTCATTGCCCAAATGAAGGAGAGGAGCCCAAAGGAGCAAGGGGAGGGTAGTGGAAGCAAACAGTGGCCTTAGAGTGGCAGGAAGGGAGAGGAGTTCTAGGAATGACCCCAGATTCTAGGACACACCTTGAGGGTTTCACAGACCCCAGAGATTCCTATTAGCCCTTTGTCAGTCCCTAACTGTCAATAGAAAGATCTGAGACACCGCAAGTCCTTGCAGTCTCACCCAGCATTTCTACACTAACCAGTGTAGAACTCTTGACTTCAACTAGGGCCTCTGCCCACTTTGGATTGGCATGGATTCTCCCACAAGGCTGATCCCTTCATCACTCTTCTCCCTAATCAGCCTCTGTCTGGCCAGAGGTCCATACCAAGAAACCTAGATCTCCAGTCCAGATCCAGAGAAGCCTCTCTCCCACATCAGTGGTCTGTCTCCTCCTAACTTTGCTGTTTATGACTCCCCTCCTGGCCCAGCCACTCATCTGGCTTCTGGCCTCAGCTGATCTGCTCTGAGGAGACTTGCAAGTGAGCTCTTCTCTAGAACAAATGACCAACCCTCTTTAGAGTGACTCTGGATGCCAGAAGATTGGTATCTGCCAGCATCCCTCTTTCCCTTATTGCTTTGTGTTTCTAGCCTCCCCAGCTACCCCTCCTGGCCAAGTCTATGAAGGGGCTGCCTGATCCCAGAATCTCAGTGTCTCATTGCTGACCTGTGGCTTGGCCCTGGCTCTGTTTGCTCTGTGACTCATGGCACTGACCGCTGGCTGGACCCCTTCACTGATTACTTGCAGCAGTTGGACTGGGCTTCAAGTTCCTGGATACCTTCCCCAATCCAGGCCTCAGCCCAGATGTTGGTGAACAGCTCTACCTCAGCTTTGGATATTCTTCCCATTTTCCAATCAGCCTATGTGGCAGTGACAGTCGAGAGGCCTAGAGGGGCTTGTACTCTTGCCTCCAGGTGGGGGTTATAGCAAAGCAAATTATCCAAGTCCCTGGCTCATAGCACCAAAGTCTGATGAGAGATAATGAGTGAAACTAAGGAGGCTGGAGAACTCTGTCTGTCTAAAGAGTCATCAGAGAGTTCCCTGGCTGAGCCAGGATTGCCCCAGGGGCACTCATATAGCCAGAGGTTATAGCCAGCAGGGGAAGTCACGAGGAGCCTGTCCATAAATGGAATTAGTGCATATGGACATTTGGGGCTAAAGACAACTAAAAACCTGGTGGTGTAGTTTTGGTGTCCCAAGTGCTCATATGAATAACCAGAATCACCACACCACCTCTCAAACCCCAGGCTTACCTAGAAACCAGTATCCCAGGTCGGCACTGTCCAATAGTGGCTACCATATTGGACAGTGCAGATATAGAACATTATGCTTTTCCCCAAATGGAATTTCTGGAGTACAGATGAAGAAAGAATATACAAATGACTAGTGAACAGCTAAACTGACAAAGGGGCCAGACCAGAAGAGGGGGTTGATGCCATATGGGGAGAGAGATAGGGATCCTCATGTTTTGTCTTTCCTAGGCTAGCTCTCTTCTCAGTGAGGAGCTTTGAACTGGTGGTCCTACCTTGCTTTGCTATATCCCAGCCTCACTGGCCATTTCAAGTTTCACCTATATGAAAAAAACTATAAACTTCCATTGTCATCTAAAAGGATTTAAATAAATGAAGAAAGAGAGCTTATTCCTATGTAAGAAACCTCATTATCAAAGAAAGGTCAACTCTCCCCAAATTAATCTACAAATTTAACATAATCCCAAATAGATTTTAGGGGGCCTAGACAGGATGATTCTAAAGCTTATCTGAAATATAAACAATTGATAATAGCTAGAAATGTTTTTATAAAACAAATAAGGGACACGCTCTAATATTAAAATCTATTCTAAAATCACAATAACCACAATGAGATGTGACAGAAGAGACCAATTAGTGTACAGAACAGATCTAGAAGCGTACTCAAATATATGAATATTTAGTATATGATAAAGGAGGTATTTCAAATCAGTATGTAAATATGTTGAGATAAATGGATAAGTATTTCGGGGAAAAATTAACTTAGATTTGCCAAGTAGAGGAAAGCAAAGGGAAGCCACAATCTAATACTAGCCTCTTTTACAGTGTTGTCTGGAGGAAGCAGAAATCTGAATCTGAACAACAATGTACTCTTTTGTGTCTAGATTATTTCACTCAACATGATGCTTTTGGGATTCATCCATGCTGCTGCGTGCATCAGTAATTCTCTTTCATTGCTGAGCAGTGCTTTACTGGATGAATATGCCACAGTTTGTTTATCCAGTTTGTGTATCCTGTTTGTATATACAAGTCTATCCAATTTGTTTATCAGTGTCCTGTTGATGGACACCTGAGTTGTTTCCAGTTTTAGACTATTACTAATAAAACTGCTATGAACTTTGTTGTATGATTTTTTATAGACATGTATTTTCATGGCTCTTGGGTAAATACCTAGGAGTTGAATGGTTGCATCATAAGGTAAGTGGAATTTTAAGTTTTATAAGAAACCAGATTTTTGACTTTTTCCCAAAGTGATCATATCATTTGACATTCTTACCAACAATGTGTGACAGTTCCTCATTCTCCACATCCTCGTCAGTATCTGGTGTTTTCAGTCTTTTTATCTTTAACTATTCTGCTGAGTGTGTAGTGGTATCTCATTGTGATTTTAATTTTCATTTCCAAGATGACTAATGACATAAGCAAATTTTCATGTGCTTATTGGCTATTTGTATATCTTCTTTTGTGAAGCGTTCTTCAATTTTTTTGACCATTTTTAATTGGCTGTCTGTCTTTTTATCATTCAGCTGTAGAAGTTCTTTACATATCCTGGTCAAATATAAGTTTTTAAAAAAATAATTTCCCTCAGTAGCTTACCTTACATAGTTTACATAGCTTACCTCTTCACTTTGTTAGCAGTATCATTTGATGAGCAGAGTTTTAAAGTTTTATGAAGTCTAATTTATCAATTTTTCTCATTGGTTGTATTTTCTGTGTCCTGGCTAAGAACCATTTGCCTACCTCCAAGTGACAAAGATATTCTTCCATAATTTCCTTTAAAATGCTTATAGTATTTTACTTTATATTTAGGTCCCTGAACCATGCCAAATTAATTTTTGTGTATGGTGTGAGGCTAGGTTCAATGTTCCCTTATCCATATCGATGTACAGTTATTCCAGTGCCATTTGTTGAAAATATTTTTTTCTTTCTTATTAGATTGCTTTGGCATCTTTGTCAAAAATAAGATTACTGTAGGGCTTCCCTGGTGGCACAGTGGTTGAGAGTCCGCCTGCCGATGCAGGGGACGCGGGTTCGTGCCCCGGTCCGGGAGGATCCCACATGCCGCGGAGCGGCTGGGACCGTGAGCCATGGCCGCTGAGCCTGGGCGTCCGGAGCCTGTGCTCCGCAACGGGAGAGGCCACAGCAGTGAGAGGCCCGCGTACAGCGAAAAACAAACAACAACAACAAAAAATAAGATTACTGTATAAATGTGCATCTACTTCTGGGATCTTTATTTTGTCACATTGATATTTTGGTCAATACTTATGCCAGTAGCACACTATCTTGATTAATAAAGATTTCCATTTAAAAACAGTTTGTCAATTTCTACTAAAAAAACTGTCATGGTTAAGACATGATTGTGTTAAATCAGTAAATCTACAAATAAAATCTATGAATATATAAGTCAATTTGTGAGAATTGACATCTCACAAATAATGTCATGGTATATATTTCCATTCCTATAATGGGTTTTTAATTAGAGAAGTATCTTTGTCAGATCTGTGCTTTAGAGAGATTAATTTTGTAGCAATATGAAGTATAGATTGAGCTAGCAGCATGGATACCACATGCTACTGTGGTTGTCCATAGATAGAAAGTATGTGCTAGAATTGATGCCACAGTAGAGTGGAAATTAGAAAATGCATTCTAGAAATTGTCAGGATTCGATGACTAAAAGTGAAGAGTGAGAAAGATGATTAAGACTTAAATTACTCAGATATTTCTGTCCTGGATGATCAAGAGGATGACATTTCCATGAAACGTACACTGCTTTTAATCTAGAAACAATTAAATGCTTATTATGTAGCAGAGCCTGTGCTTGGCACTAGGGACACAATAAGAACAAAAGCCTACATGGTCCCCACCTTACTGGAACACCCTGTGGATGAGAAAAACATTTATTAGATAATCACACAAGTAGATGCAAACTTGCAACTAATAAAAGTGCTCTACAGAAAGCACACCTAGCACCTAAATCTTGGTTTCTAATTTCTTTCTCCAATAAAGGGAATCAGGTCTCCTTGGAGAAATGGCTGATTCTAGGGCAGCGGCAGAAAATATACAAGATAAGCCAAGAATCTTGTAGCACTAGAAAGTAAAGAAGTGCTAAAAACAAAACAAAACAAAATCTCTCTATGATGGGAGTATGTCAAAGTGACACAAAGGAGCCAACTGAAAGACAAAATAATTATAGTGGCATTGGAATATAACCCAAAGTGTAAAGTAAATATTCATATAGTGATATAAATAAATGATTGAATAAGTTAGTAAATGGGGGAGAAGAGACAGCCTCTCACACAGAATAATTCCTAATAAATTATGCAGATACTCTACCCTAAAGGAAGGGAAGCTAAACACCTACTCTTTAAGTGTGCACTGCACATAGTAACTTCTTTATAAAGAGTACAGTGTGGAAAAGGGGGAAAAGCATAATTTCACAGTGGGGAAACCTGACAAACTACTTCAGCCAGGTGATCAAGGTCAATATCAACCATCATAAGTGATGTAGGTAGTATGTTGCTTTGATATTGTGTGATTAAAAATTCACTTTAAAAAAAAAATTCACTTTACTTCTGTGATTTTGCTCCCCCCAGAAAACATAACCCCAGTCTAATCATGAGAAAAACATCAGACAAATCCCAATAGAGGGGTACTGTACAAAATACCTGAACAGTTCTCCTCAAAACTTTCAAAGTCATCAAAAACAAGGACAGTCTGAGAAATTGTCACTGTCAGGAGAAGCCTACGGAGACATATATTTAGACAACTAAATATGTTGTGGTATCCTGGAATACAAAAAGGGCAATAAGTAACAACTAAGGAAATCTGAATAAACTACAGACTTTAGTTAATAAGGTGTCAATATTATAACTCTCACTATTATAACAAATGTTCCACACTAATGTAGTATGTTAATAATAAGGGAAACTGTGAAGGGTGGAGAGGTATATGGGTACTCTCTGTACTATCTGTTCAATATTTCAGTGAATCAAAAACCTTTCTAAAAAATAAAGTCTATTAATTTTTTTAGTTCCTCTAAAGGAGAAGGGCATGGTCTAAGGGTGACTAAGGTCCAAGAAGGGCTCCCTGAGGAAGTCACCCTTTATCTGCGATCTAAGGAATGAGGAGGGATTAAGTAGTTGAAGATCTAAGCATCAGTCAGTGTAAAAGCCTTAGGTAGAAGGAAGCATGGTGTGTTCAAGGAACAGAAATAAGCTCATTGCATTTTAAGCAGCATGATCATGGGTGAATATGGTGCCAAATATGGTGGAAAAAATAGCTAGGAGCCGGGATGTATAAGGCTTTGTAGGCCATACTAAATATTTTTGTCTTTATCTTAGAGCAATGATGTTAAGTAGCAGGGTATGGGAGGAGGCATGAAGCAAAGGGAGAGGTAAAGGATGACACCCACATTTTAGTTTGGCCAAGTGAGTGGCTGATACAGCATTCACTAAGATTGGGACACTGAAAGAGGGCAGGAGATCAGTTTTGGACAAGTGTGATTTAAGGTGCCTGTTGGATATCCAAGTTAAGGTGTAGAGTAGACAGTCCAGACGTATAGGTCTGAGTTCAGAAGAAAGTTGTGAGTTAAAGATAAGCTTGTGTGTCTTCTGCATATAGATGATAAATGAAGCCATGGACATGAATGAGACCACCTAGGGTCTCACATTCAAGAGCCTAAATATAAAGGTGGGAAGTCATCAATATGTAGATAAACATGCTCTTTCCTAGAGAGACTGTAGAATGAGAAGAGGACCTATGGAAGACCTCTGGGGAACACCAACATCTAAGAGGAGGAAGAATAGGTGAAGAAGAGAGCAAAGACAATCTAGATGAATAGTGTGATGTCATTGACATCAGAAGAGAAAACCTGAGAAAGTGACCTGGTGACCAAGAATTCAAGATCAATAAAGACTGAAGAGACCTCTGGATTTGGTCACTTCAATGTTTGTGAAAGAACTATTATGTAGAGTGGTGTTGGTGGTGGTAACTTTATTGCTGTGGCTTCAAGAAGGAGTGAGAACAGACTACTTTTTTAAAAAAGTTTGTTGATAAAGAGAAGGAAAAGATTGGGACAGTCATTGGGCAGGAATAAAAATTCAAGAGAGATTGAGGACACGAGAGAGAAATGATAAGCAATGGAATAAAGTATTGCTAGACACCAAATTTAAATTCATTTATTAGACCTCACCATATTTGATGACTATCTTCTCTCCAATTTAATGGGTTCCAATGAATGATGTACTCTGCATTTCATCACAAGCATGGCTGGGGCTTGTGATAGATGGGGAGGCTGTACAAATATAGGTGCTGGTTTGGGATTTACCATATATCAATATTTACTATGGACATAATCAGTACAGCTGCTCACAGTGATACTTCCAACTAAATAAGCATCTTCTCCAAAGTCAACCCTGCCTCCATTTCAGGCAATAAAAAAGCAGCTTTTGAATCTATCACGGTCTTGCTTTTTGAGTGATTCTGAGTTGGTTGGGTGGTAGTTTGTAGCTCAGGCTGCAGCCAAGGAGCAGGCTTTGCTTCTGGCTCCTTTCTAGGCAAGATCTTTAATCCAACAGTGCTCTAGACCAATCCTTTCTCCACAGCCTCAATCTTGTC
Organism: Neophocaena asiaeorientalis asiaeorientalis; assembly: GCF_003031525.2. Classification (NCBI taxonomy): domain Eukaryota; kingdom Metazoa; phylum Chordata; class Mammalia; order Artiodactyla; family Phocoenidae; genus Neophocaena; species Neophocaena asiaeorientalis. The sequence goes on from NW_020171999.1 coordinate 182,060, forward strand.
TCTTCCCTTGCCTGTGTTTCAGATCTCCAAGCCAAGGACTTGCTTCCTGTAGCTAAGAACACAGGAGCCATGGCTTCCTGGCCCATCTCCATTCCCATTAGTTTGGTATCTAGTAGCCTAGGTCAAGAAGTGACTTAGACTGGGGCAGAGGTAGTGCTTAGTAACTGCATGTACCTACCAGTGAATCTATTCTGGAAAGCACTGTTGGTCCCAGAATACAACTCTGCTGTATTGGAGTTGCCTTCATGTACTGTAACTGCCATGGGGTAACCTGAAAACAAGCCATCCTGCTTGCCTGTCCCCTCAGAAGTTTGGTCTGCCTGTTTCCTTAGAGTTAGGCATGGTATCCCCTACTTCAACTGCACACGTGTGAAAAACAAAGTGTGCCAGCTTGTTGGCAACAGCTCTTCCTATCCTCATTGAGTCTTAGATCCCAGACAGGTGGCAGCCTGCACTGGTACCCACTCTATGCTCAGCTTTGTACTGGGAGCAAATGAGACACCAAGAGATTTAAACACAACAGTTCTATCCTTAAAGATCATAAGAAGTCACTTGACTGCAAAGTGGGCAGACATCTAAAGATCCAAGAACATGAACCCAGAGTGGCATAAGTACTCACATTTTCTCATCTAATTCTCACAAAGCCCTCATAATAGATCTTATTCTTACTATACCCAAATTAGAGAGGAGGAAACTGAGGTTCAGAGAGGTGAATCACTTGACCATGGTCAATTTTTGTAAGTAGAAAATACAGGATTCAAATCTAAATCTGTATGACTCTAAAGCCTGTCTTCTTAAGATCTTAAGACCTCTGCAAGCCTGGTCTAAGCAAACATTGACCTTGCCAGTGACTGCCACATCAAATGCTTGGGGCAATACCTTCTATAGGATGAAGGCATCTGGCTGGTGTTTCTGGGAAGAGGAGGCACTGGAAGAGTGGAAAGATAGTCTGGATCTTATTAGTGTGGGCAGTTGCACTCCAGGGCTCAACATAGCTGCTCTATTCCTGTATCTTGCCAGGTTAGTCCTGCCCTGGATGATGTGGTATTTCATCGAGTATGCCCTTTGCCTCTGTAATTAGATTCCCTTCATCTCCAAGCAAAAATAATAGATTGGCCTTCTGTTTGCTTAGTTACTCAGCTCTGAAAAGCCATCTCACTTGAGCTAACTTTTAAATCACTTACAGGAAAATAGTCCTGCTGCTAACACCTACATTCTGGACTGACTTGGGTATGACAGTGGACAAGTCTCTCTGGGCCTCATTTTTCTCATTTGTAAAAGATAGTTCTGTCGGGTTTCATTCCATCTATGCTCCATCGATTGAAGAGGATAGATTCAACCAACGAACAAAAAATTATTGAGGACCTCCTTTTGTACCAGGTATACTGAGACACAAATCATACAGTGGTGAATAAGACAGAAATGATCTTGGCCCTCATGGGGTTTAGCATCTTTGGTGGGGAGGTGGCCATATAGCAAGTACATTATCACACATTGTGATCAAAGCATGAGGGCTAAAAGACCAGGGTGTCTAACTCTGCCTAGGGGATTATATAAGGTTGCCTTCCTCACCTTTCCCTTTCCTTGAATAACTTCTACACATCACTTGCTCATTCATTCATTCATTCACTCCCCAAACATTTCCTAGTGCCTGCTGAGTATCAGACACTGGACGTACAGTGAAGGTCAAGGGAGACAGTGTCTTGGCCCTGTGGAGATTACATTCAAGTGGAAGAGATGCACAAAAAGCGAGCAAACAAACACACATACAGAGAGAATTCAGAGAGTGATAAGTGCCCTAAGGAAGAAGACTCGGGACAACGTGTTTATAGCCCTGTAGCTGCATTAGTTTGGCTGGTTCAGAGAAGGCCTCTGTGAGGAAATAACATTTGAGTTGAAAGTGATTAACTAGAAGGAGTCAGTCACATAATGATCTGAGAGGTAGAGCTTTTCAAGCAAATGAAAAAGTAAATACTAAAGCTCTAAAGAGAGACTGAGCTTGGTCTATTTAAGGAAAAGGAGGAAAGAAATCCCATGGGGTTGGCATATGGGGAATGAGGCAAGAGTAGTACCAGATGAGGTTGGAGTGGTAGGGAGAGCCAGGTAACTTGGAGCCTTGGAGGTCGATAAGAAGGGTGAGTTTTATTCTCTGCAATAGGTAACCATGGGAGATTTTAGCAGGATAGAGAGCTAATTTGCATTTTAAAATCACTCAATATTAGATATGTAGTTTGCAAATATTTTCTCCCATGTGTAGTTGTCTTTTCATTTTGTTGATTGTTTCCTTTGTGGTGCAGCAGCTTTTTCGTTTGATGTAGTCCCACTTGTCTATTTTTGCTTTTGCTGCCTTGTTTTTGATGTCATATCCAAGAAATCATTCCCAAGGCCTATATCAAGAAGGTTTCTCCCTATGTTTTCTTCTAAGAGTTTTACACTTTCAGGTCTTTAATCCATTGTGAGATGATTTTTGTATATGATGTAAGATTAGGGTCCAATTTCATTATTTGTGTGTGGAAATCCATCTGTCCCAGTAGCATTTCCCCATTGTGTATTTTTTGGCATGCTTGTCAAAAACCACTTGACTGTATATGTGAGGGTTTATTTCTGGGCTCTCTGTTCTATTCCATTGATCTATATACCTGTTTTTGTGCCAGTACCACACTGTTTTGATGACAGTAGGTTTGTAATATATTTTGAAATCAGGAAGTGTGATGCCTCCAGCTTTGTTCTTCTTGCTCAGAATTGCTTTGGCTATTCGGGGTCTTTTGTGGCTGTATATGAATTTTATGATTTTTTTTCTATTTCTATGCAAAATGCCATTGAGGTTTTGGTAAAGACTGCATTGAATCTGTAAATCACTGTGCGTAGTATGGATATTTTAACAATATTAATTCTTCCAATTAATAAATATGGGCCATCTTTCCATTTATTTGTGTCTTTTAAAATTCTTTAATCAATGCTTTGTAGTATGGGGTATACAAGTCTTTCGCCTCTTTGCTTAAGCTTATTCCTAAGTATTTTATTCTTTTTGATGTTAATGTAAATGGGATTGCTTTGTTGATTTCCTCTTTCGATAGATCATTGTCAGTGTATAGAAACATAACTGACTTTTGTACTTTGACTTTGTACCATGCAGCTTTCCTGAATTCATTTATTCTCCAAATAAAACATTAAAATACCCAATGGGTACATGAAAAGGTGCTCAACATCACTAATCATCAGGGAAATCAAAACCACAATGAGGTATCACCTCACACCTACTAAAATGTCCATTATCAAAAAAACAAAAGTTAAATAAGTGCTGGTAGGGATGGGATGTAGAGAAACAAGTATTGATGAAGATGTGCACTGTTAGTGAGAATATGAATTGGTGCAGCCACTGTAGAAAACAGCATGGAGATCACTCATAAAACTAAAACTAGAACTTCCATGTGATCCAGAAATCTCACTTCTGGGTATATATCCAAAAGAATTAAATCAGGGTCTTGAAGAGATACCTGCACTTCCACATAGACTGCAGCATTGTTCACAACAGCCAAGATGTAGAGCAACCTCAATGTCCACTGACAGATGAATGGATAAAGAAAATGTGGTGTATATAAATATATGCACAATGAGATATTATTCAGTCTCAAAAAAAAGAAAGAAATCTTGTCTTCTGCAACAACATGGATGAACCTGGAGGACATTATACTAAGTGAAATGAGCCAGACACAGAAGGACAAATACTACGTGATATGACTTATATGAGGAATAAAATAGTCAAACTCATAGAAGCAGAGAGTAGAATGATGGTTTCCAGGGGCTCAGGGAAGTGGAAAACAGGGAGTTATTAGTCAAAGGATACTAAGTTTCAGTTAAACAGGACGAATAAGCCCTAGAGGCCTACTGTACAGCATGGTGCCTGTAGCTTATAATACTGTACTGTATACCTAATAATTTGCTAAGAAAGTAGATCTTATTTTAAGTGTTCTTATCAAAATAGGTAGGTAGGTAGCTGGTAGATAGATAGATAGATAGATAGATAGATAGATAGATAGGGCAAGGGAAACTTTTGGAGGTGACGGATGTGTTTATGGTATAGATTGTGGTGATGGTTTCACACTGTATACCTAACTCCAAAATCATTAAATTGTATATATTGAATACATACAGTTTTCTGTACATCAATTATACTTCAATAAAGTGGTTAAAAAATCACTCTAGCTGCTGAGCAAAGAACAGGTTGGGAGGCAAGCCAAGAGTGTATTAGTCTGCTCAGGCTGCTGTAACAAAATACAATAGACTGAGTGGCTTAAACAGAAGATATATTCCTCACAGTTCTGGAGATTGAAAGTCTGATATCAGGGTGCCAGCACGGTTGGGTTCTTGGTGAAAGCCCTCTTCCTGGTTTTGCATATGGCAATCTTCTTTCTGTGCCCACATATGGTGGAGAGCAGAGAGAGAGGAAGCAAGCTCTGTCGTGTCTCTTCTTATAAAAGCACTAATCTCATCATGAGACTCCATCCTCATGACCTAATCACCTCCCAAAGACCCCACCTCCTAATGCCATCACATTTGGGATAAAGGCTTCAACAAAAGAATTTTGGGAGGATACAAACATGCAGTCCATAACACAGGAAGACCAGTTACAGAGGGGGAGGTGACAGTGGCTTTAACAAGGATGCTCTGGCTGGGAACACTCTCAGAGGTCTTCTGCCAGGTCTGCTGCTACACGGCTGTACATGTAGAGAGTGAGATGCCTGCTGTGACAGTCCCTCTCCTCCCCCAAGTGTTAAAGAAGTCCACATGAAAGCAAGAAGATAAGTGGAATGGGGAGTCAAGAGACAGAGATACCTCTACCCACAGGCACACTAACCTTGGTTCCTGATTCCCCTGAAGATCCATCCCTAGGATGTCTGTCTATTTCTGCCTTACCAATGCCATTTCAATGTCATGGTGCTAGAAATGCACCAACTGGGCAACATCTTCCCACGATCTCTTCCAGGCAGAAAGGCCTGAGGCCCCCCTTATCATATTTTCTGACTACAGTCTGGAAGAGCCTAGCCTGGGAGATTGGCAGCCAGTGCCCACACAGGCAGGACCTTTGTATGCAAAGCACAGGGCTGAATGCTGCATCTCCCACCTCTTATTGCTTGCCACCTCCAGTCTGTGCAGGGGCTGTGACTTGCCCCACCAGGAAGACAGGAAGGAGGCCCAGGGAGAGTCTGGGCCATGCCCAAGGCCACATTCAGAGGAGGAAGCCAAGTCAGGATCTGAATCCAGCTTTCCAGACTCCTAACCCCATGCTTTTTTCCACCCCACAGTGCTGCCAGGCCTTTCCAAGAGAGAAACCAAGAGTCAGAGAATGGCTTTGAAGCAGGAAACCACAATTCCCTTGCCAAGCCCACATTCCCAGCAGAACAAACCCCTTTCATTCTCCTGCCACCTCAGCAATAGAAACCTCCCCGCCATGTCCTTCTCTTCCTGCCTTCAGACTCAGATTTCACTTCACCTCACAGCATAGGACAGAAAGACAGCCAGAGTTAGGCAGAGGGAAGGAGTTAGACAGAATTAGGTGAACACCAGAGATGGTGTGAGGGGTAACACGGGATGCAAGGATGGCGAGGGGAGGTGAGATTCATTTGCCAGAATGAATGCCGATTATCCAGGACCATTGGCAACCTGGTGGATCAGGAGGGGCCAGACCTGATTAAACATTGGAAGACATAGCTCTGCTTCCAGCGGGTGCTTCAGATCTATCAGCTTCCAGCTCCCTGCAGACCCAGGGTGCTCCTGCCCAGCACCTTCAGGCCTCTGAACTGACTGTGAAAGCCCAACTGGTATTTGTCACCACACCTGCTTACCTTGTTCTGGGGCCTTGGGTAAGATCCTTCCTATTCCTGGACCCAAATCCTCCCATCTGTGAAATGAAAAGCTGGCCTAAATTACTCCTGACTGAGAACCTTCCAACAATGTTGCCCCATGAACTTTGAGATGGGAGGGTGCTGGACTGTATACATGGTTGATGTGTAGCAGAAGCAGAAGCTGGGAAGGAGTGGGCTTGACACAGGGACCTGGCCTGCAGGAAGTAAGGCATGGAAACAGCCTCCACTATGAAAAAGACCATGGTTAAGGGCTCTGTGCTCACACAGCATACCCAGAGCCAACTGGGCCTGTGATTAGGAGGTGGGGAGTATAGCCCATGAAGAAAGGCTGGCAGACAGGGACGTTAGATTTTCCCAGACGTGCAATAGTCTCTGACTGAGAAAATGCTCTGCCAAAGCTTGAGCTGGAACATGGATTGAGAGGCTAGAAAGGCTGAGGAGCACAGGGTTGGGGGAGAGAAAAGAGGAATGAGGCAGCCACCATAAAAGATTAATTTTCAGAAAAGAACCAACATGTTTAAAGAGGGTATTTAATAAATGTTCCTTTATGATATATAATAGCTCCCTGGCCTCTCCTTGAAGTCTTCAGTGAAATGCCATATTAACTGTCAATGTATTTTTGCTTTTGGATTTATACCTTTTGATGTCTGAGCAATATGCTGAGACAGCCCTCCAGAAAGGCCTGGTGCCAGATCAGGTATCACCTAAGGAAGCCCCAGCACCTTTGAGTTGCATATAGAAAAGTTTTACTAGTATGGCCTGTCTGATGGCCCACCAGCTACTCACCCACCCCTATCTCCATATCCTCCATTCTGGGGCAACCAAGCCACAGAAGCCCCTCTGCTCAGGAAGGGTGAGTAACCTTAAGGAAGAATCAAAGAAGGAGCAAGGACTCAAGGTTGATTTCATGGTGCAGTCACTTGAAAGGCAGACCCTGAGTCTCAGAGATCTGGGGAATCACATATAGGGTCTAAGTTGGACTTGCAAGCTCATGGGTACCATTGGAATGGACTGAAATATGTGTCCCCCAAAAGCCATATGCTGCATCCATAACCCCACAATATGATGGTATTTGTAGATGAGGTCTTTGGAAAAAACTTAGGTTTAGATGAGGTTCTGAGGGTGGGGCCCTCATGATGGTATTAGTGCGCTTGCAAGGAGACACACCAGAGAGTGCTCATGCCCTTCCCTCCTCCTCCTCCTCCTCTTGTTCTTCTTCTTCTTCCTCTCTCCTTCTCTCTCTCTCTCTCTTTCTCTCTCTCCCCCATGTGAGGACATAGTGAAAAGCTGGTCAGTTGGTCATCTACAAGCCAGGAAGAGAGTCTTCACCAGAAGCCGATCATACTGACACCTTAATATCAGACTTCTAGCTTCCAGAACTGTGAGAAATAAATATCTGTTGTTTAAGCCACCCAGTCTATGGGATTTTGTTATGGCAGTCCCGACTAAGACACCATTCCTGACAGAAAACCAGAGCTTTTCTCTTCACATACATGTTCATCAGCATCCTATGGGCTAGGTATGAAAGGAAGTGTTAACCCCATTCTACAGGGCAGGAAACTGAGGCCCAGAAAGCAACCTCACTTGGCCAAGGTCACAAGATGACTAAGTTTGGGTGCTGAGATTCAAACTGAGTACTTTTGAGTCCAAGTCCAATATCTTAGTCCCAATTTCTCAAAGTGTGGCCCAAGGACAATATGTTTCAGACTGCCCTGCGGAGCTTCTCGAGCAAGCATAACCACGGGGCCCCAATCCCAGGCTTACTAAGTCACAGTATCTGAGCATAAGCCCATGAATCTGCAGTTTAACCAGCTGTCCTGTGATGTTTAGACTTCCTAGCATTAAAGAAGACTGTATCAGTTTACTCAGGCTGCTGAAACAGAGTCCCACAGACTGGGGGTCTTAAACAACAGCAATGCATTGCGGTCATTAAGGCTGGAAAAGTCCAAGATCAAGGTGTGGGCACTTGGTTGCTTCTGAGGGTTGAGAGGGCAGGTTCTGTTCCAGGCCTCTCTCCTTGGGCTTGTAGATGGCCCAGGGTCCTCTCATGGTCTTCCCTCTGTATATGTCTGTATTAATGTCCTCTTCTCATAAAGATACAAGTCCTATTGGATTATGGCTTACCTTAATGACCCCATTTTAATTTTATCGCCTCTTTTAAGACCCTATCTTCAAACATAGTCACATTCTGAGATACTGGAGATAAAGACTTCGACATATGAATCTTAGGGATACACAATTCAGCCCATAACAGAAGCACTGACTGAAAATATGATTCCTAAGCCCCTTTCCTAGTGAAAAACAAGTAATTTCTCTTTCTCTCCCTCTTCCTCCCACCTCCTATCCCTCTAAAAGCAATAGCATGTTGTTTTAGAGCACTGACTGCAGGAAGCCCTGCTTCCTATTTCCATATCTCCCAGCCCACCTGAGGCCTCTGAGGACCCTCAGGAAGCTGAGGATGGTGGGTGTGTGCATGGGTGACGTGTGGCGTGTGGCATATGGCTGCTGAAGAAAGGCTCCGACTATCAGGTGTGCAAGTTGGCTCTGTCTGCATGTCTCCAGGGGGCCACAATTAACCCAAAACCAAATGGAAGACATACTTCCAGTGGCAGGAAACACACACCCACCACTCTGGCTCAGCGCCAACACAGTAAATACTGTCTTTCATGCCCTGCAACTGATAAACTCATGTAACTCGAATGAAACCATCAGGGCTCATCATCACTCACAAACTCCAGCATGCCAGCCAAAGATAGCAGAAAATGAAGATGATGTCCAGGAGGGATGCATAAGGGTGGCCCTCTTTTGCCACACCCTGCGTCCTTGGGCCACAGTGACTTGAGGGGTAGTGGCATGTGGAACAGCCCAGCCTTGCCCACAAGCATATCATGGAAGCTGCAAATCTCAACCCAATGGGACCTGAACTATCCCGGGCCCTTTGGGTGCTCCTCCTACACCACAGCTGACATGCCAGTTACACTGAAGCTCTTGTCCCCAGAGACCTTTACTTACACAGCCCTTTTGCTCTCTGTGGAAGGCCCGGGCACTTTACAAGGGCCAGCTCCAATCCTCACTGACCCAGAAAGTTTTGAGCCCAATCCAATGCCATGTCCTCTGAAGTCTCCAGCCCCTGGCATAGATTCCTGGTTTCCCCACTCCCTTTGCTCGTCCAGCACAGAGTCCATTCACACTGGGAAAACTCAGTTTGCTCTGAGAAACAGCTCAGTGGGTTGGGATGGTTCTAACAGTGCATGAGATCACACTGTGGCCAGCCTCCCTCCAGCTCCACTTCCTGGTGGCCCAGAGCTACTGTCCTGGCAGTCCTACTTTCCAATGTTCCTGTACCGTGCACCTCCCCCCACCTAGCCACGAGCAGGGAAAGGCAGGGTTTTCTTTTGGTTTTTTTTTTCGTTTTGGGCTGCGTGCTGCTTATGGGATCTTAGTTCCCTGACCAGGGATCGAACCCGTGCCCCCTGCAATGAAAGCGCAGAGTCCTAACCACTGGACCACGAGGGGACTCCAGAAAGATAGTTTTGAGGACCCGCTATGCCCTGGCTTTCAGAAGCAGAACACGGGTTCTTCTGCAATGCTTGCCAGGCTGGTAAAGGGCCTCACTCCTGGCAGTGGGGAGGTTGGTGGTAGGGCTGTAAAGGCCTCCCTGGCAGCAAGAAGAAAGAGGAAGGGAGGAAAGCCAAGTGGATGCAGCTTTGTGACAGTCCTGCCCATAGGAGCAGAGAGCTGGAGGTGGAGTGGGTGCGCTGTGAGAGAAGGAGACAAAACCAAGAGCTAAAGCAGGGCAAAGGCCCACTGTGCCAGGCCCAGTGCACTGCTCGAGGGGCCACTCAGCTTGCGTACTTCAGCATTTTGCATGGAGGCTGTTCAAAGAACCCCTACCGGATCCAGACATGGGCCCTCTTCACCCCTGATGATGTAAGTAGAAGACTGTGGAGATGAGGTCTCAGTCCCAGAGCTCAGGCCTCTTCTGAAGGGGGCGACGTATGCCTGTGAGGATCCACCCTGGTCATGCCAAGCTCAGCAGGCAGGAGCTAAGCCGATTTCTGTAGCCATGAAAGCAGCTGCTGCGATGTCATTCCATGAAGACAGCTGTGTTGCATGGGCAGGCTTGATGTCATCCCCCAGGCATCTGGGTGGGATTGCTGAGCCCCCTCCATCCCACTTTTGCCTCATTTGTGTGTGTACATCTGTCTCCTTCACTTAACTGAGAGTCCCTCCAGGCCAGCAATGGCATCTGATTCCTGTTTCTATCACACTCATCCCATAGCCCACACCCTAGAACCTGGCACTGAATAGATGATAGCTCAGTATTTGCAAGGGTGCCCAGTAACCCAAAAAATCCATAAAGACAAAGCATGAAGTCACCACTGCAGATATGGGTCAGGAGATCAGTAATTCTGGGACAGGCGGCCTCTGCCCTGGGACACAGCTGGGGCTGGGATTGATGTAAGAGCTGTGTGTTTCTTAATCTAAAGGAGAGCTGGCTTGCTTCCTCCACCCATGAGGGATGTGTAAGGTCTGTTAAAGAAGCACTGGGCTCTCCAAAATTTTCCCACACCCACACTCCCCCAACCTTCCTCCTCCTATTCGTATTCCTCTTTCATTTTTTGCATATGTATTGACTTTCTCCATTTTACCAGCAGTATATGCTCATTAAAGAACATTTGAAGAAGAACATTTCAAATAAGAGAAAGATGCAGAAAATGTCATCTACATTCCACCCACCCGAAGATAGCCACGATTAATATTTTGAAATTTATTTCCCCTAATCTTTCTGAGCAGTGAGGCTTTATAGGTGTTTGGTTTATTTCTACTGCTTAGGGACAACTGGCAACCTGGTGCGGAAGAGGGAGCAGAATGAGGCAATGTAGATGTCAGGAGAGTGTCATTTGAGTCCCTGCTGTGCTTCTGATGTGCTCTGTGGTGTTTGGCGTGCCCTGACCCTCCCTGGGCTGCAGTTTTCCTGTCTGTGTAGTGGGGTATTGGATTAGAGAAGTTCACAGCCTTCTTCCAACTTAAAGATTCTTGGAATTCATTAAGGAGTAGGGAAGGCTGCAGGAAGAGGTTGTTATTTGAATTGAGATTTGAAAATGGAAACTCTGTTAATACATTTTGAAGAGGGCAGTCTAGGGAGAAGAAAAGGCAGTTGCAAAGGCAAAAAGGTTGGAAGACACAAGCTGCCCTTGGGGTTGGCCCCTGTAGGTGGAGTGTGTGGGAAGTGTCAGTGGGAGATAAACTGGGGCCAGACACCAGATGCCTGGAATTCCTTCAGTTGAAGGCCCTCTGCGTCCAAGATGGGACCCAAGCACAGGGTGTCTGTGAGCCTACAGAGTAGAGCGTGGCTGTTGGGAGACGAGCAGGGGACAAAGCCAGCTGCTGCTCATCCAGGTATGAAATCTCAGGCAGAGCTGGCCTTGCTAGCCAAGCTGAAATGGAAGCCTGTGAAATCAAGGACGGTCGAAGCCAGAAGCCTAAGGACTCCACCAATTGCAAGCACAGTACAAATCTGAGGGTAAAGGGCTTAAAAAACCTGGAATCTGAAAGAAGGAGCAGAAGCTCCAATAAGAATACAACTCAAAAAAAAGGAAAAGTTGTAAGAAGAGTAAAATGATGACCTACACACAGAGTTTAGATTATCCTGGATCTCAGCCAGCTTTATTCTCACGACTCCCACACTATTGTAGACAAGCTGGCAGATGAGAATGAAAATTTTGAGAGAAACAGTCAAACTTCCTAGGAAAGAAGAGGGTTGGGGATAAGGAGCTGGGCATTCATTCACCTATTTATTTCACAAGCATCTCCAAGGGCCTGCTGAGCAGCCAGCCCTGTAAGAGAGGCTTCGCACCAAGCTCTTGACCCTCCCTGTCAAGACTTAAATTTACGAGATAAGCGTATCAGAAACAGTTGACCATTGCCCTGCACTTCGTTCCAACTTAAATAAACTTTGAGGGAATAGTGGCACTGAGATTACTGCCTCATGGTCTTACAGCTTTGATCCACTAACTGGATCAAAGAAAATGTAGCTTGTGTTTCCATTTATCCATAATACTTTATTATCACAAAACATAATAAGAGTGTTGCAAGGTTGGACTGACATTTGAAAGTCAGTTGGCCCAGAAGCAGTATTACTGATTTAAATAGATAAGTATACATATTTATTAGACTCGATGTTTCTAAAAAGAGATACAGGTTTCTAAATGCATGCAGCTGAAGAAAGGTAGGTCCCTAGTCACCAACCTCCCGCCACTATCCACAAAGCAAATGATACAGCCAGGCTTGAAGAGAAAGTCCTGCAGCATTGCCTCTGGTAGGCTCGAGGCCTTCCAGACGTTTTTCATCAAGTTCTATTCCCAGGCAACCAGCCAACATTTTGTCTCAGTTCAGCTGGACAGACTTGTGGCGGCTGGTTGGATAACTTGGGGGGTAACTGTTTGGCCTCCCTGAGAGCCCTGTTCACCTAGGAGGTATCTACCATGGCTCCTTGACCCCTTGTATTTTCCTCTTGTCTCGTGGCAGTGCAAAAGGAAAAAGAAACATTGGAGATCATCATAAATACCCTGCGGTGGTCTTTTTCTGCAGGCAGTTGCCCCTCTCAGCTAGCTTTTGAAACTAAACAGGTGTCCTATGTAAGGAGAACTCTGGTCTTCCAGAAGCAACCGTAAGCCTATTTCCCACACACCTGCTGTGAAAGGCAGAACCTGATTGGCCCTGTGATCCAACCCCCTGCCCAGTTTGTTTTGCCTCAACTAATCCCAAGAACAATCAGTTACATCCTCTGAACCTTTATCAGTGGCCATTCTCTCTTCCTTCCTCCACAGGAGATTCGGAGTCTTTTAGGAAGACCCTGGAAACCCTGGCGTGTGCTGTGGGGGTGGAGGGAGCCCAGAGAAGGCCCTGGCAGCAGTGGTGGTGGCAGCAATGGCGGTAGTAAGAATGGAGGGTGTAGCCCTGCTTACTAAGTTCAGAGGGGGGAACCTCTCCCTGCCCAGCCTCTTTGCCTGCTTACTTGCTGCAGAACCATGGAGCATCAGGGCTTTTCATGCTGATCATAAAGGCAGCTTCATCATCAACTCCCTTCATTATCTATGTGTCCATGATAAAGTCAGCCCTGTCCGTGTGGACTGTGAGTCTCCCCTGGCCTCTATCTACAGCTATCACTGTTCTTGCCGCTCTGGTTGCAGATTAAACATCTATCAGGCTGATAAATGGCCTCTGCAGCAGGGGCAGAAATGCCAAATCACCTTAGAGCAGCCAGGGGCAGTTGATCCAACCAGGGCAGCCCAATACAGGGAGCCCAGCCCCTGGAGCAATCAGTTTTGCCTCTGCGGCTTTGCACCCAAGCTCACCTGTGGTTCACCAGCCTCACAGGTCAGCTCAGATGGAAGGATGCCAAGGAAGCTTGGTGATGCCCTGGCTAGCCAGTAGCCCTAGGAGAGCAAATACTTATACTTCCTCTCCTGGTATGCCCAGGCAAAACTGGAGCCCCCACCCCAAAGAGACATGAGCCTGGGCTTTTAGCCCAGGTGTGCAAGGCAGTGGGTTATGTATGCAAACTATGAGGTAAGGGGCTGTTGGCTGCTTCTACCCCAGACCAGTGGGAGGAGGCAGCAGGGAGCCCTGTGAGAGGGGGACTGACAAACAAGCTCCACATTTGTGCATTCTTACAGCGTCTCTGGTAACCAAATCCACCTCCATGCCATGGTACATGAATTTGCCAGTTAAATACTGAAGAGTGTGGAGATTTGGGCTGTGGCTCATCAGCTCCGCCCTCAGGGGCCAACAGTGACTCTCCTGCTTCATGAGGAACTCCAGGCTGCCTCCAAAATTCTTGCTGCTCTGAAAGAGAGGGGACAGATTCAGAGTGCTGAAGCCCCTGGGACCTCATTCTTTTCCATACTAATTGGCAAGTTCATCTCCAAGGTTTTGGTGTCATTGCAGTCTGGCCATTCTCACCCTTGGTGAGACACACCTCCTTGAGGGAGGGCTCCCTGGGGTCTCTGCTGCCTGTGATGCCACCAAGTGCCACTATGGTTCTGGTGATAGGCAAGAGGGGGATGCTGCAAACACCGTGGTGCCAATGATGTTAAAGTCACGGCTCAGTCCCAGGCAAGGTGTTGAGTGTAGCTCCTGTGGGGCTCTATGCCGCATCCCAGGCTGGGTCAGCTCTCCAGCTGACAGACCGCCTCCATCTCCAGCACAGGGGTCATATAGCAGAGGGACAGCCTGCTGTGCAAAGGTTTCTCTGCTCTCAGCACAGTTCTTGCTGATGCATAGCTCAGGGGGGCATCTTGCTTCCACAGGAAACCTTCTGGCCCAGAAGCTCCTTGTTCACAAGGTCTGAGTCTTCTTTGGTTCTCAGGAAAGGGTTGTTGAATGAATGAATGATGAGCAAATGTGTGGCCAGGAGTGTAAGAAAAAGACTTCTCAGCCCCTGAAGGGTACAACTCACTCATCTGGCCTTCCACAATGGCCAGGGGACACACTGCAGGATCCCTGACATCTAGTCCTACAGTCATCAGGGAACACTTCCTTAGACTCACAGCTAGAATGTACACATGAAGAAGTCCAATCTGTTATTGGGATCAGGGACCACAGAAGGCACTTGTTTTTTGATGTTGACAAAACAGCTTTCCAGGAACCAACTGGTTCCTCTAACTTGCAGCCTGATGGCTCATCTTAGGATTTCCTTTTGGGACCCATAAGCAGGCAGGCTTATTCTCTCCACACCAGGACAGACTTTTAGAGACCTCTGGAGGATGGCCAAGTCCCCTGCAAGAATCTGCTCTTCTCCGTGATGAACAGTCCTTTCACTTATCTCTCCTCTTCACCTATCCTGCTAGTTTTCTTTTTCACACTCCAGGTTGTCTCCAACCCTGTTCAAGTGTGTGGCCCAGAACTAAGCTCGAGACTCTGGGCCCAGTCTGCTCAGTGGAGAGTCACTCCCTCCTCCTTCTTGGACAGCTCATTCTCTAGCTAGATCACACTCTGGACCCCTTCTGAGCTTTGTGGTCAACCCTACTAGGGATTTTTCTCTTGAGTTTCTTCTGAGCCAGAGATCTTGAATCAGGGGCACAAAATTTATTTTTTAAAATCAGGATGGCTTTCTATGTGACCCTTTAAAAAGTCTTCTGTTGAGTTTGACAAGGATGCTGCAATTAATAATGGCTACATCCTTCTCTCCAAGCCTTGTATTGTTGGAAAATTTAGTAAATGCACGTTCTATCTTCAAATTTGGGGCTCATCAAAATCAAGAACAGAGTTCTAAGACATGTCACATTCAACCTCTATTCAATGTTGAACACCAGCTCTCAATGCACACCCTTTTGGTATAGTTGCTCAGGTTGTTATGAGTCTACCCAGTGGTAAAAACATTCAACTTATATTTCCAAGATGGTCAAGAGAGTCTTGGTTGGGTGTCTTAAAACATTGAGACTCCTAGAATGTCATAAATGGAAGGTCCCTCAGTGATCACCTGTCCCTTTGCTTTGTTGGACAGATAATACAGAATCCCAGAGAGTGGAAGAGGTTGCCCAAAGCCAGCAGTGTGGCAGAACAGAATGAAGTTCTTGCCCCATACTATCCAGACCTTGTCCTCCCTGCCTTGCGGCAGGTTCTCTTCACAAGGGGACCATGGACGGTAGCATCGTCTCCATCACCAGAGTATGTGAATCTTCCTTTTTTAAAAAAAGTTTATTGGAGTATAGTTGCTTTACAATGTTGTGTTAGTTTCTACTGTACAGCAAAGTGATTCAGCTATAAATATACATATATCTATTCTTTTTCAGATTCCTTTCCTATATAGGATATCACAGAATATTGAGTAGAGTTCCCTGTGCTTTACAGCAGGACCTTGTTGTTTATCTATTTTATATATAGTAGTGTGTACCTGTTAATCCCAATCTCCTAATTTATCCCTCCCCGCTCCGTTTCCCCTTTGGTAACCATAAGTTTGTTTTCTATGTCTATTTCTGTCTCATAAATAAGTTTAGTTGTGTCATATTTTAGATTCCACATCTAAGTGATATCATATGACATTTGTCTTTCTCTGTCTGACTTACTTCACTTAGTATGATATTTTCTAGGTCCATCTATGTTGCTGCAAATGGCATTATTTCATTCTCTTTTATTGCTGAGTAATATTCCATTGTATGTATGTATATGTATATACATGTACACATACATACATCTTCTTTATCCATTCATCTGTTGATGGACACTTAAGTTGCTTCCATATCTTGCATATTGTAAATAATGCTGCTTAGAACATTGAGGTGCATGTATCTTTTTGAATTAGTGTTTTCATTAGTGTATCTTGAAGCTTCCTTCTAATTGACTTTGAAAATAAAAGCAGAGACAGGCCATCGCACAGTCCCTTCCCCAGCACAGCAGTAAAAAAAACAGAAAACATCATTCTTTCTTTCCATTTAGCATTGAATGTCACCCAGCTCTCAGATACCAGTGTCAAGGCAAATCCCAGAGTGCTGCAGCAATGGCTCTTTTCTCCTGCCCTAGAGACACAGATTGAGGTGTGGGAATGAGTGGAGGGCTGAGTGGAGTCTCCAAGGATCCTCCCAGATGCCAAGACTGAAGCTAGACTATGAGGCAGATTAGGGACAAAACCCTTAGCAGGGTGCCCAGACAGCCATTAGTTATTTTGGGCTCCTCTCTGTGGGTGAGAATCCTGTGTACCTACCTTCATGCATACTTTTCACAGTTTGGGCTTGAAAGGAAGAAAAGCAATGGATATAAAAATTTTGCTGGTAAACTTCTTAACCAGCTAACAAGCTTATTTTTCACTTGGCTTCCCTTGGTATTCTTTCTTTTTTCACTTAACTTCCAACTCCAGAGCTCATACATTCCTTTCACTGAAAGGAAGAAGTTGTTTATCAGGAGCTGAGCAAGTCAACCCACCAGTTACACACATCTGTGTCTCTGACTAGGCCCCTGATCCTTTCTCACTGGTGTCATTTCTCTGTGGTCCCTAGGCCTTCGTGGTCATTTGTCTCTGTCTTTCTCACCCTCTCTCTGGCTTGCTTTCAGATTGTGTCTGTTTGTCTCTCTCTCTGTCATCTCTTTCTCATTCTGTCTGTCCTCACTCTGGCCATAGGTCCACTTCCCAGGCCCTGAAATCTGGAGGTTACAGTGACTCTAACCCCTCTCAGAAGTACCAACAGTTTCTCTCCAAACTTATAGCCGTGGCCCTTGACCCCAGTTGTCTAACTTTGAACAATGAGTATTAATGGAACATCTGGTGCTGAGGATTTAGCACATGCTTTTCTCAAAGGAAAAAAAAGGGCTCTTAAGCTTGGGAAAATGTAACATAAGAAAGAAGGTGAATTGTTGGGACTCCATGGGGCTTAGCCTGGCTTGCAAAAATGCACCCCAAGCACTTGGAGGTGGCTTATTATGAATGAGAGATGCCTGGGGCCAGATGTAGGAGGCAGAGTCTTCATTTTAGGGCATTCTTTCCCATAGCTTACCCCTTCCATAGCCCCTCCTTGCCCTCCAGACAAAAATGAATCTCTTTAGCCTGGAGCACAAGGTCTGACATGTCATGCCCCCGCTATAATCTCCAATTTCACCTCCCAGCTTGCCCCGCATATACCTTCTTCAGCCATTCCAAGACCCCCACCTTTATCTCAACCCACCCTCAATTTCCATGGTTTCATGCCTTTGGTCATGTTGTTTACTCACCTAGAATCCCTTTTCCTCTTTCTACAACACCCAAAAGACAATCTCGTGTAAATTAAATTGTTAAAAAAAAAAAAAAAACCCTGCTCATCTCCCAACACCAAATCAAAAGTTGCCTCAATTATTCAGGCTTTTAATAACTTTTGAGTATCCACTATGTGCTAGATACTCTTCTAGCTACTGGAAGCAGATTTGAACAACATAGATAAAGTCTCTGCCCTTATGAAGCTTTTAGTTTTAGTGAAAGAGAAAGATGTTAATCAGATGAGCATACCAATAAAGTTATGACATCTGGGCTAAGAGCTATGAAAGTGGAATCTGGGGTGCAATGAGAACACATAATGGAGAATTTAATCTAGTGTAGGAGGTCGGGGAAGTGTTCCTTGGAGAGATAGTATATGAATTGAGGCATAACTAGGAGGAATTACCTAGGTTTCAGCCAAGGAGACCAATAGAGGCTTTGAAGTAAGATGATCATCTGTGTTTGAGAAAGAGCCAAGGAGTCAGTGTAGCCAAAACATAGTGGAGAATGGGGAGAAATGCAGAAGATGAGGGCAGAGAGGTGACCAGAAGCCAGATTAGGCACAGCCTGGAAGCCAGGGGAAAGAGTTTAGATTTTATTCTTCATGACATGGAAAGAACTGGAAGGTTCTTTATCCTGTAACTAGAGTTACAGGCTGTGTAGGGTTCCTCTGGGCTGCTGTATTAGGAGTAGAATTTGAGAAAGTGGGCAAGAGCAGAGGCAGGGAGACCATTTAGGAGGCTTATGCAGTCATCCAGGCAAGAGATGGTGGTGGCTGGGAACAGTATGGTACCAGTAAGGATGGAAAAAGGAGATCTTTAAGAATTACAGTTGACACAATTAAAAATATATTGGGATACTAGAAAACAGAATCCAACAGCACATTAAAGTGACCATACATTATTATCAAGTGGGGCTTATACCAGGAAGTCAAGGATTCTTCAATATATGCAAATCAACCAATGTGATACACTGTATTAACAAACTGAAGGAGAAAAACCAGACGATCATCTCAATAGGTGCAGAAAAAGCTTTCAACAAACTTCAACACCCATGTATGATAAAAACTCTCCAGAAAGTAGACACAGAAGGAACTTTCCTCAACATAATAAAGGCCATATATGACAAACCCACATCCAACATCATCCTGAATGGTGAAAAACTGAAACCATTTCCTCTAAGATCAGTAACAAAACAAGGTTGTCCACTCTCACCGCTATTATTCAACATAGTTTTGGAAGTTTTAGCTATGGCAGTCAGAGAAGAAAAAGAAATAAAAGGAATCCAAATCAGAAAAGAAGAAGTAAAACTGTCACTGTTTGCAGATGACATGATACTATACATAGAGAATCCTAAAGATGCCACCAGAAAACCACTAGAGCTAATCAATGAATTTGGTAAAGTAGCAGGATGCAAAATTAATGCAAAGAAATCTCTTCATGCCTATACACTAATGATGAAAAATCTGAAAGAGAAATTAAGGAAACACTCCCATTTACCATTGTAACAAAAAGAGTAAAATACCAAGGAAAAAGCCTACCTAAGGAGACAAAAGACCCGTATGCAGAAAACTGTAAGACGTTGATGAAAGAAATTAAAGATGATATAAACAGATGGAGAGATATACCATGTTCTTGGATGGGAAATATCAACATTGCGAAAATGACTATACACCCCAAAGCAATAAACAGATTCAATGCAATCCCTATCAAACTACCAATGACATTTTTCACAGAACTAGAAACAAAAAATTCACAATTTGTACGGAAACACAAAAGATCCCGAATAGCCAAAGCAATCTTGAGAACAAAAATGGAGCTGGAGGAATCAGGCTCCCTGACTTACGACTATAGTAAAAAGCTACAGTAATCAAGACAGTATGGTACTGGCACAAAAACAGAAGCATAGATCAATGGAACAAGATAGAAAGCCCAGAGATATACCCACACACATATGGTCACCTTATCTTTGATAAAGGAGGCAGGAATGTACAGTGGAGAAAGGACAGCCTCTTCAATAAGTGGTGCTGGGAAAACTGGACAGGTACATGTAAAAGTATGAGATTAGATCACTCCCTAACACCATACACAAAAATAAACTCAAAATGGATTAAAGACCATAACATACATTGTAAATAAACTATACGTCAATAAAAATTAATTAAAAAAATAAAAAATAGTAAAAATAATATATTGGGAAGTGGAAGGGGTATGGATGGTAAACACATTTACTGAGTGGAGAATACAAGACAGGGAAACAACTTGGAGAAGACCTTGAGTTTTGCTTTAGACCAATTGGAATGGAACATGATATTATTAACTATTCGGTCTTTAGTGCAGTCGAGGACATTCTGTGTTCCAGACTCCTTTTTCTACATTTTACATATATTACCTCACTCTTCCTCAAACCCTATAAGGTAGATGATGATGCTGATGATGGTGATGATGAGTTTCATTTTTAAATGAGGTAACTTAGTCCCGTAGATTAAATAATTTCACACCTTGTCAGTGAAGGAGCAAAGATTTAAACTGGGCAGTTGGGCCCATGAGTCTGGATGCCTATGTACCAGGCTCAGTTGCTGCTAATACTGACTTTGTTGCCTTACAAGGCCCAGTAGGTGATTAGAGGTATGGGTCTGGTGATCGGAGGAGAGGTCTTAGCTGGAGCTGGAGGATTAGCAGTCACAGCCACAGAGTTCATCACTGAAGCCACAGGTGGATGTGCTGGTCTAGGGAGAAGTCACCAGTACACCTTGCCCTCAGCTTCCCAGCATCTGCACATCTATTCATCCAAAGATCATTCAGGAGGACCACTCAGGGCAAATCCATGATGAGGCACCATCGTTACACACAGGAAGGCAACTGTGTTCCTGCCCTCAGCGCACTCACAGACTGCTGGGGAAGACAGCAGAATTCACAGCCAGCTTGAATAATGCTCAATGGCTAAGAAACCTGAGGGTTGGAGTGGAGTTGAAATGTGCTCCCAGGGAATAGAGATATAGATATACTGATTCTGTTTCTCTGGTAGAATCCTTTAGATAGATGATTGCTTGATAAGTAGATAGATAGATAGATAGATAGATAGATGATAGAGAGATAGAGATAGAGGTAGATTTATTGCAAGGAATTGGCTTACTCAATTTATTGCAGTCATTTTATAACTCAATTGTGGGGCTGGCTAGGCAAGTCTGAAATCCATATGACAGGCCATCAGGAAGGGCAGGCTGGAAACTCTCAAGCAGGAGCTGATGCTGCCATCCATAGGTAGAACTTCTTTCTCATGGATAGCTCAGGTTTTTCTTAAGGTCTTTCAACTGATGGGCTGAGGCCCACCTACATTATCAAGGGTAATCTCCTTTACTTCAAGTCAACCAACTGTAGATGTGACCCATACCTACAAAATACTTTCACAGCTACACCTAGATTAGTGTTTGATTGAATAATTGGGGACTATAGCCTGCCCAAGTTGACAGATAAAACTGTCCGTCAACCACAGTGCCCACATTAGGAACATTAAAGAGCTTTCATTTAACAAATACTGAGCAATCTCCAGGCATTGAGCACACAGTAGTAAACAAGCCAGATGACAATCCCCGCCCGCTTGGAGCTGACAACCCATCCTGGTCAGTGCTTTAGTGATTGTGCCCCATTAGGGAGGTTTACTTTCTATCTCCTCACAGGAATGTGAGCTGCATGCATCTCCAGAGTTGGGACCACGTGTGATTCTTCACCTGTCTTGCCAGGGTTCAGCACAGGGACTAGCAGCTAGAAGATGTTAAGTAAGTGTTGAAGCAATGAATTTGTCTTTGTGGCCATGAGAGAAAGTGAACATAGATCAGTCACACCAGGCATCTTAGCCGACATCCCTTTTTGAACATTCAAGTGGTACAGAGCCTCAGTGATCACTGTGGCACATTCCATTCCTTTGACATCAGATAGCTCATTTCCCTCAACATAGTCTTTCCTTGGCCTGCCCTAGGAGCTTTTGTGCAGCTGTTATTCTGCAGTAAAACCCACCCTAAAGCTCTTCCACCTTCTGGACAACAGCCTCTGGAGTGCGGCCAAAGAAGTTAGGCCTCTGGTTTGGGAACTCCACTTTGGAGACCACAGTGGACCCCTTAGGCCAAGGCCAGGTTTTCGCAAAATCAATGTATGCTTTGTTTAGCACTCACAGTGCAGAATGGGAAGGCCTGGGCCCTCTGAAAGAAAGACTAGACAAGCATCTTGCTCCATTGCTCTTTGAGCTCTGGGAAGGAATTATGGCACCTGCTACCTTCACAGAGTGGGAAATGGAGCAGCCAAGACAAACATAGAACCAACTGGGTTCTCAGCTGGTGAACCAAGCCCAAAGGCCCTGGCCCCAGGGGAGCCTCACAAGTTGGAGTAGAAGCAGGACAGCCTTTGCTGACCAGAAGCAGAGGCACAGTGGCCTAGAACCTCCAGGTTGGCAGTGATCTCTAGAAGAATGGGTCCTCTGAAGTCATGCCAGGCAAAGCTGTCCTGGTTGATAAGTAAGTACAACAATAAGAGTGGGTGTTTAGGTACTCTTTTGGCAACTTGACAGGGCTGCAACAAAGAAAGGTGTGATTTTGTCTTTTGTAAAATATAGATTGTGACAAAATAGCGATTGAAAAACTGGTCTTTCCATCCCAGATAGTTTGAGAAGCACTGCTCTAAACTACTGGTTCCACGGACTAAGGGTGGAATCAGCAGAGTAGGAACTGGCATCTGTGTTTTTAACCCAACCCCAAGGTGAGTCCCAAGTGTGCTTGTGAACCAGTGGGCCCGTGGTGTAGAACGATCTCCACCCCAAACACACGTGTTCATCCTCCACCTTCCTGTGATCATGCAACCACTCCTTGCACACCTCCAGGGACAAGGAGGGCACCCATTCTGAGGCAGTAGCCCTGACCTTGAAAAAGTGCTTACTCAGATGGAGCTGGAGTGCTGATGAGTAGCTGGGTCCTGTGAGTCTCCACTGGGGCAATGTCTGTGGTCATAGGGTGCCTGTATCAAGTCTTTCCACTGATCTGCTGCTCAGGCTGAGTTCCTATTTAGATTCCCAGCCCCTCTTCAAGGAACCCCTGCTATGTGCACCATCTCTGCCTGCAGAACCTACTGCTGGCTTTCTCACTGCAGTCACGGGAGCCACCATGTCCTTTTCTCCCTCCTTTGACCCATGCTCCCTGCTTGCCTGCTGAAGTGTAGGAGAACTTGATTTGTTAAGATCCATTAAACTGCAATGTCACTAGCACTGAGTTGCCATGGCCACCCCTGCAATGTCCCCACATCTGGCTCCAGAGCTACTTCCACTGTCTCGCAAACCATCCTCTGCTTTGACCGTAGCCTCCCAACTCTGCTTGATGACCTCCCTTGAAATGCCTATTGGTCTTCAGCTTTTGCCTCTTCAAAGAAATTCTGGCCATACTGTCTCTTTACCTTGCTCATTTGGGTGGAGACTGGGTGGCAAGTATTTGGGCTTTGGAGCATGAGTTGTCTATGGTTGTTGAATGCTGTATGTTAGCATGGTGTGGTGATAATAGCCAAGGACAGAGGCTCAGAAAGCATGGGTTCGAGTCTCACCCTTCTGGCTAATTCACTGTGCATGTCTGGAAATCCCTACCTCTCTCTGAGCCTCAGTGTCCTCATCCATAAAATGGGATTGCCTTCCTCAGGGGCTTCTTTTGGGTCCTGAAATAAAACAAAAGCTAGAAAGAAATTTGTCATGGTTGAAGCATTAGCTCCCATGAAGGAGTAGCTCTACTCAGGACCCAAGAGGAAGGAGGTCTTCCCATTCTGCCAATACAATGAGCTTGTTTATATGGGAATTAAGAAAAGAAGAAGAAAGTGAAAGAATAAAGACCTTGCAAGAGGTAAGTCAATTTGTGTAGAAGAGGAAAGAGAAAGACTTGTCCTACCAGATATTAAGATATAATACAAAGTTATAGCAATTTCTTAAAAAGCAATATGTACTGGTGTAGGAAAAAACAAAACAGACCCCAAGAAAAATAATGGAGAGTTAAAGCTGGAACCACAAATCAATAAGCAAAAGAAGGGTTTTTAAGTAAATAGTGCTGAAAAGAAAACTGGCTACATTCCCACCTCACACTGCAAATAAAAATGACTTCTGATGGATTAAATAACCTAAATATAGGGACTTCCCTGGTGGCGCAGTGGTTAAGAATCCGCCTGCCAATGCAGGGGACACAGGTTCGAGCCCTGGTCCGGGAAGATCCCACATGCTGCAGAGCAACTAGGCCCGTGCACCACAGCTACTGAGCCTGCGCTCTAGAGCCCACGAGCCACAACTACTGAGCCCATGTGCCTAGAGCCTGTGCTCTGCAAGAAGACAAGCCACAGCAAGAAGAAGCCCGTGCATGGCAATGAAGAGTAGCCCCTGCTCGCCACAACCGGAGAAAGCCCACAAGTAATAACAAAGACCCAACGCAGCCAAAAATAAAAATTAATGAAAAAGAAAACCTAAATATAAAAGGTAAAACCAAAAAGGTATTGAAAGAAAATGTAGAATACCCTTAGGCCTTGGAGAGGACATGGATCAGACCGAAAATAAACCCTTCAAGCCATACGAATTGATAGGTTCGAATAAACAAAATTAAGGATTTATATTCATAAAATGATATCATTGAAAAAAAGATAAATGACTGAGAGGTGAATATAATCGTGATGTCTAAAACCAAACCAACAAGAGGAGATCATTCAAAAAGAAGACAGGAATCTAAATTAAAAAAAAAAAACACAGAGAAAGCATTTAAACAGACAATTTACATAGTAGCCAATAAACCTGGGAAAAGATGCCCAGACTCACTGGTAATCAAGCATATATGCAAATTGGAAAAGACTATAAGATTCTCTTGGCCCCTATCAGTTTGGCAAGTATTAGAAAGTTGGAAAATACCAGGTGTCAGAAAGGACTAGGTGAAACCCGAGCCCCCATGCCTTCCCGGTGGGACTATAAACTGACCTCTACCCTTTTTTTTTTAATTGGGGTATAAAAGATTTACAATGTTGTGTTGGTTTCCATTGTAGAGCAAAGTGAATCAGTTATACCTATACATATATCCACTCTTTTTTAGATTCTTTTCCCATAGAGGCCATTACAGAGTGTTGAGTAGAGTTCCCTGTGCTATGCAGCAGGTACTTGTTAGTTATCTATTTTATATATAGTAGTGTGTGTCTGCTAATCCCAAACTCCCAATTTATCCCTCCCCCTCTGACTCCCCGCCCTGGTAACCATAAATTTATTTTCTACATCTATAACTCTATTTCGGTTTTGTCGATAAGTTCATCTGTAGCCTTTTTTAGATTCCACATATAAGTGATATCATATGATATTTGTCTTTCTCTGTCTGACTTATTTCACTCACTATGAGAATCTCTAGGTCCATCCATGTTGCTGTAGATGGCATTACTTTGTTCTTTTTTAACCTACCCTTATAGAGAGCAAACCCACAGGGCTTAATAACATTAAGTACACGTGTACTCTGTGATCCACTGAGCCCGTATCTGGGGGCCTATCCCAATGCAGGTGCTGTCGGGACATGTCCAAGGAGGGCCACTGGGGCACGGCATGGAACTGGGGACAGGCCGTTTTTCCATCCCCAGGAGAATGGATAGTCCAAATAGAATTCTAAGCAGCAGTTTGAAGTAACCAGATGTATGTGCAACATGGACCGATCTCAAAATTATAGTACTGATTTTTTTCAAGTAAGGAACAGAACAAGATTTATAGCACAATAATATTTACCCAAATTAAGAACACATACACCAAAAAAAACACTATATTTTACAAGAACACATACATATTCAGAGACTTATCTCAAATGCATTAGAGTGGGTGCCCATGGAAGGCGGGAAAGGAGGTGAGGATATGGAATAAAGGAGAAAAAACATAAAAGGAGAACTTGCATACCCCGTAGGTGATTCTAGTAGCCAGCCCTGAAATGAGATGTGGATTTAATTCAACTCTCTGTACCTCAATTCCACAAATAAGTCTTAATAATAAGGTTTTTTTGTTTTGTTTTGTTTGCGGTACGCGGGCCTCTCACTGCTGGGGCCTCTCTCTCTGCGGAGCACAGGCTCCGGACGCGCAGGCTCAGCGGCCATGGCTCACGGGCGCAGCCGCTCCGCGGCATGTGGGATCTTCCCGGACCGGGGCACGAACCCGTGTCCCCTGCATCGGCAGGCGGACTCACAACCACTGCACCACCAGGGAAGCCCAGGGTTTTTTTTTTTTTAAGGGAAAAGAAGGGAGAGGAGAATTAGAGTTGGATGCTTTGTGAATATGAAGTTTACTTTTGGGGTGATCAGAATGTTCTAGAACTAGACAGGGATAGAGGTTGTATAACATCGTGAATGTACTAAATGCTAATGAGTTGTACACTTTAAAATGGTTAAAATTGTGAATTTCATGTTATGTGAATTTTACAACAATACAAACAAAAAGAGGGGAAATAAAGTAAGAGAAGAAAGAAAGAGGAGCCAGCCATTCAGGGCTCCTTAGAATGCAGTCCACTCCCCTCACCTCTCCTCACCACAACCCTGTCTCCAGCCTACTGGTCCCCGAAGCCAGGTGCCCCACTACAGCGCAAGGACCTCTATGCAAAATTGGCATAGACGGCAGTGCCCTGGACTGGGGGCTTGAGGCCTGGCTTCCAGCCCCAGTTCAGCCCATACCTCCTTGGGTAGTTAGTCCTGGCCCTGTTTACCTTGCAAGCCATTGAGAAGATCTGGCGGGCTGATGTACAGGAAAGATCTCAGCACCCGACAGAGAGCCGCGCTGCTGTGAAGGATTATTGGGGATATTTATGACCAAGCCAAATTGCTCACAAGGCAATTTTCTCTCCCTTATTCCTTCCTGACATGGCAGTCAATTTCCATTTCAGTGACTTGGGACTTTGAGGATGCAATATCACAATTCTTACCCTCTTCCTCAGGGCTTGCCAAAAACTTGGTCATCCCTCCTGATGTCAAATTAAAACAACGACTGAAAGACTGAAAGACATGTGATGCAGGGGGGTGGCCAGGGGCCAAAGCTCAGAGCCCATCCCTCAGACACAGGATGGCTCCTCCAACAAAGGTTGCTGCATCCCAGAGCCCCAGGCCTATAGCGTGTGTGTGCAGGTTCAGGTCCATGCACCAGGCTGCATGCTTAGGGGCCTCCATCCTGACCCTGCATGGAGATGACCTCAAAGGGGCTGGCTCTGGTAGAGTGGGACACTTCTAGGCTGTGGGACAAGCTGGTGAGAGGCATTAGGACATTTCCTTTCTTTAGACGGGCTGCTGGCAGCTCTATATTTGTTTGGAGGCCCCTGCAGTTCCCTCATTGGTGCCTCTGGGTCTCAGGGTGCTTTAGAAGGCAGCCCTCCTCCAAGGTCTTGGTGTTCAAGTCCAGCACCTTTGGTCAGGGGTCAGGGCTGGAGCTGGTAATGCTAACATTCTAATGCATGTTTCCCTTTATTAGAAAATTCCTGTCCTGCTTCTCTGCCTGGAAAACTCCTAATCATCCTTCAATACCTTCCCTAATTCTCCCAGACAAGGTTAGTCACTGCCTCCCTGGGCTTCACAGCAAATATTCATTGAGCCCCTGCTGGGTGCCAAGCACAGTGCCAGGACTTGGGAATACAAAAGGGATCAAGACGGATGTGGTCTCATACTCACAGAGCTGGCAGTCTAGTTAGGAGAGAGAGAGACTGAACAAAGGAAGAAATAAAGGAGGACAATATAAGCAAGCAGTGCTGGCCAGAAAATTAAGATGGGATGATGTAACAGAGTGGCTGAACAGCCACTTCAGAACAGGTGGCCAAACATGGTGACATTTAAGCTGAGTACTGAATGTCAAGAAGGAACCAGTAGAGATTGGGGGACAGAGGATGCAGACAACAGGAACAGCAAGTGATTAACCAAACATTGTGAGCCTCTGCCATCGAGAAACAATGACAAAACACACAATGCCTTGGGCAAAGTGCCCAACAGCTCAGCTTGTAGTGGGGATGAAAGGAAAACAATGAGCAAAAGGCAATCACCTCCCTTGAGCGCTTTGGGGGTTTGCCTTTTCACCCATCAAGCTGCTTCTGCTGGACAAGAGCTCAGAGTACACCAAGCTTAGCATCAATATTTTGTACTATGAAAACATTTCCTCTCTCTTTGATTACTTTGTCATAGTACCTGGACAAACCTTTGAAAATTAGTAGACATATTACAATGAGGATAATAGTCAAAATGTATCTCTGAACGTATTGTTTCTTAATGGTTAAAGCAGATGTATAATGTATGCTTAATAGGCCACAAACAGGCTGTTTTAGTTAGCCTAAAGTTCAAATTAAATCATGTATAAGCCAGAATGATTTCCCCATATTTCAATATGTGAACATTTCTTCCATCATTTTCCCCTTTTAATTGCAAATCTTTTCATATAAAGCATTGATAATCAGTATATTTTTCTAGCTCAGTTGGTAGAGCATGAGACTCTTAATCTCAGGGTCATGGGTTCAAGCCCCACATTGGACGCCAAAAACTGTAACCAAAACTGGGGTCTAGCCGCTCGCCTCTCAAAAGCCATTAAAGAGGCAAGGTTGGTGGAAAAGAAAGTTTGCTTTATTTTGGACGCTGGCAGATGAGGGTGGGAATGAAGGTAAGGGTGGACGCCTGTCCAAAGGCCAACACCCCCTCTGACAATCAGTGGGCAAGAGCTTTTATAGGCAGAGGGAGGGGACTACATGCAGAAACAGCACAGTCAGCTCTGCAGTCATCTTGAAATTGGTCACCGATGGTCTGACCAGCGTCATCTTGATTGTTTTAGGTACACTTAATCTTCAGTTCCAGGGTAGGTTTGTTTCCATTTCTTGATTCTAGTTGTAGGAATTGTGGCAGCTCATGTCATGGCTACAGTCTGGTCATCATGCAGTTAACTTCTTCCACCTGGCGAGGGTTTCAGTATCTATAAGACAGCTCACAGGCTGTGGCTCAGAATACGACCTATAGCCCTTGAGAAGGAACTAAAGTCCTTGACTATGCTTAATGACTATATTATTATGTTGTCTCCTTTGAGTATTTCCTTTGTTTCTGCATTTTCTCACTTCTCTGATTAAACTTATTCTTTGGCTAAAGTTTTTCCACAGACAAAAGGCAGGCGGAGGACCTGGGGGGCAAGAATCACAGGGGTAAGAGTAAGGAGGGGAGAGCAGCCTTGCGGGAGGCCAGGAAGGGGGGCAAGGGAGGCAAAGGGGGAAAGAGGAAGGGAAGGAGAAAGAAGGAGCAGAGGAAAGGCAGAGAAAGGGCCAGAAAGCGCAAAGACAGCAAGAGAGCTATTGAGGGAGAAAGACGAGGGGGGGGGGAGCAGGAGAAAGAGGGCGAGTGATTGAGAAAAAGAGAGGGAACTGGCAGAAGAAGGAAGGAGGGAGACAGGAGAGAGGAGAGCTAAGAAAGAAAGATCCAGGGAAAGGAAGCCAAAGGGGGGGGGGTAAAAGGCAGGGGAGGACCACTTCAGGTGGCACCTGGGACCTGGGTGTGAGGGATGACGGGCCAAGCCTGTGAAGACCCATTTCAAAGAGGACATGATCATGGCCGGCTGGCCAGGCTCCCAGGAGACAATGCGGCATTTCCCCAAGAGTAAAGCCAGCACACCGGCAAGCTGCCAAGATTCTCTCCACTGCATGAGTGACACTTGCGCCACCTTCGGAGTGAGCCCTGCCACCCCGCAGAGCTGTACACTAAGCACTGGGTATTGGGTGCTGCCTGACCCTTCCTCCCTCCCTCCTTCCTCCCTTCTTTCTTTCTCCACTCAGGACTGGCCACAGCCTTACCTCCCCTGCAAGTCCCTCTACGCCCCAGTGAGACCCACAGTGGAAGCCAGGCAGAACCCAGGTGTGTGAGGCAACACTTCACAGCTGGCCGCTCCCTATACAGCCCTCACTCCTCTCCAAGTTGTGGCTTTGCAGGGCCACTAGTCCAAAGGACTAGATCTCCCCAAATGTAAGGGGGGACATGACACAGAACTAATTATGGTCACTGGCTATGAAAACTATCCTCTTAAAATGACAGGCAAATACGAACTAGCGGATGGGATTTTCATGCCATTCAGAAATGATTCAATACACGGCAACATTTGAAAATATAAAACAAAAAGTTTAAAAAAAAGAAGAAAGAAAATAGGAGAAAACCAAGTTCCAGCCAGATCCAACTCAGAATCTTCAAATGTCACCAATCAGCGCTTACTCCATCTGGCTGTGATGTTATCTCTGCATTTGGGTAAACAATCCACCAGAAACCCGGGTTTGGGGGCCCGCTGTCACTGGAGGATGAACTCAGGAGTAGTTTCCAGGTCGCTTGCCCTCGGCAACCAGCGCGCTGACCTGCCCACACCACGGGGATCTCCTGAGAAGAGTGTCGAAGCTGTCCTGCAGTGGGCACAATTAACTCTCAGCACGTTTGGATACCATGGTCATGGCCTCACCTGCCTTGTCTCTGGGCCAAGGAAAACTGTTTTCTGTTCCGCAGGGTCAGAACTGAAAAGGAAGAGCAGGACGGTGCCTGTGAACTGAGCTAGGTTCCCGGGACTCTTTTCAGGCATATTTCCTCTTTTCCAGACTCTGTTTGCCAACCCCCCTGCCCCCAGCCCACACCTGCACAGAACTGGTTTATTTCCTGAAACCACTGCTATGCTATGTATACACTGGACACACACTTGTCTCCTAAAGGGCTGTCCTTTTATTTCCTAGGTTTAGTAGGAAACACAGACAAAGCCAAGCACATTTAAAAATAGAGAAATACACTGGTTTCCTCATTCTTACATCAAATATTTATTGGCATCTGCTCTGCACCAAGCACTGAGCGGGGACAAGGAGATGGAGCCACAAGAAGTGACTCGATTCAGCAGGGCTGGGGGATCTCTGGAGTCCCCCAAATCAGGGTAGCTTTAGGAAAGGTCAGTTTCAACTGGAAAACTGGGGAACTGGTCCCAGCCTTTGCAAAAGAGGGGCCAAGGAGGGGAAAGGACAAGGGCCATGGCTTCAGGGTCCAGCATGAGGAGGCAATGTTCCCAGGCCACTGTGGTGCACCCCAAATAGTTCCACTGTCTGGAGACAGGGCTCCAACTTGGCCTCTCTTTCTAAGCACATTGCATATCCAAGTGCTCCACGATGAATCGATCGGCAGAGGTGACTCACAGGCAGACAGCCAGCGTGGTCACAGAGCCCTGTCTGCATTCCCAATTTGCCTGCTCGGGTTGTCACTTTGATAATGTTATTTACCAGGCCAGATGCCCCGAATGCCTGTCCCCAGCCCCTACTCGAGCCCTCCAGCCATTGTCTCCGTGCGCCTGTCACATCTTGTCACTGCCTCCCTGAATTCAACAGCTCTGGGCAGCCCGTCTACAGACTTGCCTGCTCACTTTTTCGGCCTCAGGAGCCAGAAAGGTGGCCTAGGGGCCCCAGCCCCACCCTTCTCAGAGCGGGTCCCAGAGGGGAATGTCCCACTGCTCCACCCCGCCTGTCTTTCGTCGCGCAAGAAGGGGGAGTGCCAACAATGGCTCTGCAGCGTGGCACTGTGTCCCTGGCAGATGTGCTCAGGGACCTGGACAGTGGGAGGCGGGGGCGAGGGGCGAGGCTCCGCTGGGGGGATGGGGATGGAGAGACCTAGGGCAGGCGTCCAAGAGCTTCCTCCTGTCACGCCCTGTGCCCACGGCTGCGCTTCTCTCCGCGCCCAAACCTCTTCTCGCCCGGAGACCTTGGGGTGCCCCCGCTCCCTGGAGTCCAGGTGGAGCAAAAGCGTTCCCGCGATGTGGAGGGTTGGCAAGGGCTTGGAAAGCGCCGCGGCCCGCTCCACTGGCGGCGCGAGAGCTCCCCCGCTCTGCTTTGTGGCCGGAGGCGGAACAGCAGCTGGGCGAGCGGTCTTGAGCCCGAAGCAGCCTGGCCAGCGGGCACCTCTAAGATGCTGGCCCAAGCAGAGGCTGCTGTTCACCCGACCCCGGCCGCCTGCCCACCCCACTTCGCTGGGCCTCCAAGACCTGGGCCCCAAAGGCTGTCCCCTTCAGCACTGGACGGACCAGCTGTACCCTGGTGGGGCTGGGGCAGTTCCCACCTCCCCAGAAGTAGAGTGCCCCCAAAATCCAGAACAGAAGGGTCTCCAGAGACCTTACCTGTCATACAGATAGGAAAACAGAGGCTGCAAATTCAAGGCAGGGCTTTGTTCGTGGGCAAC
The DNA here is from genome assembly GCF_003031525.2 of Neophocaena asiaeorientalis asiaeorientalis. Lineage (NCBI taxonomy): Eukaryota > Metazoa > Chordata > Mammalia > Artiodactyla > Phocoenidae > Neophocaena > Neophocaena asiaeorientalis. Next base: position 213,871 of record NW_020171999.1, read on the forward strand.
GCTAAGAACCTCTGATTATTATCGTGTCACCACTGCTCCCATCCAACACTAGTCCCAAAGCCCCTCTAGCCCAGCTTGACCTCTTAAACCAACAAAGAGAGTCGGGCTATGCCCTTGGGACTCAGACCCTCAAGAGTACTACAGATCCCAGGGATACCCACTCCTCCAGCTGGCTTCTGATTCTTCCACTCCGGGAAGAAGTTGGAAGAACTTGGATGTGGCACAAGCCCAGGTTACGAAACTGAGCTGGCATTTAAATGACCTAACAACAAATTGCCCAATTTAATTTGCTTACTCAATTCAATAAAAGAGAAAAAAGAAAACCCTCTAATTAAATACATTGATCCGTAGAAACTGACAACTCTGAAGACAAATCAGCTCTCTTCCCAACCCCAGAAGGGCTGCAAGGGGCCCTGAGAAAATCGTTCCTTACAATAAGTGGGAAAACAAGCCCAAAAGGGGAAGAAACTTGTCCAAGTTCCACCAGGGAGGCAAAGTTAATTCTAGGGTCTGCGGAGCCCAAGAGAGCACTGGGTTCATGCTCCACTCCAGCCACAGACTGGGACCCTTGGCCTTACTCTTCAGCATCCTTCCCCTATTGGCACCTTGAACCTGGACCTGGCATGCCACCTTGCTTGTCCAGACAGCTCTTCTGCATCCTTCAAGACCTTAGGCAGCTATCAGTTTCTCCAGGACAAATCTGTCCATGGTGGACAAAACTGCAGCTTGCTCAGACCCCCCTTAGAGCACTGCCCAGTTTAAGTAATGTGAGTACAACTGGGCGGAAGGTTCTGGAAACGAGCAGAGCCTCTCCAAGCCTGGAGGAGCCAAGAAAGGATGAATTGATTGGAAATAACGATAATGTCTTCTTCCTCAACTTCCTCACTGTGCTGTACTGCAGGTCTCCAAAGGTAGAAATTTCCAAGTCCCCAGCAAGTTCCTGGGCTCCCAGGCCAGTGCCCATATCAGGACCTCCACATGACCCCAGTCCCAGCCATAGCACTGAGCCCCTTTGGACCTGTGCTTAGCAAACCTTTTAGCTCGAAATGCATCTTCATCACCGTTCTGATTGGGGCTAGCTGTAGCAGGCTTGGTGTCGGGCCCTAAATCAGGACTGGCTTATTCTTCTAGGGAAATGTCTGCCTTGGAAAGAAGCAAAATCACTTAGTCCTTGGCAGCTCTGTCTCTGCCAGGCGGAGGTGACCAGCAGCTGAACCCACAGCCAGTATGGCAAGCCGTTCCTCCCACTGGGACCAGATGGCACCCCGTGCCTGCCTACGAGCACTCCCTGTTCAGCTGTGGAGCTCTGCCTTCAGCGGGGCCCTATGGGGCCAAGTCCCCACCCACACCCCCGGGCCCAAGTAGCCTCAGCTATGGGGAGGGCATTATGAATTCCACACAGACCTCTCCCCAAGGAGCAAGGAGAAGAAAAGACACAAATACAGATGAGCAATGGGGACAGGGGCATTACAACTGCTTGTAAGGGATCAAAGAAAGCTTTGGGGGGAGGTGGCATTAGGACTGACTTTGAAGGAAGAGAAGGATGTTGCAGCAGAAATTTGAGGGCGGAAGTGGGTGTAAGCTGAATTCCCTCTGGGGCAGCTTCAGGTGGCTTATGAGTCCTATGTGGCCGCAGCATGCCCAGGGCATATGAGGGTTAGCAGAGAGAGAGAAAGGCTGAGGATATGTGATCTAATCCATGAGAGA
>NW_020171999.1:215657-236722 GCF_003031525.2 Neophocaena asiaeorientalis asiaeorientalis
AGGAGAGGGAGAGAGAGAGAGAGGGAGAGAGAGAGAGAGAGAGAGAGAGAGAGAGCGGGGAGGGAGCCAGCCCCGCAGAGAGTTCCAGGCATTCAGCATGCAAATAGCACTGTGATGGCTAATGGCTGCTAGAGGTACTGGCGACAGGAGGGGGACCAGCAATAATGTCTGCCTCGGGGGTGTGGACAGTCAAATGGGGTTTGAAACAGACTGTAAACAGGGAAACAAATATACAGAATGATGAGAGAGTGATGAATGCCCTGAAGAAAATCAAACAGGGTGATCAAACGGAACGTGACAGAGCAAATGGGAGCTGTTTTCAATGTGGATCTCAGCAAGGGCCCCTTCAGAGCCCTGAAGACAAGGTCCCAGCCACAGCAAGGTCCAAAGGCAGAGGAATCAAGGCAGAGGAAAAGAAAGGGGCACAAAAACAGGAAGAAGCTGGGCATGAGTGTGCAAGGAATTAAAAGGAGACTGGAGGGCCTGGGGTAGAGCGAAGCGGGGGGAGAGAGGAGTCGGCAAGGCCACAACACACGGGAACTGGAGACCATGTCTTGAGTTTGGATTTTATTATAAGAATAATAGAAAACCACTGGCAGGTTTTAAGCAGAGGAGTGATGTGACAGGATTTTCATTTTTTAAAAACCTCGATGGCTGGGTGGAGAGGATTGCAGGGAGGCAAGGTGGAAACAAGGATACCAGTCTGGAGATGACTGCAGCCATCCAGGAGAGAGCTGGTGGCAGCCTGGACCAGGGTGAGGCCAGTGGAGGCGGGAGAAGTGCATGGATTCTGATTTTATTTTGAAAGTTAAGTAGAGAGTGTTTCCTGGATGGCTGGATATGGTGGATGAAGCAAAGAGAGGAGTCCAGGATAACTCCAAGAGTTTGGCCTGAGCAACTGGAAAGGTGTACGTGCCATGGCTGACACGGGGAGGGTGGGAGGGAGCCGGTTTGGGAGAAAAGTAATTAAGAGGTGCGTTATGACGGTGTTCATTGTGAAACGCCATGGTGGTGTCAGTTAGGTATTTGGATATTTCGCCATCATCCGTGCTCTGCCTTCATGGGCCATTGGAACAGTTATTTACATAATTCTTTCCTTTAAATCAACCTTAAATCGGCTCTCATTTTTCTTTAGCTCCATGCTAAGGAGTAATATCCATAACATCAAGTGTTTTGTGGGTTAGTAGCATTTTTTCTGAATACAGATTAAAATAATAACCACCAGGTCCCCTTGCAGTTCAACCCTGACATTTCCTCCATACCCAGCCAAGTCTGGGCATCTAGCATACACAGACTTGAACTGAGCCATTTGGCTTTGACACGCAGGAACATCTGAGGGCATTTGAAGGGATCGCAGCAGGGCATTCGGGAGAGAGACGTGGTCCCATAGCTCAGTGAGGCTCTGTAAGTAGCCACCGAACTGCCTCCATGGGCCCTTCTCAGCCCTCTGCTTGGGGATGGGGGGTTCACAGAGCAGAGCCCACCATCCTTTCCTTAGGTCCAAGCGCCCTCTGGTGGCCGGGTTCCGGTGCACCGGTGCACTGGGGGCTTCCCAGCTCCTGTTTCTGGAAGAGGGGGACCCTCTGCCTTGGCCTCTCCCTGGAGAAAGGGGCAAGAGGTCAGACTAGCTTTAGGCTCCAGACTGAGGGACAGATAGATGGTGCTGAGTGTGGGACTCAGGCGGGGCCAAGGTGGGGCCGGCAGTCTGCAAGCCAGGCAGGAGCCACCGAGGGTCAGACCGAAAGGGGAGGGAAAGTGGTGGGTGGGAGAAAGGGCTCTTGTTTCCTATAGAAGTTCACCAATGCAGAGCAATGCAACTTGATTACCATATACAAATAGGGCAATTTACCTTCGGTGGGTATTTTCAGAGGAAAAGAAAACATATTCCAATGTAACCATGTTTAAATTAAGAGCAGGGAACATTAGACTGCTGAATACATACTATGACCGGTAACGGAAAATGTACTTCTTATATTACAGCCAGTTACGGGAGAGAAGTGGGGTTGGCGGCCAGTGACAAGAGGGAGAGAGTCACGCTCTTGCCGAGAGAGCAACTGAGGAGGTGGCTGGACAGGCTGACGGAGGGTGCAGATAAGCACCGTCTGCTTAGGATGACACCCATGTGCTCACTCAGGCGTCCACGCTGCATCCACACAGGGGTTGACATTGGTGCACGCACGCACGCATTCACACACTCACAGATATTCCTGCTGTCACTCCTTCATCCTCTTCTCAGTGAACAAACTGTGCTTAGATGAGAAGAGACCAATTGCCAAACAGAGACCGGCAGTCCAGTGTGCAAGGGAGTCTCGCATAGAAGGCTGTGGTGGGGCTGAGAGAAGGAAGAACTGAGTCTTAGAGGAAGAAAAGGCAGAAAAGAGTGATCCATGCAGAGGGAACAGCAGGAGGAAAATCCTAGAAGCCTAAGAGAACACAGGCATTCGAGGCACCACAAAAAATTAGCGGTGACTGAACTCGAGGATGTCTGGGGAAAGGGAAGCCAAGGAGAGAGTGGGAGCTGAGAACCCTAAAGTCTGCGTCTCAAACCGGTGGGCTCCCCATGTGACCCAGGTGTGTCACCTGCTTTGCCCTGGGGAAAACCAGATCCAAGATACAATGTTCACCTGACTGATGTGGACTAAAAGTCATGTACCCGTTGGTGCTGGACTGAGGGTGAACCAGGCTCCGGGGAGAAATGCTGCAGATTTCTTGCTGAAACCAAGGCAACATTCTTCAATGCAGTCATCCCTCTGCCTCTGGGCCCAGTGCCATCCTAGGGCTACAAAACTAACATCTACTTGCCGTTCTAGCACATGGTGGAAACTGACGTCCTTAGCGCAGCCTTAGCCATGAGAGTCTGGGCAAGCAGCAGGCTGGTCTCCAAGGCTTCTACCTCTTAGTGGCTTAGCCTCTCTGGAAGTGAAGGAGATTCAAGCCTTTTCTTCCAGTCCCATACCAAAAGGGAGGGCATACACAGAACACTGGCCTATCACGAATGCTGCCTCCCTACCTCTGCCACTCTCAGGGATCAGGGCCTAGGCATGGGTAATGTTCCAGATCTCTCCAAGTAAGTCTTCCCCTGATTGAGATTTATTACTACAAGCTAGGGAAGAGGCCAAGAAATTACATTAAATTTAAAAAGAAGGCTGGCTAGAAGAATGAATCCCAATAAAAATGAATGGTGACACCAAAGCTCAGGCAACAAAAGAAATAAATAAATAAACTGGACTACAACAAAATTAGAATTTTCTGTGCATCAAAGGACACGATCAGCAGGCTGAAAATGCAACCTATGGAATGGGGAGAATTTGCAAATAATATGTCTGTTTTGGGTTAATTTCCAGAATATATAAAGAACTCCTACAACTCAACAGCGACAAAAAACAAATAATCCAATTGAAAATTGAGCAAAGAACTAAATAGACATTTCTCTAAAGAAGACAAACAAATGGCCAACAAGCATACAAAGAGATGCTCATCATCAATAATCATCAGGGAAATGTATCTCAAAACTGCAAAGAGATACCACCTCACACCCATTAAGATGACTACTGTCAAAACAATGCAGAAAACAACAAGTGTTGGTGAGAGTGTGAAGAAATGGAACCCTTGTACACTGTTAGCGGGGATGTAAAATGGTGTAGTCACTGTGGAAAACAGTATGGCATTTCCTCAAAAAGTCAAAAATAGAATTGCTATATGCTGCAGCAATTCCACTTCTAGGTATATACTCAAAAAAAGTGACAACAGCATTATTCATAGTAGCCAAATGATGGAAATAACCCAAGCGTCCGTTGTCAGCTGAGTGGATGAACAAAATGTGGTCTATCCGTACAATGGATTATTCAGCCTTAAAAATGAAGAAAGTTCTGACACCTTTTACAACACGAACTTTGAGGACATTGTGCTAAGTGAAATCAGACAGTCACAAAAGGACCAATACTGTAGGATTCCACTTATATAACATATCTAGAGACAAAAGGTAGGATGGTGATTGCCAGGGCTGGAGGGAGGGAGACTGAGGAGTTGTTACTTAATGGGGACAGAATTTCAGTTTCACAGTTTGAAGAGTCCTGCAGATTGTCTGCACAACAATGTAAATGCACTTAACACTACCAAACCGTGCATTTAAAAAATATTTAAGATAGTAGATTTTATGTGTGCTGAACCACAATTAGTAGAGAGATAGAGAGAGACAGAACTGGTATGCACAAAGGCGTCTGAGTCTGCACCTAGATATTCCTGCCCACTAATTAGCACTTGTCCTTGGGGTTCCTGATCATCTGGTGGTACCCACTCAAGTATCTGAGCCTTCAGGAGATCCTCCCCAAATCCGCAGACATAGCCGGTGCTTCTGTAAAGACATGGCTTCTGGCAAATGGAAACATAGGAGTTTGGGTGTGTTCACTTATTGCCCCAGCGAATAAACATTCTCCAAATTCCTCCTCTGTGCCAGGCATGTCTCCAAGGCTACAGACAGAGCAGTGAAGGAGACTGCCTTGGCCCTGCCCTCAAAGAGCCCACAGTCTGGAAACAGGATCCATCAAAATGGACCACCCAGTGTGATAAAGAGCCAGGACAGAGACGCCTAGAGAGGGGGTGATTGATGGCCTAGTGTGGGAGCCAGTTCAGTCAAGGGAGCCTTCTCCAACAAGTTGTTACCTGAGCTGAGTCCAGAAGGACCGGTAGGGCTTAGGCAGGCAGCAGAAGGCAGCAGAGGGGATTCCAGGCGGAGTGGGTCCTGGGTAAGGGAAAAAGAGAAATATGGGGAAAGGAGAGGGGTTGAGGTAAGAAGGGAGAGAATGTTAGCAGCGTGGAGCAATGACCACAAATAGTTCAAAGGAACTTATTAACTCGTAAGTGTCTCTGCTGCAGATGTTAACTTGAAGAGTCATCCACCCACCACCAGCCTCAGGGCCTCTTCAGAAATGCTCTGCATAGAGGTGATGGTCAGAGCTCCTGCCCACCACCTTCTCCAGCATTGCCTGCTGGCCCACTGCTAGCTCCTCACTCCCTGCTCTGGAATGGACTCGAGACCAGGTGCATCATCACCCCCCTGGTCTAGAGAAGACCTCAGGGGTTGCAGTCCTGGTTGGCAGGCAGGCAGACGGATCAACAGAGCAGGACTTGGAGTGAGCACCTCCTACCTGCCCCCCTCCATACTTCTGTCTGCCTTGGAAGACAGACACTGAGACCAGTGCTAAGTGTCTGCCGCCAGTGCTTGAACTACATACTCATGCAGGGAAATGGAGATATTCAGAAGACATACTAGAAAAGAACCAAGTGAACTGTATATAAAATAGATAACCAACAATAACCTGCCGTACAGCACAGGGAGCTCTACTCAGTACTCTGTAGTGGCCTATATGGGAAAGAATCTAAAAAAGAGGGACATATGTATAACTGACGCCTGAAACTAACGCAACATTGTAAATCAACTATATTCCAGTAAAAGTTTAAAAAGAAATTTTTTGAAAAGGAAAAGAACAAAGTGGGAGGTGACTAGGTACAAAGGAGCCCAGAGAGATGCTGCTCTCCTCTTCCTTCCTTAAACTTGGACAGGCTGAAGCTTCTGGAAGCCGAGCCAAACACGGTCTGCACTCTGCACAAGATGGGCTGTTAGTTGGACTTGGAGAAGGGCTTCTGGATGATTGAGTCAAAAACCTGCTGACAGAGAGGCTTCTGGGAGAAATCAAGGGGACATGGGGGTAATGCATATATATGTGGGGACCTACACAGCTCTTCTAGCCCCCGGGGTCAAGGCCAAGGCTGCAGAGGCAGCTGGGCCCAGGGCATTATGGCTTCTCAGCAGCAGCTGGCTTGGGGCTATTCATTCCATCTGACAGGTAGTCGTCCTCATTATTCTGCTTCATCTTGGTTTCCAAAACCATGATGCGCTGCTTGAGCTTCTGCTGGGCCCCTGTGTACTCAGCCAGCAGGCAGGCAAAGCGAGTGTACAAGGTCTCCATGTTGGTTTCCAGCTGTTCTAGCTTCTGAACATCTGCCTCGATGCTGGCTGCCACCTCATTCTCATCCAGCAATCCCTCCTCCATCAAGATCTCCCAGCCTCTCTCCTCCAAGACCCCCTTGGCATCAGGGTACTCCATCACAGCTTCCATAAGGTCATCCTTGGACAAGCAGAAGAGATCTGAGTAGCCAAGGCTTCGGATATTGGCTGTGCGTCGATTGCCCGTTTTGCTGCCTTTAACTTTAAGAATACTGATCTCTCCAAAGCAACTCCCAGCCAAGAGCAGGGCATACTGAGTGACACCATCATCAGCCACCACTGCCAATTTTCCTTCCTTGATTATGTACATCTCCTTCCCAATATCCCCCTTGCGGCAAATGTAATCCCCAGGACTGAAGACCTGAGGACGGAGCTTTAATACCAGCTCCACCAGCAGGCCAGCCTCACAATCCGGAAAGATGCACACTTTCTTGAGTGTGGACAGGTGGACGTTGATGGCTATCTCAGCCCTCAGCTTGGATGGCAGTTTCTTGAGCACTTCCCGCTCATCCACACTCTTCTTATTGGTCCAGAGGTAGTCAAACCACCTAATGACCTTGACTTCCATCTCCTTGCCGACCTTTTGGAACTGCGTATAGTGTTTGACGGCATCGATCTTGGCCTGGAACTCAGCCCGGGTGGCGTTCATGTCGGAGATCATGGAGCCCACATTTCCCACGATGGTGGCAAAGATGAGGACACCAATCAGGAAATCAAAGATGACAAATAGGTACTCCTCATCTTTTACAGGGGGTGGTGTCTCCCCAATGGTGGTGAGGGTCAGTGTAGACCAGTAAAGGCAATAGATGTATTCCCTAGACAGGTAGCCATACTCAGGGTCAGTGATGTTGGGGTAAACCCAGGTGTTGACCCCAAAACCAATGGACTTGGAGATGGCGTAGTAGATGCAGGCATTCCAGTGGATGATGACCAAGATGCAGAGGACCAGGTTGCTGATGCGGAAGATGCTGGGGTAGCTGGTGTGTGTCTCAGTGTGGTCAAAGAACTCAAACATGCGGGCAAAGTGTAGCAGGCGGTTGAAGCGCAGCTCAGGGCTGTGGATGCCCACAGCAAAATAGATCAGGTCTGTAGGGATGATGGAAGCCACATCCAGCTTGAACTACAGGGTGTGGATGTAGTTGTCCCGCAACATCTTGGTATCTTTGACCAGCAGCCCCTGCTCCAGGAAACCTGATGGAGACACAGCCAACATATCACCTCTGCCTTCAGGCCTGTCCCTCCTGGTAGACTAGTATTCAGCACGGAACAAAGTGATGACTCAACTCTCTTTCCCAAGGAGGGTTATAGGAAACCCAGAGCATGGCTGGCCGTAAGTACCCTAAGAGATCACCCCCAAATCACCACCAACCTGTGTCCCAGACAAACATTTGAGGCTAACACCATGCCAAGAGGGCTTCCTGAGAATGCGGATCCAAGCCTTTGGTCTCATGGGCCGTGGTCCTGCCTGCGCATCCCAGCTATCCACTCACCTGTGCGCAATCGGATGAAGAGGTCTGCGATGTAGACCACATCTGAGAAGTAGTCCAGCACCAGCCACACTATGTAGTAATCTTCCTGTAGGTCACTGAATCAGGCTCTTCAGGAAGACAGGGCTGGGCTTCACCATAAAGCTAGCCGAGGCCCCCTGAAGTCCCCAAACTGTTTGCCCACTGTGAGCAGGGCTTGGGGTGGCCACCAGAGGCACTGATGAGTCAGTCAGTCTGCCGCCAAGAAGCCATTCACAAGCAAGTACTACTCCAACCCTTATTATTGTGTAGACATCAACCCTTATTATTGTGTAGACATCACTACTGACGATTACTTGTCTGTCTCACCCACTGGACTACGAGCTCCAAGAAGACAGAGACCTCCACCTCTTGGTCATTACTGCATGCCCCATATCTTAGCCCAGAGCACATCTTAGCCCAGGATTCAAGCGCTCAACAAGAGTGAGTTGACTGAAAAATGAGTTGTTGGAAGAATGCACACAATACACAGCTGAATAGCTTCCATGCTCGGCTCTTCAACACACACCTACTGAGAACCCAACGCAGAGTACTGGCCAACCCAGATGAGAGAGAGAGCAGTAGCTGGGCTTAGACTCGAAGCAGTGGGAATGAAGAGAGGTTGGAGATGGCAGGAGAGTTTTAGGAGGAATTGACGAGACTTGGTGACTGGATGGGTAGGGGCCTTGGGAGAGGGCAGAAGAAGGGACAGAACCCTGGATGATGACTCAGTGAGCATACAAGTCAAGGGAGGAGCACTGAGCTCTGACTACTTGGTTACACTTAGAATAAAACCCAGCCCCCTCCGCTGGCACACAAAGCCTGTCTGATGCTTCACCTGCAGTCCTCCAGCCACACTAGGCCATCCTGAAACAGGGGCTTGGCACCTTGTTGTTCCCTCCTCCCAGAATGTTCCCCCCACCAACCTGAAGCATCTAAATAGCCGACTTCCTCTCGTCACTCAGGTCTCAGCCAAGGTGCCACCTCCTCAGAGAAGTCCACCCTGAATGCCCTTTCTCTAGTAGCTCCCTGCCTCTGGTCCTTGGACTCATCTCGGGCATTGGTTTGTTCATGTTCACTGTCAGTGTCCCCCGCTAGCCTGAGAGCTCCAGGAGCGCAGAGACCACGTGTGTCTTTTTCACCACATTGTCCCCAGCCCTGAGCACTAGGCCTAGCACCCAGTAGGTGCTCAGTCAAATCCTTGCTGAATGAATGACTGAGGTAGGGGATGGGGGGGCAACACTGTCAGGAAAAGCTACATGTGGAGAATGACTTCAGAACTGAGACTGCAAGAAGAATCTCCATAGGTTGAAAATGGGGAAAGGGAATTTTCTCTTGAGGAAACAGCATGTTCTGATCCAAGAATAGTGAGTGCTGGGGCTGGGGTATGTCCAGAAGGTGGAGCTAGAGAGAAAGGCCAGGTCCAGAGGGCCTTGAAGGCCACGCTGAGTGCTTGAACTTCATCCTGTGGGCAATGAGGGACCATTGAGAAGTTTGTGAGGAAGGCCTGACATCATCAAATCCCAGTTTCTATCAATCATGCTAGTTGCCAGTGTGGAAGATGCATTAGAGAGGGCAAGAGTGTCTGTAAGGAATGGCTGCAGGGTTTTTGTACTTGTACCAGGGAGAGAGGGGGCCGGCCTCACCTAGGACAGTATCGGTGTGGATGAGGAAGTAGGAGGAGATTACAGACACCAGGAAAAGGATAGACATGAAGCTTTTGGCAGCGTATTAAATCGGGTTGGGGTTGAAGGAGCTGGGGGTTAATAGGGAAGAGGGAGGGGCCACTGGCAAGCAGGGAATCCAGAAAGAGGGATGGGTTGGGGTGAGCTCTGTGTCCACAACTGGGACTGGGTTGCTTTGGCCACACCCTCCCAGACCACCCCCTGCTCACCTGGCCACCAGAAGGCACCAGTTGTAGAGGACAGGCATGGCGATGACAAATAGTTCACATTTCTTCCTGAGGAGACAGAGGCCAGGCTTGGGAACTGGCTCCCCAGTGTGGCCCCAGCCCAGCTTCCAGTAGCCAGGGGACCCTGAAAAAGCAACACCTAAGGGTATATGTTGTATGAGGGACGGGTTGTCTTAGGGCCTCATTTTTCAGGAAGCCACAACCTGGCACTGTGATCTGAGGAGAGCTTGGAGGGCGAAGAGACCCCACATGGGCCCACTGGCTCTTCTGTCCTCTGGAAGTCTCTTGCCCAGAGGGCGCATGAGGGGTAGTGCTCTCACTGAGGCAGGCTTCAGGCCCTGGGAAGGGACGTCCACAGCATGGTAATGAGGGCTCAGGGCCGGATCCCACATCCCTCCGGGGAAGAGAGAGGAACTCCAAGCAAGGAAGCGTCACGTGCTTCCTGTCCCCGCCCCCGCCCCCACTCCCTGTTTAGTCCCCGGCCTCCAGCTCCCAAATCACTTTCCCAGATGCTGTGTCCTGCCTTGGCAAGAGCTCTTTTCCCCTACTGGCCAGACATCCACAGTCGTCTGCTCATTCCTCAAAGAACAGACCTTCCAGCTCCGCCTTCTCTGGCCTCCCCGCTTGTTCTGTCTCGCTCAGTTGTTTCTGGGCCTTCTCCCACCAGGCAGCCCCCCAGCATGGCCTCTTCAAAGACCCACCCCTGTGCTCACATGGGCACCGGTACTGGCATCCCCTCCACAGCATTCCCTATATGCACCCTCCTCTGTATTTACTGACCGCTAGAACCCAGGCTGGGGCTGGCGCACCATTGGCTGAGCCCTCTCCCTGCCCACATTCAGGTAAGCAGCAAGAGGACAGCCGGCAAGAGGCAGCTAAGGTGAGAAAAGCCAGCAGGGGCTCCTGTGGCAGGTGGGCCACTGGCTGTTAGAGAGGGCATAGGCCCTGGTCAGCCCCTGGCTGTGCTATGAGAAACCCCAGCACACCCTCCGACCACATGCTTGGGAGCCCTTCCAGTCCCACAGGCCAGACAGCTATACTTGCTGCCCTTGCCCCCGCTGTCCTTGTCGCCTTTGCCATCTCCTTGCTGTGTCGTCACGGTCTGGAGCTCAGACCCACAGAAACGCTCAAGGAACGAGTCAGGTCTGGGCTCCTCCTCGTGGAAATTCTTGTTGGCCCACTCTCTGATGACCCCCACCAGGCAGGCAATCCTAGAGAGGAGAGAAGAGAACTGCACTGTGGAGAGAGGACCTGCGCCGAGGACAGGGGGATGGCGCTCGGGTGTGACTCCCAACACAGCAGCCTGAGGGGTAAGGGGCAAGTCTGGGAAGGCTTCCTGTAGGAGGTGCCGTCTCTGTCGATTGTGAAGAACAAACAGGGGGTCTCTGGGGCAAGATGGAGATGATGCTAAGGGAGGACAGGTCAGGAGGAAGGTTGGCTCAAGCTTCCTGAGTTCCCCATGGGGCCTACAACTCTGGGCTGGAGACCTGGGAGCCCTCTACCTATACCCTTCCGCTGGAAAGCATCTCTCCTCCCAACAGCGCGACAGGCAAGTCTGAAGAGAAACCTGCACTGCCACTCTGAGCCTGCTCACAGGAGCCTCCTACCGAGAAAAAGTTGAGCTAGGACAGCGTTGACGGTACTTCCCAGAGGTCTTGATAGAGAGGCCCTGTGGGACGGAGAGGACCCCATGATCTGACAGGCCCCACGGGACGGAGGGGTTGCAGCAGGGCAGTGGTGAAACCCACCTGCGGAAGCCATGCCTCCTCTGCAGGGGGGCATCCATCTCTGCCAGCCTCTGTAGTTCTGAGGAGGTGTCATCGTCGGCCGCAGACTGTGGCCTGCAGAGGAAGGAGCAGGGGTGACCAAGGGCTTAGTTTGTTTCTTTGTTTTTTGTCTCCTATTAGCACTCTCCCCTCCTGGGAGATGCCTAGAAATCCCATCGTCCTTTAAGAGGCTGTCCTTGAGCCAAAGATTATTTACTCTGTGACAATGAGGCACAGTTGGGAGAAAGTCGCAGCCTCAGGGCCACCTCTGCAATGATCCAGCCTCAGCAGACCCACCTGTTGCTGGTCCTGTGGTCATCTTCGCCATTGACCTTGATGGCAGGAGGTGCATGATGGTTGTGGTTGTTGGCTAGGGAGCTCTTCACTCCATTGGCTTTTTCTGTCATCTTCCATGTACAACCAGGACCCTCACCTGCCAGGGAGAGGCCCAAGAGGGAGGTCACAGAACACCCTGGCACCCATATAAGGCGGGAGGGCCTCAGGTGAGCACTGAGAACAGAGCCAGGGCCCACTTGGCAAACCCCAGCTCCCCTGGGTATTGCTGTGGCAGTGCGGGGCAAGGCCATCTGCATCGCCAGCGTGGCAGGCTCCAGGCGCCCAGGAGATGCTGCCCTTCCCACCCCCATAGGCAATTTCAAAGGCAAACAGCGGTAAACTGCATGACATGTTTCTTTTTCTTTTACCTCAGTGAACTTTTGGACATATGAACTAACAGAGGTAAACCAAACCACACAAGAAACCGTTTAAGCCATCTTCTGTTGTCCGGCACAGGCTGAAGCTGCTGAGCACCTCCAAACTAGCCACTGCCCCCAAATTCCTGCCCTGTGGGAGGAGATGTAGCTCCTTGGCCCAAAGAAGCTGCCCCCACCCCCAGCTCTCTGCTTCTCCTCAGGTGGGAGTCCTATCTCTCACTGACTTTTTCACCAGGGGTAGTGACTCTGGGGGTCCTTCTTTTCTGCTCTGATCACATTCTCTCCGGCACCTCCAAGCTGAGGAACAAACGGTAGCCCGGTGGATGGGGCAAGGAGTGCGGAAGAGAGAGGGGAGAGCTCCCACGGGCTCTATAGGCAGTGGTCCAAACCAGGACTCTCTCCTTTGGGCTATGGGGAGCCTTGTAAGGGCTGAACAGGAGCATGACAAGGACGGCATTATATTCTAGAAAGATCCTTCTGACTGGATTAGAGGGGAGCAAGAGAAGATGGTGCCAGTGAAGCCCGAGACAAGGGGGAAGGGATTGGGCGCGTGGAGTGAGGGAGAACAAGTGGGTGAGGCCACGCAGGAAGGATCCTGGAGAACCCCAACATTTAGGAATTGAGCAGAGGAGGAGTTATCCACAAAACGGACTGAGAAGAAGCATCCTGAGAGGGAAAAATCCAGAAGAGAGACAGGAGATGGTGTTCCACCGTGCGTTTTGCATGGGGTCAGGGAGGACAGGATGGCTCTTCCCTGCTGAGGCATGCCCCACCAGATTTGGTCAGAAATGATGAGCACACCCCGCGGATTACCTACTGCTGGGGCTCATCATCCCAACCCCCTCCCCAAGCTTGTTCCAGCTTCTGAAGTCATCACCGTGGCGATGGCAGGCAAGTCAGGCTCTGCAGTGAGTGGTAATAACAAGCAGCCTCAGAGCCACTCACCTGTTGCTCTCTGTGGGACTGTGGCACCAGGATGCTGATGAGGGAACCCGAGGGAGAGGAACCTGGATCGCTGAGTCCCTGCTTGGACCCTAGAGGTGGCTGACCATGGAGACAGGAAGTTCCAGGCAATGCAAACAAAGCTGGGGCCTCTTGCACTGATCAGGTTTCGGTGCTGGCCTCCTGGAAGCCTGAAGATGAAGAGGGGCTGGAACTCAGGCCCAGAGTGGAACACATTAGAGCACTGTCCAGGGGATGAATGGCAGGGGCGGAAGAGGGGCAGTGAAGGTCAAGTTCACTGCAGGTATGGAGGGGACACTGGTGTGGGAGGGTGGACCCGGACTACAGGGTGAGCTATGCTTACAGCAATAGGGCAGAGGGGTCTAAGGCCACCCAGGGAGGCTGCAAACACCAGGCCGAGGACTTGGGACAGCCCCTTGCTGATAGAGAGCCAGCGTTGGCCCTGCCTGCCACCACTTGGACCCCTCCCCTCCTTACTGATCATCCCCAGTAACAGTGGCACTGAGCCCACAAGAGGGACAACTCTGGGGGCCCATGACAACATTTATGCCCTCGCTAAGTTTCTGGCACCAAGACAGATTCCTCTCCCATGATCCCTGCTCCTTCTCTGCCAGGAACAGACTCTTCTCTCTGTCTGGCTGCCCTGCATGCTCTGCCACCCACATGCCCCTTCACGAGAAATGCCCCCTCAGACCTCTCACCAGGGAACAAAGGCAGGCAGCTATCCCCAGCCCGCAGGCAGCTAGGCCACTGCTTCCCATCTGCGCGTTTGCTCTGGAAACTTCATCCAGTCCCAGACCTCGCTTACCATTATGTCCCCACCCAGGCATCTCTTCCAAGCTGCCCACCCATATCTCCAGCTGCCTGCTGGACACCTTCTTCTTTGAGGTGCCTCAAACCCAACCTACCTAAAACTGACCTTGACATTTTCACCTACAAATCAGCTTCTCCTCCAATTTCCCCACTCAGAAAGGGACCTGTCCTCTACGCAGTCACCCAAGCCAAAAACCTTCAATCATCTGCTCCAAGCAGTCTCCGTTCTCAGTCCCCCCTACGAAGTGTCAAAAATCTCCCATTCACTGCCCTCTGTCCCCAAGGCCCCGGCCTGGTCTCGAGCTTTCAGAGTCGCTCTCCAGGCCTGCTGCAGCAGACTCTGACCAGCCCAGCACTCACTGGGGTCTGGACTGGAGGGGAGACGTGGACACCACCTGGGTTGCTGGCAGTTAAAGCTCTGAGAGGGGATGAGCGTCACCCCTCACCCCACCACAGCATGAGAGCAAGGCTGAGGGGAGAGTCCTGAGGAGACTGCGGAGGACAGGCCCCCAGAGACGGAGTCTCAGGGAGGGAGGAGCCTGCAGGGCCACATCAGGAGAGCAGGGCTGCCGGCAGAGGCCTACCCTTCCTCCCCCTGAGATGAGAGCTGGAGTGGCCCTGCCTCGAACGCTAGGGGCCTCGCTGGTTACCTCATCGAGAGCAGCCTCAAGGAGTGCTGGTAGAGAGGTGTTTGTAGGGTTTCAGACTCCTTTTACACAAAGGAGATAGTAAAGCAAGTGGAAGGGATTTTGAGGAGGGATGGTGACAATATCTGTGCTTGTGACCAACCCCGGTTAGGGCTGCAGCTCATGAAAGATGGATAGAACGGGTGGGTCCAGGTACCAGAGTAGGTGAGAGGTGACTTTTGAAGAATGCAGAGGGGAGGGGTCCCTGATGAATGGGCCAGGAGGGGAAGGAGGTGATAGGCAGACATGTTAGATGGGGGTAGGGGAACAGTGAGAGACAGGGCAAGAAGCTCACTCATGCCAATCCCCCGCATTCTCAGCAAAATGGGAGGGGGGTTCATCTTCAGAGGCATCAGGCAGTGGTAGATGCGGACCTTGCAGGAGGCCAGAAAGTTTGCAATAGCTGCTGCAGGAATGCACTGGAGAAACCGAGCAAGTGTGAGGGCAGGGCTAGGCTGCGTGAGGAAGCAGATGTGTAGTTGGCAAAGAGAAGAGAGATGGGCAGGGGACCCAGATAGGAGGGAAGCTTACAAACCAAGGGTAAGGCACCTTAATTCTGTAAAAAGCCCAACATCAATCGTAGCGCACTTCTGGGCCTCCCTTCTCGTCGTCCACTAGTTGATCAGCCAGCCCAAGAGTTTTCTAGAAACACCAGCCTGGTCCAGGGAGTCTCTTGGACCCTGGTTAGAAGCATTCTGATGATGATTCTCTCAGAGATGTTAAGGCCAGGAAGAGAAGGAGCAAAAGCTGGAACTACAACCAAGGCTCGGAGCCAGAGCTACTACCGTCCAGTCTGTGGCTCACTCTAATCTCAGCGCTGCCCAGGGCTTTTAGTCATTCATCTATTCCCTGCGTATGGTCAAGGCACCTGGTGTGCACCAGCGCTCTGCCAGGTGCTGAGCTGAGAAAGATGAGTCTGGCAGAGTCTCTGACCTCAGTGTTGCTCCCAAAATAAAAGAGAAAACCAGGAACACAGTTCATCCCCAGAGTCAATTCTCTGTCCACATCTATTGTGTTTCTCAGCAGCCCTTTTTTTTTTTTTTTTTGCGGTACGCGGGCCTCTCGCTGTTGTGGCCTCTCCCGTTGCGGAGCACGGGCTCCGGATGCGCAGGCTCAGCGGCCATGGCTCACGGGCCCAGCCGCTCCGTGGCACGTGGGGTCCTCCCGGACCGGGGCACGAACCCGTGTCCCCTGCCTCGGCAGGCGGACCCTCAACCACTGCGCCACCAGGGAAGCCCTCTCAGCAGCATTTGACACAAGTTAGGCACTCTCTCCTTCTTGAAATAATGGGTTCCATGTTCTTGGTTCTGCTCCTGCCTCAGTGTCCACTTCTTATTAGTGTCCTCTGAAGAAATCTCCTCCTCTTTCCTAATTCTAAACTTTGGGGCGTCCTGAACTCAGTGATCGAGTAGATTCCTTATCTTTTCTCTCTTTGTCACTTCTTCATCCAGTCTTCTGGCTTTAAACACATCTGTATACTGATGACTTGCAAATTATAACAACTTCCCAGCCTCTCTCCTGAACTCCAGTTTGTCTCCCTGACGTTACCACTTGGATGTTGAATCTCAGGCTGAATATGTCGAAAACCGAGTACTTGATCTTCCCCTCAAAACCTTATCCTCCAGTACTCGTCAGCAACTCAACAAAGGCAATCCTGTTCTCCCAGTTAGTCAAGTCAGAAGCCAACAAGGACCTACTATACAGCACAGGGAACTCTACTCAATATTCTGTGATAACCTGCATGGGAAAAGAATCTGAAAAAGAATGGATATATGTATGTGTATACCTGAATCACTTTGCTGTACACCCGAAACTAACACAGCATTGTAAATCAGCGATAATCCAATAAAATTAATAAAAAAAACTTACAGTCATCCTTAACTCCTCCCTTTCTTTCATACTGCCACACATTGCAAATCACGTGCTAGTAGCAATTCTGGCCATTGCGGTAGAAAAAGTTCTGGGCAGCAGGCAGAGAACCGTGCCAAGGGGAGGGTTGTGTACGTCGTGGGTGGCAGGGAGGTGGGCAGGCAGGCAGATATAGACAAGGAGAGCCAAGAGGAAGCTAGAATGGGGAGTGGGGTTGTAGGGGGCAACTTCTCGTTCATTGAGCAGCTACCACTGCTGCTAACACTTGACCTAAGCTAACTCATTTAATTCTCACAAAAATCTGGCAAGGCTGATGCTATTACCAGCCCCATTTTACACATTCACACCTAAGCAATCTGGCTCCACATTCAACCACAGGGCCAGCCTGGAAGGTGAACAGAGCCAGGGACTTGGGCATGAGTACCAAGAGAAGTAGGTCAGCACTGCACCAGGCACAGCAGTGACCCCTTGTGCCCCAGGCCTGGAGGGACAGTTGGAAGGGGCTCTGCAGGTGGAGTGAGGGCCTGGCACTCACTGGACAGGCGTGGCTCCTTGATGCCAGTTCGCCTGTGGCTATCATCAGCCACCTTGAGGTCAGGCTCGAGGCTAGCACCTCCACGGAAAAGATCCTTGACCACTATCTTTTGAATGAATGAAATCTCCAGTGGGGCGTACGGGAAACAGGACCCTGCCCAAGAGGTCTGGCAGACCAGCGTGCTTCGTCACTCCTTTGACAAGGGGCTGGAGCCTCTAGTGTGGACACCATTAAATCAGAAACTTTCCAAGGTTGGGCTTCTTTTGCCACCAGAGGCTGTATTTGTTTACAGATAAAGATAGGACTGGGGCAGTGTATCTGACATCAGCCACAGTCAGCCCACACCCCAGGGGAGGCTCCTCCTAGGACAGATGACACCCTAGAGACAGCAGCCCATCCCCCCAGCCCCTGCTGTCCTCACTGAGAAGCCACTCCTGGACTCAACATGTCCCAAACTGACATGACCCTCTGACCCCAGCCCCAGCTCCTATCTCCCCAGTGCCTTATCTTGAGAAAGGCACATCTCTCCCCACCTGCGCTCAATCCAGAAACCTAGGTAGGAGTAATCCTTGACACCCCCTCCCCATTCTCAAGTCCCGTTGGTTCTACTGCTGAAATCTCTCTCCGGTACTTTCTCCTCTGTCTATGCTGACTGCTGCTGCCCTAGGCCTGGCCCCAGCCCGTCCTCTCCTCTACCTTCCACACCACCAGGGTGAGTTCAGTCAGTCCACACCTGGATCTATCTGTCACTCCTGCTTCTAAAACCTGTGGACAGATGCCCTCACCCTAGAAATAAACTTCACCACGACAGGGACTTGTATGTTTCGTTTTCTCATTAATCCCCAGAGCCTAGCCCCACGGCAAGCACATACATATTTTAGATGTGTGAATGAATGAATGAATTCCCTAAACTTGCTCCGCACATTCCAAAATCCACACCTTGTTTCATGTTCACTTTTTCATTCTTCATTTGTATCATAGACTTATCGTGTCTTCACAATGATTTATTTGCTTATTTTCTGTCCCCCACAAGATGATTACATCCATGTGAGCAGGGACCGGGAGCGCCTTGTTCCCTGCTGTGTCCCAGGACTAAAGATAGTGTCAGGTACTCGTTGAATGGATTGAAAGTTCATCTATATAATAAATTTCAAACTCTGTATTTGGGCATTCAAACCCCTTCCGGATCTGAGCAGACCTATATTTTCAGCTTCATCTCCAGTGAGAGCATCTCATGTTGGAGCCTGGTGGGGGGTGGACAGGGCTAGTCCTGGCAGTTCTGAGGCCACCATGGCACCCAAGCGCCCACCAGGTACACACCTTGTCAGTCACAGTTGGGACTCAACTCCAAGCACATGTGCCCAGTCCAAGCACCCAGTGACCCTCCCTCTGGAGAAGGCAGCCCGCACCCTGGAAGCCTCCCTTTGACAAGTGGTACTGAGGGCTCTGCGCATATGCTCTGCCAACAGCAGGGCCCAGACCCTGGCAGGAGATATACAGAGTCGGCTGCCCCAACACTAGCTGCCTCCTCTTGGCCACAGTCTGACATGGATGGAGCTGCTACTTGCTGGTCTGGGCTCAAGCTGAGATGCGTGGCAAGCTCAGCTGGACAGCCAAAATGGGAAGCCTATCCCTGCCCCAGGCCTGCTGGCTGGCTCCGGAATCTTCCCTCAGCCAGAAGCTCTAATGGCTTCACTGCAGATGCATTTGTCAAAATGGCAAAAAGTAAATAAAATAAAATTCAAAAAATAAAATATGGCAAAGGTGCTGGCCCCCAAAGCCTGAGAGGCGTGCAGCAGGCGCTCTCCTTTGAGGCTGTCCTGAGGAGGCCAGGCTGCAGCTCGAAGGGCTGAAGGCAGAGGCTACAATCCCAGCAGGGTTTATGGCAGAAGCACCATATATAACCCCACTCCTACATCCGTTACTCCTCATATGCAGGGATCCAAGGAGCTCCAAGTGGCACGGTCCTCGTGCTCTGAGGCTCGGATGCCCAGAAATGTCCTGGACCAGGCAGGCAGTGGGGGCGGATGCAGGTGGTGAGGCCCACAGACTCCTCCCTCTCTCCCACCCACCCCTCCTGGCCAGGCAGGCTCTTGGCCCCTCCGTTGTCCCCTAGGAGGGTGGGAGGGAGGGTGGCTGGAAAAGGCTTGGAGCAAAGGCTCAGCTGCCTTGAGGCAAGCCTAACATCACACTCAGTGCCTCCGTGCTCCTAAAGTCCCCAAGATTGCACTCGTGTACTTTGACAAGGGACAAAGTCTCCCCACACAGCCACTTTCGCTCAGCTCCCTGGCAAACCAGGCACACGAAGGCCCATGTCAAACCCAGCTCTAGGACCTACACACGTTCACGGGCTCTAACCCTGACCCTGTGGAGGCCACCGGCCCTTCCTCACCAGTCAGATGGCTTCAGAGGCAAGGTGTCTTGGCCACAGTCAGCATCTGTTGGTCCGTCCGAGAAGCTTCCACTCAGAGAGGAGCCAGTGGGGTGCCCGAACCCCCAAGCAGCTCACGGCCTCTCAGCTCTCAGTCAAAGACCTGCCCACCCAGCCCGAGGCCAGCAGTGGCCCAGAGGAGGTCATGCCCACAGCTGAGGCAGAGTGGAGAGGCAAGTCCCAGAGCGGCACTTGCCCACTGGAGAAGTTGTACTGCCCGCTGGCTGGACGCTTGACCTTCTCACTGTGGGCCCTGCACAGCCCAGGCTGCCAGCAGGTGAGGGTTGGATGCCAGGCTGCCTGGTGTGGAAGATGCTTGTCTGCGCAGACCCAAGAGCCAGCCCCTCCCAAGCTCCCCGAGGAGGCCTCCCTCACACAGAGCACATATTGCTCAGGGCTTCGGGTCTGGGGACCCAGAGTCACCTGCTCACCGCCCCCATTCACCTGCCTCCGGCTTCGTTCACAGTCCCAGCCTACCTCCCTGGCCAGAGGGCAAACTACGGGGGAAACCTGGGAGAGACAAGAGGTACCTGAGGTGGGGCAGGGTTGGGGGGAATCCATTGCTTCCCCTCCAGGCTTCCCTGGACTTGGCCTCCAAGAGGGGCCAGGGTTGGGGAAGGGAAAGGGGGCAAGACCCAGCCCTCCCTTCAGGAGGCAATTAGGCCAGAATTGCTTGCTGGGGACCCTGGGCAGAGGCCATCCCGCCAGCCATGGAGCCATGCGGAGGGACCAGCAAGGAGCAGCTCGGGCTCCGCCCTCTGGAGGCGTCTGGGGATGGAGCGGGCAGGCAGGGCTAGGAGCAGCGAGCAGTCACAGCACAGGGGTGGAGGGGCAGCCAGGGCCCAGGCCAGGGCTCCACCTTTGCTCACAGCCCGGGAGGCGTTTCTCCAGGGGCCTCCACACTGTTTGTCTGCACCTCAGCTAAAGTGCTCCCAAGGGTGAACCTTTGTTTCACAACATATTTTCAAGCAGATTTTTCTGCACGCATGTCTGTGCTCGCTCACACACACGCACTCCCACGTCCCAGAGAGTAGACCTTGCCCAGCCCCGCAGAAGCCTTCCCTTCCTCTGAGCACCCCTGCATGGCTGGGTTGGAGCAGAAGAAAGGAGCAGCTTCAGGAGAGGCACCTGAGGGCGGCGGGGGGTGGACGGGTGGCCTGCAAAGAGGCAGCCTGGCCTTTCTCCAGGTCCTCAGGGGATTCCTGGGGCTCCAGGGCCCATTTGGCAGGGTCCTCCCTGGGCCTCTTGGCTCTCCTGACTAGAAGCGCTTGTGTCCGGGAACTGCCTTCTCCCCACTCTGCAGGGGTCTTCCTCTGGCACCCCAGTACCCTCTCTTCTCTGGGACCAGAGAGGGAACCTTCCAACTGTTTCTTCACCAAATGTTCTTGCTTCTGCTCTCAGCAGAGCCCGAGCTCCAGCAGCCATGTGCACTGGACGGCACAGGGCTGACAGGAGACCCACACCCTGCTCTCAGAAGTACCACAGGCCCCGGAGGCTCAGGAACTCCCTCATTGTGTGGAGCCCACTGAGGGCCAGAGAGGGGCGGGGCAGGGGCAGAGTAGGCTCAAGGACTCAAGTCTCTCTCCCTCTCACCATCCCTCCTCACTTGTGCTCTCTTTCTCTCACTCTCTCTCTCTCTCTCTCTCTCTCTCTCTCTCTCTCTCACACACACACACACACACACACACACACACACACACACACAGGGTCATGTTTATTTTATATCTAGTAACCAACACTCTCTCTCACCTTTATAGATGGAGAAGCCTTGACAGACACTTGGGGCCTTGGGTAAGGTCCGTTTAGCCGCTAAAGCCAATGACAATGTAATGATCTAGGTCCTTGCCCCTGAGAAATGTGTGTTT
>NW_020171999.1:237776-238001 GCF_003031525.2 Neophocaena asiaeorientalis asiaeorientalis
CACTCACACACACACACACACACACACACACACACACACACAGGGTCATGTTTATTTTATATCTAGTAACCAACACTCTCTCTCACCTTTATAGATGGAGAAGCCTTGACAGACACTTGGGGCCTTGGGTAAGGTCCGTTTAGCCGCTAAAGCCAATGACAATGTAATGATCTAGGTCCTTGCCCCTGAGAAATGTGTGTTTATCCTTTGGTCCCAGGGAAAGAG
>NW_020171999.1:238559-249904 GCF_003031525.2 Neophocaena asiaeorientalis asiaeorientalis
GCCAGGCCCCAAGCAGTGACACTCCTGCCCTCTTAGGTCAAGTCCCACTGCCCTACCCAGCAATCTGTCCTATATGAGGTGAATGTTAAAGGGCTGTGGACACAGGGGAGAAGGATTCAAAGGCCCTCTGTGTGGCCTCCCATCCAACCTCCAGAGCTGAGTCGGGGCTGGTCCCCGACCAGTCTGTAGGAGGCAGGCTGAGCCCTAGACCCAACCCTGTCTCAGTCTTGCTAGATGACCCCGGGGCCATGTTTCCCCTCTCTGGGACTCAATTTCCTCCTGAACAAATGGAAAAGTTTCTGTTCCTGTTCAGGAGATTCCTCTGATTGAGTTCCTGTAACACCCGACCAGGACAAGCTACTGCTGCAGAACCGCTTCCCCATAAGCTGTCGCTGGTGGGAGCCACACAGGAAGGACCTTGCCAAACCCTGCCCATAAGGAGGCCCCTGACTGGTCTGGCGACGGGGAGGGAGGAAGGGGCTGGGAAGAGGGAACCAAGGTCATTGTCTAGAGGGGCTGTCCCCGCATGAGTCCCGGATGCAAGAAGCTCAGCCACCAGTGTTCGCTGCTATCACTGGACTTTTATTGAGAACATTCTCTGCACACAACATTGAAGAAAACGGAGAAGACACAGCCAAGCCCCTGCCGAGGATGGAACAGAAGGGACACTGAGGGCCCGGAGGCAAGGTCTAGCTCTAAGATGGTCACCATGGAGCCCTGACAGGCAAGCAGGAATTACCTACCACTGGTGTTACTGTGGGGACAGGAAGCCACCCTCCTCGCCCTCCAAAGGGGCTGCATGTCAGCCCATTCAGACCTTTGGAACTCCACACTTGCTCCACCTTCCAGCAGCTAGGGCTTCTCTCAGGCAGAGTTGGGAAATGGCTGCTGGGAGTTGGAAGGACGATGGGCAGGGGTGGCCGAGGGAGAGAAGAGAAGAAGGGGAGGAGGGAAGGGCTCCAGTTGCATGGCGGGTCGGCATGAAGCACCACTGGTGCATCCACAGCCAGAGGTTGGCGATGCAGGCAGACAACAGCACGGCGAAGAACACGGCTTCCCTGTGGCGCCAGGTGGCACCCTGGTCCTCCACGGCGCGTAGACCGGTGACCACGTGCAGCTGCAGAGAGACCGGAGCCAGCTGGTGAGCAAGTCTCTTCTGGGGAGGCCCCCAGCACACCAGTGGGGGGAAAAGTAGGACGTTAGCATAGGGAGGGCCTCTGCTGCCCTTTGGGAGGCCAAAGTGTCTCTGGGCAAGAAGAAAGCAGGGCATCTGAGACCAGGGGCTTGGGGTGGGCCCAGAGGGACCCGGGGGCGGGGCTGCCTGTGTTTTCAGGCCCGGCCGCCTCGCCCCGACCTTGGTGTCCTTCCCGTTGTCCGGAAGAAGCCAGCCCGTCCCAGCTGTGCCGGGGGGGGGCGCCGGGAGAGGTGTGGGGAGAGCAGCCCCAGAGGGAGGACCCCAGGATGGGGTGACACGCAGGGGCCAGAGAGGGCCACCAGGGAAGATGCCCCTCCATGCCCACAGCCATGCCTGCTGGGGTCTTTTCCTGAGGAGACCTGGACTTGGCGTGAATGCAGGCGACCCCTCGCTCACACCTCTTGGCCTGCTCTCTCTGCATAGACTTCTCCTATCCTCTGACGCCCCCTCTACCTCCTCCTTTTCTCCTCCCCTTCTCCTTTCCCACATCTCAGGGAGAGAGACAGGGTTGAGGCCGGGCGTCAAAATCGGACACGAGCCAAGACGGCTGCGAGGAAGGGGAGGCGAGCCCGACTTCACCTCCAGTGCTAGATGGTAAGATGATTGGAGAGGTTGCGCATCCTCCAGGCGGGTGGCCCCAGCCACCCCAAGACACCATGATTCTGCCTCCACCCTCCAAGTGGGTCCTGGACACTCGCCTGTCTTCTCATGACCTCCATCTCCAGTCCGTTTAGTTCTTCCAGGCCAATCTCAGCGACCATATCTGCCTCCGGGTTGCTGGGAAGGAAGAAAAGACAGAGACTCAGAGCTTCTGGTGGTCCCAGGCCGGACCCACCAGGATGCACAGGAGGGCCATGAAGGCAGGCGGGTAAGGTGGGGACAGTGTCCAGCTTCTCTGGACAGTTAGTCTGTCGGCCTGCAGTCCCTCGTTTCCCAGGTAGCTGTCCTCTGCCTGCACTGTGACATGCAGACATCGGCTGAGTCTGAGCCAAGGGAATTGAGGCCTAGTGAGGTGACCACAGTTCCCAGGGGCACACAGGGAGCGCCGGAGCTCAGGAGAGGACCCTGGCTACTGGGAAACCAGGGTGAGCCCCGTCATCCCCTCAGCCTTCGTTTTGATCCATCTGCTAATGACTCCTGGGACTGGGGTGGGGGGTCTCTGGCCCAGAGCTCTGGGGTCAGAGGGGTCTCATGCCTTGAAGAGCCAGTGTGGGCCAGAGGAGCAGAATATACCAGACCTGCCTGGGTTCAAATCTCAGCTCTAGGATTCCAGTGCAGGAGGAACTATTTCACCAGCTGCTTGTTTAACACACACTTACCACATGCCAGGGACCATCCTCTAAGCACTTGCCAATACCAAGTCATTAAATCGTCGTCATGAGCCTTTGAAAGGGATATCACTATCACTTCATTTTGAAAGAGGAAAACTGAGACGCAGAGGGCAAATAACTTGCCCAAGTCACACAGCTGGTAAGTAGCAGAGCAGTCATTGAACCCAGGACGTTTCACTCCGGAGGTTGTGCTCTCAACCATGACCCTATCATGCCTCCCCTTTTTGACACTGCTTCCATCTAAGACTCCATTAAAGTGACAGCAAAGACAGGAAAATGGTATAAACCCGTAAGAAACAAGATAACGGGAGAGGCAATGAAGAATGAAAGCGCTCAACAAGATTGTGGACTTCAGAAAGTGCCGATAAAGAAACCCAGCAAAGCAGGCCTCTGCTTGGCTCGTGGCTCTTGGAAGCAAATGGGGAGCAGCTGAGCAGGGAGCTCCCTTCCCGGCAGCCCTCCGAGAGGACCCAGCCCTGGAGTCTGCAGGGCCGCTAGGGTGGAGGAGGACTGAGGTGGAAAACAGGGGCACTAACTGAAGGTCTGGACATGGAACAGTCACCCACTGCTCTCATCCCATCTGGTAGGCAGCCGGGCACTTACCCTCAAGCCCAAACCTGAACTGAATGAGTGGGAAAGCGGAGGTGATGGTGCCTCAAAGTAGGACCCTCTGAATCGCAGTGCTTAAGGATACCGGGCAGGACAGCCAAAGCAGAACCTGCCATCTGACAGGCCTCACCCAGACTCAGTGTTCTGGGCTGCCTCTTCTATTTGCCTCATTCTTAGAAGGAACTAGACAACTAAGGCTTACCTGTCACCTGAGAAAGACCTGCAGCCCTCCTCTGTTCCTTAGAAAATGTTAAAGTGCAAGGTGGAACATCTTGTCTAAAGGATTCTAAAGGATTTTCATAAGAACTTTGCCACCATGCTCCATTTGTTGTGATAGGACAGACCACTGCGCCACCAGGGAAGCCCACACCCAAGTTTTTTGTGTGTGTGATTTTTTGTGTGTGTGTGAACAGTAGTGCATCAGAGCCATAGTATTTTATTTTCTTCTTCCCTCTCCTCTTCTCCTCCTTCTTCTTCTCCTTCTTCTTCTTCTCCTTCTCCTTCTCCTTCTCCTTCTTCTTCTTCTTCCTAAGATACCTCAAAAATAGCATTAAAAGGACAGTGTATGTTAACGACTCCAGGACTATAATGGGGAATTAGATGGAGAGTTTTCTCCTAGAACAATTTCCACACTATCCTCCTTGATTTTCCTATATCTTGGGATCAGAAGGAGAAAAAGCTTTTTGAGAGAGTTGAAGGCAAAATAAGGATCAGTGACTGGGGTGTGCTTGTTCGTTTGTTTGAGATAACATATTTTAACACATCGATATCATAAGAATTAATTTAACAACATCTGTAAGCTCAATGATAACTTATGATCACCCATCAGATGACAGGTCTAACTGTCCAAAAAGGGTTGCCTTTTTACTCTTTTGCTTTTAATGTTAGAAACCCTCTATTTAGAATTATATACACTGTAAAACATCGGATTTTTATTTACATTTGATGGAGATTAGGAAAATCTATGAACTGCAGCAAGTCCCAGCTTCCCTCTCTTAATTATTTCCAAAACTGTTATTTTTATCTTCATGCACTTTTTAAGGCACGTTACATTTTTTCCCCCAATGAACAGAACAGTATTATGAATTTTTTGTTCTTTCAGGTTGTGGTTCTCTCAGAGGCAGTAAGAGTTCCATTAACTTTTTTACTCAAAAATAAATAATGAGTAAATAAGTAGAATTGAGAAATTTAACTCTAAATGTCTAAATTTAATTTCCAAATTCAATATAAGGACTCTAGTTTTTAAAGGTGTACTCCCCTGGTCCTAAGAGGTAACGTTAATTAATCCGGAAGTTAATTAAATCCCCCTATAGCACCTCCGCCTCCCATGTCAGTGTCAGGGCATGAACCTGACCTGCTGGAGCATCTTGATTTGAGTTCAGCCTTAGGACACATGAATCCAGTTCAGTAGTTCTGGCTTATTTTCATTGCCAGGAGGTCTGTGACCTGGGAGCTCTCTTTCTCTTTATTCACCGGGGGTGGAATAATATCAGCATTTATTGTAACATTCCCTAGAACAGTCAGGTCTCCCTCCTCTCAGGTGGGGTTGCCTTTCCCCAGTAACCTTTGCAACAGTATAACAACCATGTTTCTGCAACTTGCCCTCATCCAAGGTGAATGTAGTTAACAGAATCAGCCACAGAACTACCAGACTCAAGTAGTTTCCTAGAACAGTCAGGTCTCCCTCCTCCCCAAGATGGCTGCTTTCCACAGTATTTTATGCAACAACGTGGCCACCATTTTCTCTAGAACATTCCTTCAGATGGTGAGTGTAGCTTAAAAGATTCATTACAGAACAATGGAAGTCAGGTGATTTTCTAGAACATCAGTTCTCCCTCCTTTCCAACCCGGTTGCCTTTCCCCGGTAACCTTTCCAACAGTATAGCCACCACGTTTCTACAACTTTCCCTCACCTAAATCAAACGTAGCTGAAAGGATTGGCTACAGAAGGACGGAACTCAGGGACTCATGTGATTCTCTAGAACAGTCAGGTCTTCCTCTTCTCCAAAATGGCTGCCTTTTCCCAGTATCCTTTGCAACAGTATAGCCACCATTTTTTCTAGAACATTCCCTCACTCAAATTGAATGTAGCTTAAAGGATTGGCCACAATATACTCAGATTCAATTGACTGGATTTCCTAATAACCAGGGAGCATATGAATTTCACTTGCCTTACCCTTGTCCCAGCCCTAAGATATAAATATAGATATATTTATATGTATATCTATATTTACATATTTATATATAGTTATATATAATTATTTTTATATATTTTATGTAGAAATACATAATTATATATAGAAATAGATAGATATAAAATATAGATATAGAGAGAAAATATACATATATAGATGTACATATATAAACATAAATATATTTATTCATTTATTAATAAAAGAAAGTGTCATTTCACACACCCTGGACTTTTGTACAGTGAAGTATATATGTACTCCCGAAGCAATGTGTGCTTCAGGCATTCTGGGCTCTAGGTTGAACTGCCAGCCAAATAAATAATGGCCCTGACCTCTTGGGGACCTTGCTGTCCTCGTTTGCCTGCCTAGTGCACAGGAGCTTCGTCCTTCCCCCAAAGTCAACATCTGGCCCTGCTCGACCTACTGTCTTCAGACTAGAGCTGGTACTCCCAAACCCAACCCAGCCACCAAGTTTCAAGGGCCCCACACAGTACCACTTTCTCGGACCAGGTCGCAGGCATATTCCAAACCGCAGCAGAGCCAGCAGCCTTTAGATCCAATTTCTGTTGCTTCTGAGAAACACCCAGGGGCTGGGAACCCTGCTCCTTCATTTCTAGGGTGAAGAACAGAGGACCCAGGAACAACCATAGAGGCTATACCAAGGCTTCATGGGCACAGAACACACCAGAAAAAGGATAGGATCTCCCAACTTCTTAGGAATCACTCAACACCCATTCACTGATGTCTACCAGCTAATCCCAGGTCTCAGTTTCTTCGTCTATTCAAAATGTAGCGAGTATTTACTGAGTGTCAATATCTGGGCTAGGTTATTAAAAAGCCAGCAATGGCCAAGAGACAAGATGGCAGCAATCAAGAAACTGACCGTCTGTGTGTGGAGAGAGAATGGGGGAAGGGCAGAAAATAGTCCACCAGTGTAGATCCAGATCAAGACGTACATACTCCCAAAATGATAAAAACAGGATAACAAGACAGAAGGAAGGGATTACTTCTAGAAAAGTCAGAAACAATATTGAGGCAGAGACCTGAAAAAGAGTCCAGCCATGGAAAATCTGGGGAAAGAGCATTCCAGGCAGAGGGAGCACATTGCACAAAGGCTGTGAAGAAGAAACACTCTTGGGGTGTTATAAGGACAGGCAGAAAGGCACAGTGGAGTGGGTCAGCAGGAAGTATACTGAGGAGATGACCTTGTTTGGATCTTGTAGATCATCGCAAGGAGTTTGGATTTTACTCTAAAGGGCAGAAGGCGGCTTTGGAGGGTTAGGAGAGAGAGTTGAGTTGATTGATCTTATAAATTGAGCTTTCTGAACGTTTTGCAATAGACACACTGGTGGCTTGGATGCGGTGGGGGGGGGATGTTGGTCACAGCCTCCTCCCTCACAGGTTACAAAATGCTCACATCATCAATCCCTTTCCCCCCAACTCGCCTGTCACTCAAACCACAAATATATGTGTAGGCACACCAAGGCACAGACACACACATGTATCACACACACATGCAAACACACATGCATGCATGCATGAGCGTCTACCTAGCCACACCCACACGTTTTCCAACACACATGCACAGGTGCAGACACCCAAGGAAAGGGACATTACAGGGGATCCTCACCTGCTGGGATCACGTGCTCTTAGCTATGCCCTTGGCTTCCAGGAACCAGCTCTTCAGCCATGGACATTTCTATGTCTTCTTTGATGTTAGGGGGTCCTCCTGTCATCATAACCAGTTGTTCACTTGTAAGCTGTGGCCAAGAATGCACAGGGAGCAGGGCACAGAGGAGACACTTGGCAAATCAGCTCTTTGAGGGGTAGCCGCTCAAGGAAGATACACCTGGACATGGGGGTGGAACCAGACTCCCTCTCTGGGCTTAAGCCTTGGACCCAGCACCTTCTGTTCCTGCTGTATCTTGCTGGCTGGGTTCGAGGCCTTCATCCCCACTACTCTGTAAGCAACTTAGGAGAAGTGACAAGGCTCGGAACCTTTGCCTGTGAGAACTGCCCTGGCTCTCGGGTCATCTGATTTGACCCCACTGGGGGACAAGTAGGCTCCACCTGGCATCATTTCTAGATAGAGGCAGACTAGCACAGGACTCCAGAGTCGGTCAGTGGCCAAAGCAGGGTTAGATCCCATCATGGCTTCTGCAAGGTCAGCTCTGGCTAATAATCCAGGCCACAGCACCCTTAAGAAAGCTTCTTCTGCAGAGCATCCCCCACCTTCCCCAATCCAGAGTTCCCGGACAGGGGACATGGCTTTTTGATGCCCTGGGTCAGCTTGGACAAGAGCCATGAGAACCAAAGGAGGGACGGGCAGGAGAATAAGGACCTGCCTACGGCCACCGAAGCCCCAAGTGTCCCCAGCCCTGCCCCCCCTGGT
Source organism: Neophocaena asiaeorientalis asiaeorientalis (assembly GCF_003031525.2). Lineage (NCBI taxonomy): Eukaryota > Metazoa > Chordata > Mammalia > Artiodactyla > Phocoenidae > Neophocaena > Neophocaena asiaeorientalis. Next base: position 246,279 of record NW_020171999.1, read on the forward strand.
CTAAGTTCAAATTCTCCCTCAGCTTCCCTACTGATTAAACCTCTGTGAGGGTCAGGCTTATGTGTCCACTTGGCTAGCCTAAGGCCCCCAGTTATTCCATCGAGCACTAGTCTACGTGTTGTTATCAAGGCCTTTTGTAGCTGTTGTTAATATCTACAATTGGTGGACTTTAAGTAAAGGACATTATGAATCCTTGATAACGTGGGTGGGCCTCTTCCAATCAGTTGAAGGCATTAAGAGCAAAGACTGAGGTTTCCCAGAGAAGAAATTCTGCTCAAGACTGCAGCATCAGCCCCTCCCCAAGATTCCAACCTGCTGAACTGCCCTGCAAATTTTGGCCTTGCTAGCCCCACAGTGGCGTGAGCCAATTTCTTAAAATAAATTTTTCTATACATACACACATATATGTGCACATTTATATACATACACATACATCCTATTGGTTCCATTTCTCTGGAGAACCCCGACTCATACAAGCACCAAAGGTGAACCCTCAGCTCTTGGGAACAGCCCCAGAGCCCCTGGGGAAGAGGAGGTTATTTGCAAAAGAACGCAAGCACAGCTGGGACCAGGTGGGAGGGAGAGGAGGAAAGGGGGGAGGGGAAGAGGAAGGGAGGAAGGAAAGGGGCAAAGGAGAGGAAGGGGAGGGGCCGGGCTCGCTTAGAGAGGGTGGCAAGATGTGGGCTGCCCGACCCCCTCCCTGGCCCCACCTGTCCAGCTCTGGGAACAAGCTGTCCGGAGCAGAGCTGACAGAGGCCCTGCCTGCATTCCTGAGGACCCTGGGAGAAGCCCTCTCCAGCTCCAGGAGAGCAGCTGCAATGAAATCTGAGCTTTCTGGAGGGCCACCTCAGGAGCAGAGAAGTGTGGTCTGTGGGACTCGGGAGCCTGGGAAGCAGGAGCCGTGCGTCTCTGGCTGGCCAGGGTTGCCAGACTGAACAGATAAAAATATAGGATGCCAACTGAATTTCAATTTCAAATAAACAACAAATAATTTTTTAGTGTAAGAATGCAGTATTTGGGACTTACATAACACTAAAAATTTATCCATGGTTTATTTGACATTCACATTTAACTGGGTACCCTGTATTTTAGCTGGCAACCCTATGCCCTGCCCATCCTCCACATGAGTTCAAGATTTGACCTTGGGCAAGTCTTTGGACCTCAGTCTCCCCATTGGACAATGGATGGAACTTACAGTCCCTTCCCTACAGGGTGGCTGATTGTGAGAGCAGTCAAGTCGGCTGGATAGGTATGGGCATGACCTTGCACTATTGACCTCAGATCAGATGCCCCTCTGACTACCAACTGGCCTTGACCAGTTTGGGGCTTCCTGGGCCCTGGGTCACCGGGTCCAGGTGTATGCAGAAGAACTGACCCCTGGTGGCAAAGGACCCCACCACCTAAAGCCAAGCAGAGGGGGTGGGGAGACTTCCTTCCCAATCCCTAGGGCCCCCAGTGCCACCCAGAAACCCTGGTATTTCACCACCTTAGCCTGTCTGCCTCTCTTGAATTGGGCACCAAGGATGGCTGGGCTGTGGGAGACTAAATTTGCTGTGTGACTTTGAACTTGCCCCTTACCATGTCTCTCTAGCATGCTGAACTTTTCTCCCCAACAGCATAATTTCCTTCTGAAATTGCCCCAAACCCTTACTCCAAACACTCCCAAAATCTCCCACTGTCTGGTGTGACAACCTCAGGGGCCCAAAGAGCTAGAGAACCGTGGGTACAGAGTGATCTGGCAAGTCTTGCGGGGGCCAGGAGGAGGGTCCGTGGCCAAGTGTGAGTGGGGGGCTGAACAGACCTAAACCCCAGTGGAAGGATCCCAGAGAAGAGAGCCAGGGAGCCCGAGGGTTTTCCCCACATGGAGGTTAGACAGATGACTCTGGGAGTGGGGAGGAGTGGTGCAGAGAACATCTGGCTTAGATGTGTGTGTGTATATGTTTGCAGTGTTTTACATAAATGAGATCATACATCTGAGGTACGTGCTGTTCTGAAACTTACTTTTTGAAGTGAACAATGTGCCTTGGGGATCTCCCTTGTCAGAACAAATCTACCTCACGTCATTTGAACACAGTACGGTATTTTGCTGCACGGCTGCACCCCTGTTTATTCACATGCTCGTGGACATCTGGGGTGTCTAGAGCCTTTTGCTTTTATAAACAATGTAGTGGGGAACATTCCTGGACATGCCTCTTTGCACATGTGTCTACATGTTTTTGTGGAGCTGGTGCCTAGAGGTGGAAATGTGGGGTTCTAGAGCACGTGTGCTGACAATTTTGACCAATATTGACAACGTCCCCTCTGAAGAGGCTGCACCAAGGGGGACCTCACCAAGGGGAAGAAAGTGCTGGTTTCTTCACAGACTTGTCAATAGAAGATATTATGAAACTTTCTAAAAGGCATCATTGTCATGGGTGAAAAATGATCTCTATCTCATTGTTGTTTTAATTTATATTGCTTTAATTATGAATAAACCTGAGCATTTTTTCATATGTTTATTGATCTTCTGTATTTCTTTCCTCTGAACTGTCTGCTGGAGGGCTTCAATCTTTATTAAAATAGGAGCTGTTTTATTAACAGAAAGGGATGGGGGCGAAAGCTCTCCCTCCCTTCAAGCTAAGCGTCTCCAAAGAAAACATATCATCTTTTTTTCCCTAAAGGTGATGGTGAGCTTAGAGCCTTCACTGGGGACCAAACAAACCCAGTCAATTGCATGCAAGTTTGTGTTGAAATCTAGAGGGCATCCAGCCCCCTCCTCCCCACAGAGCAAGTGTTCACCTCGGGCTGTTGCCTGCCTGTCTGCCTGTCTGCCCTCGTCTGTCTTGTGTCTGTCTGTCTGTCTGTCTGCCTGCCTGCCTGACCACTTGCCTCCACCAATACCTTCCAACCACTGGCCTCTCCCAGCTGTTCAGATGGCCACGCACTCCTCAGACTCCTGACCGGCTTGAGGTCTCATAGCCATGTCTGCTACCTGCTCCCACTTCCCTTGCAAGCAGAAGAGGGAGGTAGAGGGAACCCAGGCCTGGGGTCAGTACACCTGGGAGTGTCTCCTACCTCTGACACTGGGGCATCTTAGGCAAATTGTTTCCTCTGCTCTGAGGCTGTTTCCCATCTCACATGGAAGATTGGGCTAAAATCTCGTTTCCAGTTGTTTCATGGTTTCAGGGAAGTGTGTTAGGGCTATTCCAACCTCTCTTCACCCAGTGCAGTGCTGTTTTTTTTTTATCACTTTCTTATGTTGGGGTTCTATGGGAGAGGCCTTTCAAAGCTAGTGGGTGCGATGGTCTGCTGCCCCCCAGCTCTGTTCACAGCACAGTCTCAGGCAGCTAGTCTCAAGCCCCAGTAAGTGAGCCTGATTTTGGCTGCAAACCCAGATCTTCCAAGCATCTGGGAGCTTCCTCTCTACTTGCTAACGAAACTTAGGAACCTGTAAACAATTCTGCTTCCTGCTTCTGGAAGCAGCTGGTACTGAGGTCATCCCTGGAGCCCCAGGGCCCTCCCCAAGACAGAGGGGAAAGGGAAGGGGGACTCACAGAGCCTGGCAGCTGTCCTTCCATTCCTTAAAAAGACAGGAAGGACAGAAAGCAAACGTCAGGGACTATAGCTGGCCCAGGGAAAGAGGGCCA
>NW_020171999.1:250213-258005 GCF_003031525.2 Neophocaena asiaeorientalis asiaeorientalis
AGTGGCAGGGCCACCTGGGGAGCCCTGAGAACCCACCCCTCCTGGGGACAGGGCCATCAGCCGGAGGCTACAGGAAGCTCCTCGCTTTCCACATGTGGGCTTCTCTCATCCAGAGTGACCACCTTGAGTCAAGGCTGCTGGGTGCCAGGTACTGGGGCTAGGGACGAGGTCCCCGTCCTCGCGGAGCTCCTGCTCTCGAGGGCACATAGAAACAGATGGGCCAGAAGTCCATGGGTCTGTGGCGACAGTAGCAGGGGATTGTTTTGTGGCGGTCCTGCCCTTAATCCTGCCACCTTCTGCTTCCCTGGGAGTGTGGTGGGTGCTCCCTAGAACTTTGCCTTCCCAGGGTACTCAGGTCGATAGAGAAGTCTTCCGTGCTTTGAGTGGAAATGCTGGTCACGCCTCCTGAACTCTGGTCCAGTCTGGGAGGGAGCAGCTCCAGCAGAAGTGAGTTAAAGACATTGACACAGCTCCAGATCTGGCTGACAAGCCTACCGGCAGAACCGTGCTGCTGAGATGCTCTGGGTCGCTTCCGATCAGCTACTAAAGTTTCCCCCTGTGAAGAGCAGCTGCCCGGACAAGGCAGGGGGAGCTGCAACCACCTAGTTTAGGGTGATTGTTGCTGGCTGATGGCCTGAGGGATAACTTTGGACTGTCCCACAGGTGGGGCAAGAGCAGGACCAAGAGCGAAGCATGATGACAGGAAACCTGCCCTCTGTCCCCAGACCCCACCCCACCTCGGTGTAGCAGCTGCTGCCCCCACTGTTCCTTCTTCCTTCCTGTCTCTCCGTTGGCCCACGAATCCCTTCCACACAAAGCTGGCGGTAGATTCTGAAACCCGGAGGGCATAGGCACTTGCCTATCGGTCAGTTGTGCCTCTGGTGCAGGGAACCCTTGTCGTGGGTGGGGAAGGACCTCTCTCCTGATTCCCCAGGGATGGGATTGGATAAGTTGACCTTGCATAGTCCTCGGCTTTGCCTGCCAGGTGATTCCTCATAGAGCACTGCATCTGCTTTCAATTGTCTCCATAACCAATGACTGAAATGTGACGTGTATGTAAAATTCAAGAGAGTCGGGGGCCAAAGGAAAATGTCCAGCAATAACGAAGAGGTGGAAAAAGTGCTGTAAAGGTGCAGATGCTGAGCTGCTCAAAAGCAGACGCAGCCGCAGCCCCTCTGATCTGGAGGAAGACACAGAAAGGAGAGCCCTGCGTGAGTGAGAAACAGTCCCGGTAAACTAACGACAAGCTCTCCCATCCACGAAGCCGATCCTCTTCCCAGTATCCCCCATTTTACAGATCGACAGTTTGGAGCCCATGGAGGGCCGGGATGTGAGCCAGTTCACTTAGCCAGTTCAGTGGCGGGGCTTAGATGCAAACCCATGTCTTCAGACTGGCCACCCAGGGTCTTTGTGGGAACAGGAGGAGGTCTGAGGGAGGAAATGGCTCAAGAGAGTTCCAGCAAACATCCTCTAGCCCCTGACCCACTCTGCCCTGCCCTTCACTCTTGGAAGATGGGGCCAGCAGTCTGGCTGCTCTCGGCCACCCCTCCCGCCGTGGCTCCTCACTTACTGGCTGTGTGGCCCTAGGCAATGTGGCTTGCTGATCCCACCTGAAAACAATGGGGAAGGGACCATGGAATGTGAGGCACTCAGCTCCTAGCAGAGTTCGAGCTTGAAGCTGGAGCTGTGGGATTTGCACACCGTCCTCAAGACCATCCTGCTTGTTCGTTTCAAAGGATGAACTGTCCACTGCTGGCAGAGCTGGTGGCCCTCGAGCTTGGGCCCCGGCTTCAGTTCTATCAGTGACCTATCTCTGCATCCTCCTGGGCCTTCGGCTACTCCCCTCACGAGGGTGACTCTCTTCAGCCCAGAAACATTGCCGCATCTTTCTCAGCTCTAGGATAGCAGTTCCATGAGGGCAGAGACCTTGTGGGCTTTGCTCACCTCTCTCTGTCGCCCCTGCACTTAGTGCACTGCCTGACTCGTGGTAGGAACTCATCAACTGTTGAACAAAAATGACCTGAATGGTAAACTAACAAACAAACATAAAAAATCCCAACTGTCCTCCCATGGTGTTTGGTCTCCCTCATGCCACTGTCCTCCCATGGGGTTTGGTCTCACTCATGCTAATGTCCTTTCTCAACTCCTGGAAAGTGTTGCCCCCACCACAGACTCTGTCTCCACTCTCGTACCTCCCAGATATTCCTCTCCTCATTTGAGTCTGGCTTACTACTCAACTGAAAGTGCCCCAGGCCAAGGTCACCAATGACCTCCTAGCATCTCGATCCAATGGACCCACCTCACTCATCTTACTTGATTTCCTGGATGCATTTCATATCATTGTCTCGTGTCTTCTGCTAGAAACCCTCTCCTCCCCCGCTTTCCAGGACTCTATACTCCAGTGGGTTCCCCCTGCCTGTCTGTCATCTCTCGTGGCCCATTGGGCCCATACCCAGACTTCATTTAGCATCTTTGTGGTAACACAAATGACTCTGCTATCTGCTGCTTCACCCTAGTCCTCCCTCTTTAGTCCCCCTCAGACACACTCCACACCACGTACTCAACATCCTCCCCGCAGCCTACTCTTCCTCCAGGGGAAGTGAACCTATTCTACCTTCGTGGGAAATGGTCCCACCATCTAACGCACTGTCTGAGCCCCCAAAGCTGAGAGTCATGTGGGACTCCTCCCAACCCCCTCCCAACCCAGTCAGTGACTATGCATGGTTCTGTTCCTTCTGTGATGGTTAATCTTTTGTGTCAACTTGACTGGACTACAGGGTGCCCCGATATTTAGCTAAACACGATTTCTGGATGTGTCTGTGATGGTGCTCTGGGTGATATCAACATCTGAATTGGTGAACTGAGTAATGCACATGGCCTTCCCCAATGTAAGTGGGCATCGTACAATCCATTAAGGACTATGAATAGAACCAAAAGGCAGAAGAAGGGGAAATTTGCTTCCTCTGCCCCTCTCTCTGACTACTTCAGCTGGTACATTGATCTTCCCCTGCCTTTGAACTGGAACTCACACCACTGGCTTTCCTGGGACTCCAGCTAGCAGAGGGCATATTGTGGGACTTCCCAGCCTCCATAATTGCAATTGCCTGAGGCGATTCCTTACAATACATCAATCTCTTTCTATATCTATCTCTATATCTATATAGAGATAGATATCTATAGAGATATATATTTATATCTCTATATCTATCAATATATCTCACATGGGCTCTGTGTCTGGAGAACCCTCATACAGCCTCCTAAACATGTAATTCAGTGTTTGAAGAAACATCTTCTCCGTGGTTTACTTCTGTCCGTCTCCTCTCTCACCAACCTAGCCAATCCCATCACCATCTCTCGCCTGGATGACTGCCATAGCCTCCTACCTTATCTCTTGGATCGTGTTGAGCTCGCTCTCCATACAGCAGGCAGAGAGATTGTTGCCAATATAATAGGCGTGGTCATGGCCTCTTGCTCCCACTCTCATTAAAGACTACAATACTGAGTGTGGCTTGGGGAGCCCTACATGGACTGACTTCCCTCTACCTTTTGCAGTCTCATCTGGCACAAGTCTTTCCCCTTCTGCTACCCTGGCTTCTCCTGTTGCCTTAAAAACATGATGGCCTTGCTGGCCTCCAGGTCTCTTCACATGTTCTCCCTCTGCCTGGTTTAATTGTCTTCTATTCTTTTTGCCTGACTGATTCCTACTCATCCTTCAAGCTTTAGATTGGATATGGCTTCTTCAGGAAGGCTTTCTCTGGCAGCCCCCGCCTCCAACCTAGCAGAAAGTTCCACATGCTCTGTGGCTATGGCTTGTCTCATGCCTCCCCGACCAAGCTAGGCCCAGAGCTCCAAACAGGTAGGGCCCTTCCAGAGCCCCATGGCATGGGTGGAAGCAGGGACACCCCCAGGTTGGGGGACACAGTGCTCTGCCAGCACCCCTCCCTCTATGCCCGGCCAGCCCCAGGACTCTGGGATGCTGGCATCAACCAGCCCACCCACTGTGCTTCTGTGATTAAGTGTAGCCAGCCTGATATGAACGTTACCCAGCCTCTATAGCCTCTATTTTTATAGCACATGAAGCCCGGTGAAACTGAATCCATCACACAGTTTGAGCTCTTCAGAGAAATTGTTGAAAGCCACTGTTACTGGAGCTGCTAGGCTTGTGATTCATGAAAACAACATGTTTTGTCTATTAAAAAAATTTGAGAGGGCACAAATATTTTGTCTATGCTTCAGGCTTTGGGTTCTCCCATCACTCTCCACAGAGAGACCCTGGGAAAACCATTCTGAAGCCCACTTCGCCTCTCCCAACCCCACCTGCCCTGTGGGGGCCTTCAGCAGCTGTCCCAGGCCCATCCATCTGTGGCAAGTAAGAATCGAATGGCAAGGTGCCCCTGTCTTTGTCGGCATCTCAGAGAAGTCATGATGTCCACCCCCAAGCTTTTCCAGAGTGCGTATGATGTGCTCAGGGTTGGGAGAAGGGGCAACAAAGACTCCCCCTGCCATGAATAGAGTGGTATGGGCTGAACTGTGTCTCCCCTCCACAAGTTCATATGTTGAAATACTGACCTCCAGTACCTCAGAATGCGATTATATTGAGAGGCAGGGTCTTTAAAGAGGTTATTAAGGTTAATGAGGTCAATAGGGTGGTCCCTGATCCAATATGACTGGTATCCTTATAAGAAGAGGAGATTAAGATACAGACATGTACACAGGGAAGACCACATGAAAACACAGGGAGAAGACGGCCATCTACAAGCCAAGGAGAGAGGCCTCAGGAGAAACCAACCCTGCTGACACCTTGATCTCAGACTTCCAGCCTCTAGAAATGGGAAACAATACACTTCTGTCATTTAAGCCATCCAGTCTGCAAACTAACACAAGGAGCTTGGGTTATGACTGGAGAATAAATCAGTCAACACATTTTATTTAATTGAACACTGACTGTGAGGCAGGCACTGTGCTTAGTTCTGGGGAAGAAGTGGTGAGAAAAAAAAAGTTATACATGGTCTCTGCCCTTGTGGAATTAACAGTTGGGCAGGAAGCGGCGGGGGGTGTGCTGGGAGGATGAACAGTCAGCAAGAAAACAAAAGCAAAGTGATCTCCAAAGGAGACCAGCCATGCCATATGAGTGGCCTGCGCTGGGACAATCTGGACAGACTGGGGTTCACAGGATGAGGCCGGCAATTCTTCCCTGGGAGGCCTTGGTCGAATGGCATGCCTTTCGGGCCTTGCTTCCCTCAGATGTCACGGGTTTATTGGGAGGATCATCTCAGTTAATGCATCTACAGGGCCTGGCGTACACTAAGTGCTCAATAAATTCTGGCTTTGATCATTTCCAAGCACAGCTCGTGGCTCCTCTCCACTGCCCTTCAGTCCCTTCATTCTGTGAGATCTCAAGCCAGCTGCTGTAAGGGTGTGGCCATGGTACAGGATGGGGTCTGGGGGAAGGGTGAAAAGAGGGGTCCCACCTTCCCAAGATCTCATTTATTAGCTTCCCTTGCATGGACTAGGCTGGGACCCGAGGTGGCTGCCTAGAGTGCTAGTTTCTAACAAAAAGAGCCTGAAGTTCAAAACCTATGTTCATAACATGATCCCATCTGTGTGCTGGAGTCTGCCTGAAGAGTCTTCATTTGACTTTCCAGCATCTCCAGAAGCTTGGCATCACTCAATAAGCCAGCTCGGGATAAGAACAGAACCTAAGGCCTCTGGCTGTCATTCTTGGCATCGAGCCTCCACGTTCAATCCTTGAAAGAGGCCCTGAATTTCACTGCCATTGTCTCATCACTGCCATGACTTTTCCTATTAAAGGGTGGATTACTTTCATTACTGGGGATGGGCACAACTTTCACCGACGACTTCCCATGGCCATACCTCACTCCACACCAACAGCTGGGAGTGCTCGGGGCTAAGACCACACTTCCTCCAAGGGGAGGCTAAGGCATCATTGCCCTCTGGACAGTCTTGTGTACTCCTGCCATCCTCAGAATTCAGGAATCTGAGCCAGGGCAAAACCTGAGTATTATGTCCCCCCTATGTAGGGCACAGAGAAATTTCTCCTTTCCACCCCTCCCCCCAGCGCTGAAACCAAGCAGGACATCTTTTCTAGTAAAGGACACCTCTATTAGTAACCAGGGATCAGGTGACAGGGAACTTGTTAACATGATTTGTGACAGACCTTACTAACCTCATCCCAGTGGGATGGGTCAGCAGATCATCTTACACGTATGGGTCAAACTTTAGGAACCAGGACTTCTCTGCTTCCTGCTTCTAAACTGGTTTGGGCTGTTTCCTTATCTACAGCCTGACTTTTGGAGAAACAAGTTTGGCCCACAACCATCCATGCCCCATGGAAGTTTGAGAGTCAGCAGGGATCCAAGATGGGTGAGGACAGAACACAAATGAATACCATTTGCTCTTTATTATTATTCATTATCTTCTGGTACAGAAAGAGACAAACTTAACAGCTAAACCCAACAATTACAGAAAGAGAGAGAGAGAAAGAAATCAGAAGTACGTTTGTTTGTTGCCCCCAGGCTCCAGTGAAATGCTGACATATTACTGAATGTACAGATTTCCCAGCCGACATGGGTCAACACATGAATTACGAGCACAGTTTAAAGTGGTACCAAAATCAATCCATTTCACAGTAATCTCGTCTATAAGCTCAGTTGCACATATCAGGGTTTCCACTGTCACAAATTCACGACCACAGAGTGAAAGAGCAGGTGTGTTCAGGCCTGGGAAAGTGGCATCCGTAAGGGGAGACAGATTGGGAGGCATAAGCAGCTGTGGGATTTGTCCCAATCTTGAATATCTGTGTTAATACTTGGGCTGGGGGCGGGCGAAGGGCAGGCACTGGGCAACGGTCACATAGCTCGGTACAGTGGGACAACTGTTGAGGCACTGAGCCCGAGGGGGTGTGCTGCGCTGTTAGGATATCTTTGTCAGGAAAATTCTTGCTCCAGAGAGACTCACCGCCCACAGCCTGTGAAAGGAAAAGCTCGATATGTTTGAATATTTGGGGGCGAATGATTGGAGCGGCCGGTCTTATAGCGAAACATCTGCTTTACAGACTATTTAGCAAAGATATACAGTTACATTACTTTAAACTGCAGTTTAGTTCACAAACTATTTTATTCATAGAGCAAATAAAGGAGGAGGATGAAGAGCTGCCATACCCAACATTCCCACGGTAGACAGAGAACCAGAGATCATCCCGTACACGAAGAGCCCGACAAATGAGAACTGCCGAAGGCACGGTGAAGGGATCCGTAATACCTTGAGCCTTTTATTTGAAAAAGGTACTCATTTTACACTAGATCCCTCTTCCACATATGACCCTGAAAACTACCTGAAGGGAAGAATCTCTTGAATATTTCTACGGAGTGAGAATCGCAGATACCATGAATTATCTCAAGTTGTGATTTTCTCTAAGTTTTGAATTAGTGGGCTCTGAATGAATGGGCTTTTACCACAGTTGCAGGCAGTCTGATTAAAGTACTTTTAAATTAGCTAATTATACTGATTAGTACGAGTAGAGTTCAGTGGGGAGGATGTGCTTGGTTCTGAATCGGTGCCATCCTGAGATGGAGCTGCGCCCTTGTCAAGCTGAAAAGCAGCTTAGACAGCAGCTTGGTTGCCCAGCTCTCCATCTCAGCCTTGAACGTGAGGGCACACGCATGACACATAGCACACACACGCACACTCCTAGAAACAGAGAGTGTAGGTGAGAGAGTTAAGAGAGTCTCTCTTAATAATCTCTCTCTCTCCCTCCCTCCCCCCGCGCCCC
>NW_020171999.1:258162-265888 GCF_003031525.2 Neophocaena asiaeorientalis asiaeorientalis
AAACCACAGGGTGATGGGGAGTAGCAGGGGAGGGACAAGATTGTGATGCTTGTTTGAAAAAGTCTTTAAAAGATTTTGGTTGAAAACATGTGACAGTCACATTCCAAGGAATTTGTCAAAGGCTTTTCTATTTTCTTTTAAGTGAAAATTATCTAAATAACCAGCCCTGCCGTTCCCAAAGTCAACAGTCACACATCTTTCCACCAAAAATAAAAATAAAAAACAAAAAGGTCCAGGAGTGCTCAGATTTCCTTCAGCTGCTGATACCCACAGAACAGAAGCCAAGGCTGGGGGCACTGCTCCAAAAGGGCGTGTGAGCGGGGTGCGGGGGGGTCCCACAGTGGGACTCGTGACCTGGCGGGCTTGCTCCAACAGCTAATCTTGGCTTTCCTGACTCAGGGTCCTGTCCTCAGGCTGCCTAGCCCTGGGAGGTGACATTCCTCCCTTCAGACCGGAACCCTCCTGGTACAAATATAGCCACACGCCGGCTATTGTTTCAGATAAGCATGTGAGAAAAGGCAACGTTCACACGTGTATACACACACACACACACACACACACGCAAAGTCCATAAACAATGAAAATGTGGCTACTGCAGATTAAGCGCTGTATCAAATCAAGAACCATACAAAGACAGAGTTTGAAAAGATATGTACAGGGCATTCGTAAAAGCCAAATGTGCACCGCGAGGAGTTATGACCATGGTGTACTGTACAATCTTTTTTTCTATGATATACTGCGAACAACGTCCCAGAGACCACGGTGGCAACCCCACGTGGAAGAACGCTGCAAAGCACCTGAACCGGAGAGCTCGGCGCCTGCAGGATGCAGGCCGCCCTCCAACAGGCCGGGCTCCTGCATCCCACCCGTTCCCACCTCCAGCCAGCTGCAAACAGCAAGCAGCTCAGCAGAGAGGGGCTCGACGGGGGCCAAAGGGAGCAGGCAGTCCCGGGCAACCTCCCTCTGGCTCTGGTGAGTGGGGCCCACGCCCGGCTCTCTCCCGTGCTCCCGGGTCACACGCAGGCACGGCCCCCGAGGAAAGGCTGGGATGGCAGGGACCGGCCCCGGAGCCTCAGGCTGCCCCGGGTCCTCCAACATGGCTGAATAGGACGGACCCCAGCATCCCTCATGGACAAAGCAGGGGCTTTCTAGGCCCCAAATGCCTTTGTGAGAAAGGGCAGGATTGCGGTGCTGGAGGCCCAGAGGGAGGAAAAGAGGAAGGAAGGAAAGGTGGAATGCCACCTGGTCAGCACCTCTGGCATCAGGGAGCTCTCGGGGAAGGGAAGCAGGGGTGCGGAACGGTCCAACTCGCAGGAGACTGACTCCCCAGGTTGAGACTCGACTTCAGAGTCCTACAAAGGCCTCCACTAGAACTGGTCCCTTATAACCTACATATTTCTAGAAGAATCTTCCTAAGGGCGAACTGCACTGGCCTCCCGGTGTCTCAAGCACTACACAGGCATTAGCTCAGTCAGCCTCCAGGAGGCCTGTGAGGTAGGGGTAAGGATGGAAAACCCCGGCCACAGGGTTGTGTCGTCTAAGCTGGTGGCCTCGCTGGGGTAAGAACACTAAGCCTCCTCGTTTGAAGCATGTTCCTGGGTGAGTGCCCAGGACTGGAGGGGCCTCCAGAAGTCATCTGCGGCCTCTAGGCAGGGCTGCATTCAAAGAACGAGGCCTGAGGCCTGCCTTGGAGAGCGGTTTAGACAGAGAGAAGCTTGTCTTCTCAGTGGGTTTTAAACTGCTGTGGTTGCCAATAGACCCTGGCTGTGCACTCTTTGGGGCCCCACAAAAATTTGCTACATTTTTTAAAGCACCACAGAGGAAAAATGGTTTGGTGCTGAGGCCAGGAGGATGAAGATGGAGGGGTAGGGAGGCAGTATTGACGGTGTCTGTTGCGCGGTCACTGACAGTTAAAGGGCGGGTCACCTCTGCCCCGCTGCGGCCCGAAGCCTCACTGAAATGGAGAGGTGGGCAGCTCCTGGGCCACAGAAAGGGGTTACTAACAGTGGACCAGCATCTGCTAATGACAGAGCAAATCACTGATGGGCCGTCAACCCCAGGTCACGAGCTTCCCCATCTCCCCCACAGAGAAATTTCTAAAAAGGGACACTTTGGGATCTTCTCCCCAGGCGGGCACCATCATTAGGAAGAAATCAGCCATCTGAAATTCAAGTTCATCTCAACACACCCACTCACGAAAAGGGCAGTAGCCTAAAAGTTCACAGCCAGAGAGCACAGTGCTGAGGAAGCCCAGTTTGTGGGTTTAATCATCCTACGGGCCAACCTCACAAGGAGAAAACTTCAGCTCTCTGCCCTAGCCTGGACCCCGCCCGTTCAAAGGCCACGGGCTCCACAGGCAGGGTCAGCAGCGTCCGTTTTCCCGAGGCTCTGATAGGGCTCGTGCCAATGGGTAGCGGCTTTAGCACAGCTGGTACACGTGCCCGGAGAGCCAGGGTCTAGGGGAGGCCAAGCACAGTAGGATCAGAGCTGCCCTCCAGATGGCAACGTCCCCAGTCTGAAGGAGGCAGCTCTGTCGGCCAGGCCCTGTCCCTCGTCCTTCACACACCCCGTCGTCCTTCCAGGTGACTCCAGACATTCCTTTGAACCTGGTCGGGAGTGTGGGGTGAGTGTCGGGGGAGGGGAGTGTCACAGATGACCTGCGTGACTGATTTCCCTTGAACCCCTATGAGTGAGTGGCCCGGGTGATATCGTTTTGTTTTATTGTGTTCGTTGCGTTATTACTCTTTTTGTTTCTGTTCTGTCCTTGTCCTTGCCAAACGTGAGCAAGGACAGAAAGCACAGGGCTAGTGAGGGAAAAGGGCGCTGAAGGGCTGGCTTCTCTCCCTCATCTCTGTGGCGAGGCTTCAGACAAACAGGTCTTTGGCCAGCTGCGTGGCCCCCGGGCCCGAGCCTGTGGACGTTCTGGCCACAATCAATTCAATGGGGTGATTCCTTTGGCATAAGAGAAGCCAGTCCCTGACAGGAGGACAGGACGGCAGGGGCGTGAGGGCTTCTGGAGGAGCTGGGCTCTCTGGCCTGCGGCTCTCCCCAGAGGTGATACATATGCATATGATCCCTACCCCCTCCACCTGTCTTTGACAACCGACTTCCTAGAAATCCACGGATAGGGAATTATTTGGCAACAAGGAGGCTAAGGCTGTTTTGTGGTGGCACAGTCTTAAAAAAGTTAAAAAGAAAACAGGAGGCCCCTGAACGAGACTTTCACACTGGACAGGACACGAGTCCTACTACTTGTCTGAGTCAGGGTTGGCGGCCACTATCTCCTCATACTTTGGGGGCGGGTCACTGTAAGAGACGCTCGCTTCCTCACTGCTGCTCTCCTGGGGAGCAGTCACCTCCTCATAGGACGGGGGAGGGGTGGCACTGGACAGCCTGGAGAGAGACAGCTCAGGAAGGTAGAGGGTGCTCTCGAGGCGGACCGTGGTTCTACACCCGCGACTAGGCCCCAGCACCACCTGCGGGGGGCTCCCTGTCTCCCGGTGCCCAGAGGCCTCCCCCTGGCTGTGCACGGTGCCCCGGTAGACCATGACCCGGGGCAGGCTGTGCCCCGCGCGACTCGCTAAGTACCGGTTCTGAGCATATGAGGGGTGATGCCGGGTGGCCTTCTGCAGCTGACACCTCCAGATGATGAACAAGGCAATGACGATCAGCAACGCCACCCCCAGAAGGGGCACCACCACGTACATGGCATCTGAGCTCTGCGCAGGGTCTCGGACTGAATAGACTGCATTCGGGTACCCTTTCCAGAACTCCATCTGCAAACGAAGGAGGAAGGCGGCTGACACTTACACGTAAGCTCTCGTATCCCAGATGGAGCTCAGAGCCCTTCAGCAGGTCTGGGTTTACGTTCAGCGGGGTCTGCGGCTGCCCCCACCCTGCCCTGTCTGACTAGCCTCTGAGAGCCATCAAAGAGGCTGTGGAATGCCCCGAGGACAAAGGACACCACTCACGAGTCAGGAGGCCCCCAGAGTCAGGCAGATGGGACTCTAAGGACGGGTGATCTGTTCTTCGGTGGTCCCAGCGGCCCTGGCCTGGACTCGGCTGGATTCCCTTCATCGCTTCCAATTCGTCTGAGATCCCCAGGGCCCACTCTGCTTAATCCTGAGGCTATATCTGTGCTCCCGGCACCCAGCCCCAGGTGGTACATGCCGTTTTCTCCTTGTCCTCAAACACCTCCTTGACCTCCTCGTAGCTGCAGATCTCCTCCATGCACTCCCGCTCGATGGTCCCCTGGCGCAGCTCCTCCAGGAATTCATTGGCACGAGGGAACCGTTTCAGGACCGAATGGGCATTCTTGGCCTCCAGAAACACTGAGGAGAGAGTCACACTGAGGTCTGGAATGCGGAGGGGCCCAGAGGCTCCTGCCGACCAGACTCAGCCCAGGCACAGAGCCAGCAGGCAGGACACCACCCCAGACACGTAAAAGGGATGGAAGGGCTGACTTTCTGTGATGTCACAGTGTATCTCTCTAGAACACCACGGACCCAACAAGACTCTGGAGGAGAATGGGGCCCTTCTGAGAGTGAAGTGCATGTTGCATGGGAACCATGGACATGACAGATTTTGAGTGTTTCAGTGAAAACGTACCTAGTATCTTCTGCCTTGCCTCAAAAAGAGACAATCAGGGCCCTTATCATAAGAATGTATTCCCCTTTGAGGCTGACGCTGTAACCAACACCAAAGAGCCCCAGAAGACGCTGCCAGGGTGGTGTCCCTCCAGCTGAATGGACACCTGTGCCGTCAGGTGGCCCGGCATCGATAGTCTTGCCCCAGACAGTCTGGTACAAACCCAGGCTGCGGTAGATCAGAAGACTGGACGCACGTGAACCGGAGAGTGCCTCTGGGAAGGGGGGTAGCAGGGTCTAGATGGAGAATCTAGGCTTTTGGAGACTGGGCACAGATGCATCCATCAAAAATGTCATGGAGTGGGAACCGTATCTACTTATTCTCAAGGGGAACCCCAGCTCCAGCTGAGCCGACTGGCACCCCTATAAGCCTGAGCTGAGACTTCAGAGGATGAAAGAAGAGGTGACATCTGCTCCTGGTACTCCCCTCGAGGTGGGACTTCCTAGTCCTCATGTCAAGCAGCCCCTCTTGGTGCCCAGGCAGGCACCCCCTCCCCTGGCTCCATGGCCTGCCATATTAGTTTCTCTCAGAGTGGCCTGGGGAGCTGCGCATCTCCAAGGGAGCACGTGCTCCAGAAGGGAGCCAAAGAGTTGAGAGGGTAAAGATGTGAGCCAGCCAGTTGGACAGGGGCCACAGGAAAACCCCCAGGGAGAGGAAAGCTGGAAAGGGCTTGATAGTTAGACTTGCCCCTTTCCCATGAGCCCCTAGGCATGGCTCTTCTCCCCGTCAGCCTGGGCCCGGAAAAACTCACCTGCCATGGCGCTCCCTCAGATCCAGTGTCTCACTTCCCTGACAAAGGAGAAAAGCAGAGTCATGGTGAAATCACACCCCGAAACCTACAGGGCACCCTCTTGGTCCTGGGATGTGACTCCCACCCACACTGGCCGGGTCAAAGGGCAAAGCAGCACCCCATGGGGCACATCACCCTCTGCGCAGCCACTTACAGCCCTGCCGCTCTCATCCTTTTCCAAGAACACGCTCAGAGAGTCTAGACCTAAGGGTTGAGGGTTTCTTTTCAAAAAAGAAAAACTCCTACAGGCTGAGGTTCCGCCTTCCTCACTCTCCTCGATGAATCTCTGCACTTTTGAGCTGGAAAAGACCTCAGAGACAAGGGGCAACAACAACCATCTCCAAAGTCACGGCCCAAGCCCAGATGACCTGCTGTGTTCGTCTTCCACAGACAGGGTGGCGAGGATCTCCTGAAACAGACTCATCTCTCCCACTCGTGCACATATTCCAGAGCACTGGCCAAGCCGTCCACATCTGGGATCAATCACCCCACTGCTCCCCTCCCAAGCAGAAGCTCTGGTTTTATGACTAACTGGACGTAAGACACAGGAACGGTGTAACCCTTTTTGCCTAGGCTGCCAGGAAGTTCAGTATTAACATTAACCGTGAAGGACAGGCGCCCTGGAAGCCCAGCTGTTAAACACTTATGCGTTCTCCCCTGTGACACAGTATCCACTTTTCTACTTACGTTTTCAATCTTATGTATATTTAAACTCTACCCTCTAATCCTTTTGGCAAACAGGTAGAATAGTAATCATACATAAAATTAAAACTCAAGGAAAACTAGCAAATGTAACATCTGTCTATGGAAACACTGTGTTAAGGGAGCCTTCCTCTTTTGCACCCTACAACAATCCCACCCAAAACTATCAGCGTGGGAATTTGTCAACAGATGGGCCTGCCATTGTGAGAAAAGTTGACCCCAAGTGTTTGCTTATAAGAGAGAAGATGTAATATTATCTCAAAATCCTGCTTCTATTATGGCTCTCTGAGGTTCCCCTAAGGCCAATGCCAGTCACGTGTCTAGGGTGTGGGTGTGGCATGCCTGACAGCAAGGTTTTTGACTGAAGAAAAATGGAGCTGTTGTGTCAGGGTTTGAAAAGAAGGAGCAAAGGCTTTAATAAGAAGTGATGACAGAAAAATACATGTTTCATTGCTTATCAATGAGAACTGCATTTAGATTTTTTCTGTGGAGAAATTACGTAACAGCTTCCATATAGCTATGTCTTATCCCAAACACACCCAACTGTGGTGCATGCACACCCACACGTATCATAGGCCAGACTGTGTTATCCTGACACCTGCATAAGTCATTAGTTCATTTTTAAGCTTCAGACATGCCAGGAACTCCTCCAAACAGCTCCCAGGCATGGCCCACTCCATTAACAATTCTGTGGCCACCCTCACTACTGCTGCTGCCCTAAGGCCTCCTCCCCCTCCTTCCCCAAAATTTAGCGCCTGCTTCTTCCCCTATAAATACACCATCAATAGGCCGTTACTATGGCAACAGTGAGGAAGCGCGAGGGCTCCACGACAGAGAATACTGCTGCAGTCACGCATGTATATGTCCCTCCTGCCCCTGGTGGATACTGTAAGGCTGAGTGGAGGCCGGAGGAATTTTTAACCCACTCCCCACAGGAACACAGCTGAATCCTGACGGCCTGGAAAGGAAGGAAGGCAGGGACTGGCCACCACAAAGACCTTCCTTAACCCCCACCCCCACCCCCGCCAGGCTGCAGCTGACCCGTCCCACCACTCTGGGACATCACTCCCAAAGTCCCTCGCATGGGGACTGGCAGCCATCTGAGCATCTAGTGTCCCGAGACGTGGCCTCAAAAACGTTTCTCCAAATCCCAGCCCTTTTCATTTCCCTCACTCAGAACTGATCACTAGGAAAGGCTTCTGTGATCTCCAAATCTCATGACTCATCAACCCACCCGATGACACGGTACTCCCAAATTACGCTCCAACTCAAACTCTGGGCCCTCCTCGTCCCCCTTCCACTCATGCCAGCCCTGAAAGTGCCCGTGCTTGCCCACCGTCGCCCGCCACCAGTGCCCGCCACCAGAGCCCTGCCCAAGAACTCCTGCTTCTGGCCCAGCAACTGGGTCTGCTGGTGAACCCCCAGCGCCCTGGCCCGACCGGGCCTCCAGATCCTCCCCCAACAGGGCCCAGCGCCCAGCTCAGTGGCCCTGGACGCGGCACCGTGCCCTCGGGGCTGGGGCGCCCAACCCCAGCGGCCTCACCGTTCTCCGGGCCCAGGAGGCGGCAGCCCTGTTTGCGCACGCAG
>NW_020171999.1:266250-320155 GCF_003031525.2 Neophocaena asiaeorientalis asiaeorientalis
CTCTCTGGTCAAATCTGGGAACTGGGGAGCATCCTGCCGCCCTCGCGGGGCTGCAGCGAAGTAGTGGAAGAAATGGGCTTGGGAAACTCTTGACGCGTAGAAATGGGAGAGGATGGAATCTTCTGGGCCTGCAAGGGGAGCGCTGGGTGGGGGTGGGGCCCTCAGGAGGCCGCGATGTGGGAGGTTCAGCATGACAGGACAAGACGCCGGTAGCAGAAGGATGACACTGGTCGTGGGAGAACCGCGGGAAGAGGTGGACTGCTAAGAGAGGGCAAGACGGTTCCAGGGGAGCTCAGGGTCTCGGTCTGCCAAAGCCTCCCACGAGGGGCCCTGTGCGGCCTGCTGGGTTTTCGGGGCTCTTTTTGTTCTCTGCGCTTCTGGAGCCCAGCCCAGCATGGGAGTTGACAAGCCCACCCCCCTAATTTGGTGTTTTGGGGCAGAATGAGCCTGGAAGGCGTCACCCGAACTACCTCCGCCCCCCATTCCAGGCAGAGAAATAGCAACTTGCCCACCACCCCTGGTTTGGTGAAAATAGGGAGGGAAAACTTCCGTCACCCCAGCGGCTTCCAGTTCAGCTCTGGGCTGGCAGAAAACAGCCTTGGCCAGGGCCCAGCTCCCCATCTTCCTCCCCTTTCCCCACTCCCAGTGGTGCTTTCCTCTCCACCCCTGCCTCCTGTTCGCAGAGTCCTCCCCTGGCTTGCTTGCTCTTCCAAGGCGGCAGGAGCCTTCTTTGCCCAGCACAGACCATCTGAACCCTCCCCAATGAAGAAGGCAGCAGGGCCGGACCCCTGGCCTGTGGGGTGGGCTTCCACAGAAAAAAATCAAGTTCACCTGGGATTGAGAATGGAGCTCCTTTGGGGCCCAAAGGGCTATGTATCTTTTCAAAGCACCCTCAGATCAGAGGGCGAGATCCTGGGCCCTGATTGGTGGGGGAAATGGTCTGAGGCTCTTCAGGAGCTGACTTCCTGGGTCTCCTAGTCCACCACCCTGTCCCATCCTGATCTTAACATCCACTGTATTCACAGATGACTTTCTGTAGCTTTCAGGGTGAGGTGAGGGTCCATGGCTTCCACCGCCTTCTGGCATCCCCAGCTAAGCTTCTGGCTCCAGCAAAGCCAGTCTAATTCTAGTTCCCTCTCTGCCCAGGATGCCTTTCCTCCCACCGTCAGCCTCTGTGCATTTGTATTCATTCTTCCCAAATAGCTCAGATGACATCTCTACTCTTGAGGTCTTGTGGGATTCTCCACCCCCACCTGTGTTGACTGTTCTATTCTCAGCTCTCTGTCTGCAGAGACTATAAACGTGCGGGCTTCTGTGGATGCCCAGGGCAGGAAGGAGCAATGCATAGCAATGCCTCTGCAGCACACTGCCTGCTTCAACTCTTGGCGGTACCCCAGTCTGATACTCAGCAAGTGACTTAACCTGTCTGCATCTCAGCTTCCTCATCTGTCAAATAGGAGTGATGATAATAGTACCTGCCTCAAACGGTGAGGAAGAGCGCAAATGGGACAGTCATGTCAAGCGTTCCTGGTGCTTAAGTATGAGTGTGACGCATGCTGGTTTTTGCCTCCAGCTGCGTTGTGTTCATTGGGTTTCTCACTTGTGTTGCACACTTGCCTCTTCTATCTCGAGGCCAGGGACCTTGCCTCTTCGAGTGTCCCTAGCATCCAACAGAGAGCCTCATCCACAGCAGGCTTAGTAGACGCTTGCAGAGCTGAGGCAGGAGAGGCTGGGCTGCTATGAGAAGCTGGAGTGGGGGTCAGCCTTCAACTTACCACCAAGATATTGTCCCCAACACCACCAGCAGCTCTGGCCCCTGAATCCTCCCTGTGGGGAGACTGAGTCTTGGCTTCCTCCAGATTTTGGCTCCCTTAGAGGGTTTTCTGCCACCCCTCAAGATGGCTACAGGCACTCCCAAGGACTGGCTGGGGAAGGCTGCAACTCTTTGACTCCTCCCCTCCTGCTTTCTGCCAACACTGGCCAGTCTCTCCTGTCCTCACCCCTCAAGTGCACTGACTCCATCAAATTCCTCCACATGGCCTCTCCCTTTGACTGAGAGAAGTACCCTCTTCCAGCCTCATTCAATCCTGGCACCTCACTCTCTACCCTACCATCATCCAGCCCAGGACTGAACCCTCCTGTAAGCCCTGTTGACCCCCACCCTCTTATGTCCTCACTGACCTTCACCCCATTCCTGAGTCTAAACACTGGTCCTTACTCCAGAAGAGTCTTAATCCACCTCTGTACACTGATCAACAAATCAAGCAAGTATTCTGGACTGAGTTGCATCCCCCCAAACTCATATGTTGAAGTTCTAATCCCCTCAGAATGTGTCCATATTTGGAAACAGGAACCTTACAGAGGTAATTAAGGTAAAGTGATGTCATTAGTGTGGATCCTACTCCAATCTGACTGGTGTCCTTATAAGAAGAGATGATTAGGACACAGACATACACAGAGGGAGACCATGTGAGGACGCAGGGAGAAGGCGGCCATCGACAAGCCAAGAAATGAGGCCTCTGAATAAACCAACCCTGATGACACCTTGATCTCAGACTTCCGGCCTTCAGATCTGTGAGAAAATAAATGTCTCTTCTTTAAGCCACCCATCCTGTGGGACTCTGTTGTGGCAGCCACACTAAGACATCAGGTATTCGCACAGTGCTGCTATGTGCCAGGTACTGTTCTAGGACCTGGGATTACAGAAGCCGACAAAACAAACAATTCCTACCCTCATGGAGGTTAGACAAAAAAGCAAAGAAGTCAAAGATACAGGATGTTGGGTGATGATGAAAATGAAACAGAGAAGGGTCTTGGCTCAAATGCCATCTTCTCTGTGGGGTCTTCCCTGCCCACTGCATGTAAACACTCTCCACCCTGATGCCACGGCTTTTGCATGTCCTTGTGTCAACCAAGAGGCCAATGTGCTGAAGTGGGACAAGTGAGAGAGGAAGATGGTAGGGGATGAAGCCAGAGAGGCCACGATGGGGGTGGTGAACGATCATACAGGGCCTTAAAGCCTTTGTAATGACTTGGACTGTTCAAGTGAGGTGAACAGACAAGTACGGAAGCAGGGAGACTATTTAGGGACTATTGAAATAACCCAGGTGAGAGACAATGGTGATGCAGTGGAGGTGGTGAGAGGTCGGCCGATTCTGGGTCAATTCTGATGGTAGAGTCACTAGAATTTGATGACAGATTGGTATTGGGCTCTGACAGAAAGACAGGAGTCGAGGACAGCTCTCAGGATTTTGGTCAGAGGAACAAGAAGGATGGAGGTACATGAACTGAATTAAGGAAGACAGCGGTGGAGTAGGTTGGACAGAGGACTCTGGAGTTCAAGGGCAAGGTCAGGGCTGGAGATATCATAGGAGAATAATTAGAGTCTAATCCGTATTAAAAGTCATGAGATCAACAAGTGATCAGTGGGGTAGGGGCAAACCAGAAGAATGTGAAGCCAACTGAAGAAGGTGTATCAAGAAGGAGAGAGTCATCAACTCCTCAAGTCCTATTGTCTGGACAAGTAAGAGGAGGACAAAGAATTGTACTTAGCAATATGGAGGTTATTGGTGATGTTTAAGAGCAATTGCCAGGGAGACATGGGGGCACAAAGGCAGATGAGAATGTTTTCAAGCCATAGTGGGAAAAGAGAAATGCCAGTGAGTAGCGACTGGCCGTCCTCTTGAAGAGTTGTGCTGTAAAGGAGAGCAGAGAAGTGGGAGAGTGGTGGTTGTAGGGATACGTGGGGACAAGATGAAAGCGGTTTTTTTAATACGGGAGAGACTACACCACAGTAACGTGTGTGTGCTAACGAGCCAGTAAAGAGGGAAAAGTTGATGATGCAGGAGAGAGATGCCCAGATGCAGGTAGGTGGGAGAGGTGATGGCGGAGCTCGGAGCAGCTCTCTTCTGATGGCTCCTATTCTCCCAGTGAAACAGGAAGCCAGGCTACCAGCTGGGAGTGAGGGTGGGAGAGGGGTGTCAGCAGTTTGAGGAGAGAAGGCTTGAAGTGGTCTTCTGGGAGATAGAGAGGCTGGATGTTCTATGGAAATATAACATGATTGCTGGGCTGCGCTAAGGGCTCACTTGAGGATTAACGGCCATTAATTTAAAGTGAAATTACTCAGCATGTCTGCATGTTTTTTTTCTCCAGCCACGTTCAACATCACGGATGCAGATCCAGAGTAGGTGGAAAGTTGGATTTTATCAGGGCTGAGTTTTGCTAGCTGAGTACAAAGAAATGGCAGTGGGACATAGGAGTTTCATGTGGACTCTAGAGAGCGATGATGTTGATTGATCGAGAATTTTGGGCTGTGTAATTAGGGAAGGTAAAGATAGGGTCAAGGTCTGGTGGAAGTTGGAGTTCTTGTAGTACTAAAAGGAATGAGCTGACTTTCGGAAAGCAGGATGTAATGGTGATTATGGAGGGGTGATGGTGACAGACAAGGCAAGGTATTAAGATATGACCAGAGGAGTAAGTGGCTGTGGTACGTAGGGAGAAGGGAAAGAGCATTGGTGGAGAATGGGTCAACGGACTGAGAGACCAAGGAGTTGAATCATCTACGTGGATGCTGAAGTCACCGAGAAGGCACATATTTAAGCAGCTCTTGTACCAGAGCCTTTGAAGCCTTACCTTCTCCCCGACCCCTCACTCCATTCCTTGGACTCTTTGTGAACCTGAGGGACACCTCATTGTGAGCTTCACCTCTTCCCAGAGCCTCACGCCTCCTTCAAACTCACTTGTCCTGGAGGTCACCTCTCCTGAGCCTACACGCTAGCGAGAGCCACACCCCAGCGAGAGCCACACCCCATGTGCTAATCCATCATCCCTTCCCTGAGCCTTGCCCCTGAGCATTTACTGAGTACCTGTTATGTTCCAGGCACTCTGCCTCCTGCTGGTGACATAAAGGTGAATCAAATGGACCAAGTTTCTGCCCTGCTTCCTTTCTGGTTGGAGGAGAGAGACAATAAATTAGCAAACATGGAGAAGACCTAACAAGGCAGTTGGTAGAGGTGCAAAACTGGGAAGGGGGACAGGAGGTAACAGGAACACTGACTGTTACCTCATACTGATTCTAAGCCCAGCCTGATGGGGTTCTCACCCCAGGCCAGTTCATGGTGGCAATAGAGAGCTTCAATCACTCCTCCCCCAGAGTCTCCCCACTCCAACCCCAGCACTGACCTTCACCTTATTCCTGGCCTTGACCTCAGAACAACCCCCGATGACATCCCTCATCTATTCCCCAACCGTCAGCTGGTTCATGATCTACTCCTGAGCCCCACTCCAATACTACCCATCCACCCACTCAGACTGGACTCCATCTGCTGTCTCTCCCTTCCTCCTCTCCCGGCTCCTACTCTAGCTCCTATTCTCGACCACTTACATGCCCCTCAGTACCCCTGCCTGCCCCTCACTTCATCTTGCATCTTCTCACAACCCCATCCTTGATCACACAATACATCTCTAAGCTTCCTGCATCCCCATGTCTTCCACCGTTTCTGGCTAGGAGCACAAGCTCTGGAGTCAGACCATCTAGGTTCAAAGTCAGCCTTTCTATTTGCTAACTGGGTGCCTTGGGCAAGTGACTTTACCTCTCCAGGCCTCAGGTTTCTCATACGAAAAATGGGAATAATAATAGATCTCAGTTTCAAAAATCCGTGTGAAGACTGAACGAGACAAGGCAAGCCAAGACTTTAGCACAGCACCTGGTTCAAGGGATCTCAATCAACGTTAAGTACAAAATTACACTAGTCTTGGGCAAATGGTCTGGTACAGTGGATGCTTCGGGGTTGATTTCTTTCATCCAGCCTGGAAATCTGCATATACCATCACAAGGGAAGGTCTACCTTTACCAGCACCACCCTCACCCTGGGCTTCGGAACGGTCCTGATGCTCTTCTGACAAACTCTGGCAGGGGAAGTGGGACAAGAAGAGAGGCTGTTGATCTTGAGCTTGCAGGTCTAGGGGGATCAGAGCAGCTGGTGTCGCACTGCCTCTGAGAACTCCCCGCCATGTGGCCCAGGGTGTTCCTTGGGGACCCAGGGTCTGCGGGCCCAGGGTCCTGGGGGCTTGAGGACAGCTGAGGAACTGCCTGAGATTAGAGGTCGGTCCTTCCGTAAAGAGGAGGAGAAGATCCCTCAGTGGCTGAAAGGTCCCTGGCACCCCTGCCCTGGTAGTGGAATTTCTTCCCTTTCACTGACCGATCATTTTCCCTTTGGCCATCTGCCCTGACTAGGGGTAGAAGAACCCCAGACCAGTATTTCTCAAAGACTATGATGCACAAGAATCCTCTGGGATGCTTTTTAATCATGGCAATTCTCATGGCTTGCTCTGTATCCCATACAGGAACAATAGGCCTGACGGGAAGCCCGAGGTCTGCGTGCTTACCCAATATCCAGCGTGCTGGTGGCTCTGTGATGTGCATGTGGGGCCCGGGTGAGCCACACTTTCAGAAACACTGCTCTGATCTTGACTTTCTGCTCGGCAAGTGCCCTCCCCCTTTCTCACACACATACACCCCAGCAGAGGACTCCCAGAGGATGGACTGCAACATGAGCCAGCACATGAGGTCCTCAGAAAGCCTAGGAGCCAGCAAAAGCATCTCAAGACCTGGGACAGGGCTCCTGAGGGGTCTGAGCAGGGTTACCTGGGCTAGTCAGGTTGTCTAGGGCCGAGGAACCAAAGCCAGGGCTGGGTGGCCATTCTAACACACACACACAGCCTAAGTCAGTAAAAGATGCCTAAGCAGATAAGCTCCCAAGGCCCTCAGCCCCCGTGCACTTCACTTTCCCTGCTGCCCTCTCCTGGACACTGTGGGCATGGTGACTGCAATCATGGTCCCCAGCAAGCACACTCCTTTCCTCTCTGGATACCATGATCACACAAGTTGCGACGACCATGCTTGAGGGCTCCAAATTCAAGTCCAAATACATTCCTTGCCCCTGACTCTGATGATTGGGGCTGGGGCGCCAGAATCATGTTTTCAGAAGGGATTGAGCCTCCTGGAGCCACTGCCTTGATAGGAATGTTCACCAGGAATCAGAGGTGCCACGAGCCACCAGCCTCTGGTCTTCAGTAGACACTTTAGGGAAGGGGACGCTGATGAAGGATCCGAGAGGTCGAATGACAACTGTGGTGGTCAGACCACACGCTGCTCAAGCCACGGTGGCCTCTTTGCTATTCTAGGAGCACCAGGAGCCTGTTCCTGCCTCACAATGTTTGCACCTCTTGTTCACTCTGCCTGGAATTCTCTGTTCAAAGTTTACGGAAAACGTTTATTGGGCACTCACTACGCACAGGTATGTTCTGGAGGCTGAGGGCACAGCAGTGACCCAAGTCAACTAAAGCCCTCACCTTCACGGACGTTACAGCGAGGGAAGACAGACAGCGCATTAGTAAATAAGCACAATATAGACCATATTCCATCAAATCTAAGATGACACCAATTGCACGAACTAGCAATTAAGCCATGCCGAAAGAGCTATTTTAGACGTCATCAGACATTTATTTTTATCATAGATCTCTCCGGTGTTTACAGAAAAAGGAAAATATAAGTAAAATTAATTAGTTAAAGTAAGCTTGCTTCTGAGGCCAACTCTCCTGAATCACCTTTTGACTGAGACTTGCTGATGGCACTGTTTTCCCACACACCATTGTCCTCTGAGTCATCAGGAATATCGGGGAGGTGGCCTTTCTTTAAATAATGTTTTGGTTTAAAGAAAAAAAAAAAGCCTGTAAGCCCTAAAACAGGCTTTGTGATTTCCAGAGGCTAGCCCACGTTGGACTGCTGCTCGGGGAATGTAGTTCATCTAGCTGATCACATTTGATTAACTACCTCGGCACCGCCTCTCCACCAGGTCCCCATGGCCATTGGTTCCTGGAAATGAAAGGAGTCTCTCATCCACTTTCCTGGTTGTGGTGAGGGATAGGACCTTCCACCATGCCCCTCCCCACCTCAGGGCGCAGTTTCAAGCTATACGACCGACCGCTTGGCTGCAGTATGGAATTGTCTCCTCCAAACACAGCGCTCCATGTCTTGTGCTGCCGGTCACCTGATCCTTGTGGAACTAAGGCCACGAGGAGGTGACAGGAGCTCAGTGTGGAGCAGTGGGAGAAGATAAGTTCAGGTGAGGCCGCCTCTCCCCACTCTGGGCTCCTTCCCAACCCCTGGCTTCTTGCCTCTCTCATCTCATTTCCTACCATCTAGCCCAGGAAATGTACATATTTTTCTTAGTTCTGATTATAAAAATAATATGCTCCCATTGCGGCAATTTTAGAAAGAACCACTCACAGACAAAGCCATTATTAAACTTTGTATATATCGCCGTCCTGTTTTTCACTCTATAAATCCAAATTTACATCATTTGGTTTATGCAATGCAAAGATTTTTGTTAATTTACTTTGGTTTTTATCTGATTATACAAGTCATAGTATGCACATTATAAAAACGTTAAGGCAAACATACGTGTATAAAATAGAAAGTTAAAAATCACCTATAATCCCACCGCCTGGTGAGAATCATTTTAGTATTTGGGATTTATCCCTCTGTGTGCCTTCTTCCACTGCTCTTTCCCCTTGACAAGATCTCATGACTTTGTGGGCATCCCTTGCATTGACAAAGCGTATGACTGAACCAAAGCTTCCCGATTTCCCACTTCTTTCTGATTCCAATTCCCATTGCTCTCTTTCCATTGTAAACAATGCTGTTGTGGCCTCACTGGTACACTCATCCTTGGCATTTGACCATGTTCTCCTTTTGCTTTCATGCTTGCAAAGGCATTCTCCACCCTCAACATTTTTTTTCCAAAAATGACTCATGCCACCATTTTTACGTTTTCATTACTTAACATGTCAATTTTTAATCTGTCCAGAATTGAATTTGGCTTAATACTTAAGCTAGGGATTAGCTGTATTTTTTCTAATTGTTTAATCTGTTTGTAAAACATCGTCATTTCTCCATCCAGGTAGGAGAGAAAGGGTGGCTTAGGGGACTTGAGCCCCTATAATAGCTATGTTAATTAACCTCCCCTCCCCAGCATATATTTGATATAGACAGTTAACATTCCCTCAGCCTTCAAGATTCACCCCCCACTACTGACCAGAGAGCCACCCTGAAGATTCATCTCTAAAGCAAGTCTGAAGCCACAGCTACGCCACACTGATTGAGGTGCCAGTCCTGCCATGCCCTTCTTATATATCCTTGGCTCCGTTTCTGGTCTAGTCCATCTCCTCCTATGTCAGCCACACACTGTTAAGACCAGGGTAGCTCTAACACACCTGTTAATATAGGCTGGGGCAAGTACCCTCTTACCCTCTGCACCCAATCATATCTACTTCTCTCCCCCCATAATTTCATTATTGCTTATTTACTCTTCTATCAAAACTCTGGAATAGTTTCATAAAGTTACAAAAGAAAAATAATAGCATCGATATCATGGTTGTAACTGCATTAAATTTATGCATTAAATTTGGAGAAAACTGATAACTTTACAATATGAATCTTTTCAATCAAGCTCATGGTATTTCTCTTTATTTTCCTAAATCTTATGTCACATTCCTCAGTAAGGTTTTCAAGTTTTGTTCTTATATGTCCTACATATGTCTTAATGTTTTACGTAGAGAGTGTGTATAAATATATAACATATATGTTAACATATGTTATACAATGTTATATCTATTCTATTGTATATATTATACATTTTACGTAACATATAATATATTAGCATATATTATATAATATGTAATGTATATATATTTGTTGCACTAGTGAATGGAATCTTTTTTCTGGCTAGTTATTACTGGTTTATGAGAAAGGTGCTGATTTTTGTAAAATTCTCTTGTAGCCATCTGTCTGACTAAAAACGTTTCTTAGTCAGGTGTAGTTTTCCAAGTAGGTGATCATAGAATTTGAAAATGATGATAAATGTATCTCTTTCTTTCCAATATGCCTCCCATTTGTTTCTTGTTCTGATCCCACTGCAATGTCCTGAGCTTGGCCTTCATGGCAACCCCTCTGGGGATTCACTATGCATACCACTGTTTCATTTACCATTGGTTCAGATACATTTAATATATCATGTTGAGGAAGAATCCTTTTAGTCCTAGTTCACTAGTATTTGTTATTTCAATCCGAAATAGAAGTTGAATTTTATTAAATAACTTTTGTTGATTTGCCATATTTTTAAATGAATACAATTTCACTGCATGGAGGTTTCAAAATGTACCTAACCATTCCTCAGGGAATTGGAGGCCTAGGTTTTTTTCTAGTTTTCATTATTGTAAATGATGCTGCAAATGAATACCTTTCTTTAAAAATATAGATATGCATCTTTTTTTTTTTTCACATGAGGAGGAAGAAAAGTGAGTGACCTAGATTGTCAAGCGTCGCCTATGGATCTGGTATTAGGAATGGTGTGTCAAGTCTGCTGATCTCTCTGATTCATCCATGCTCGAATTAGTTGGGGGACACTTGTAGCAGTTAAGTTTTGGTGAATTTTCGAATGAGTAGGAGGTAGCTAACACAGAACGAGGAGTCTATTTTTTTAGACTTCTATTCGTCTTTCAGCTTAATTTAGCCCAATAAATAACCACTGAGTGCTCCCTGTGAATAAGGGAAGGTGTGGATTAAAGGCAGATTCTACCCAGCCTCTGCTTTTAAGGGTCTCTTGGTCATCGCGTCCTCATGTAAATGAGAATATGCATCTGTTTCTTAAAAGTAGAATTATGGGGAGTTCCCTGGTGGTCTAGAGGTTAGGATTCTGGGCTTTCACTGCCGTGGTCCGGGTTCAGTTCCTGCTTGGGGAACTGAGATCCCACAAGCCGCGAGGCATGGCCAAAAAAAAAAAAAAAAGCAGAATTATGGGTCCCTAGCAGTAAAATTATTGGTTAAAAATATAAAATTTTACGGGGTCTGATCCTGAAGAGCTGAGCTGCTATACAACAAGGTTGGTCCAAATCCCAGTGTGTAAAAGTATTCATTTCACCTTGCTTTTGCCGGCAAAAAAAAAAATATGGTAGTTTAATTTTCTTTGCAAAGTTTATTAAAATATTTCAGAGTTATGGGCTTCCCTGGGGGTGCAGTGGTTGAGAATCCGCCTGCCAATGCAGGGGACACGAGTTCGAGCCCTGGTCTGGGAAGATCCCACATGCCGCGGAGCAACTAGGCCCGTGAGCCACAACTACTGAGCCTGCGCGTCTGGAGCCTGTGCTCCGCAACAAGAGAGGCCGCGACAGTGAGAGGCCCGCGCACCGCGATGAAGAGTGGCCCGCACTTGCCGCAACTAGAGAAAGCCCTTGCACAGAAACGAAGACCCAACAGAGCCAAAATAAATAAATAAATAAATTTCAAAAAATTTTCATAGTTTTATTTTACATTTCTATCATGCTCAATTTTTCACACTTTCTTTCACCATTTTCCTTTTCTTTACCGTGAATTATCTGTATGTTCTCATTTTTCTGCTGCAATCTTCCTTTTTTTCTCCTTGATGAACATATGCCCTTTGTACATATTTACACGCTCGCTTGCCTTTTATTGTTGCATATCTTCTTGTTGTCCCTTTGTGATTCTTTCTATTTCTTTTAAACAGCGACAACCTCATCCATCCAGGCATCAGAAAGATATTTCATATATTTTTTTCTTAGGTTTTTTTTTATGGCTTTATAGTTTCAGGAAAAAAATAAATTTCCCAGGCCTTTGCTGTGGAGGTTTCTTCTCCCTGTAACGTCCACCAGCCCCCCTTTTCCAACTGCTGACACTCATTTGGAGCTGAGATCCAGTAGAGGCCTGCACCTGGACATGCTTCCATTAGAGCATCTCCATGTCTTCCACTTTTTTTTTTCAATATACATCTAATGCTTGTCCACCCTGTTTCCTGGGCTCTGGAGAGAGTGGGAAATCAGCCTTGAGCCCACTCTATGATACTTGCAGCTCAGAAGCAGGGGCAGAAGGCAAATAGTTATTTATTCAATATGTTTAAGTCCATTAATTCACTTATTTATTCAACAAAATAATATCTAAGTACACATGGATCTAATTAGTGCTGTTAGGAGCATTTATGAGAGGGGAGAGGATTATAGTTAAAATAATATAGTAACATTAGAACAAGAAACAAGAGGCATACATATGGAAAGCTAAAGATGATTAACTAAGAAATCTTTTTAGCAAGGCGGATGGTTACAAGACAGTTTCACCCAAAACACCCAACTTTTTTTTAAATCAGCAATAACCAGCTAGAAAATATAATGGAAACAGATCCCACTCACAGTTGCAACTTCCGCTTTGAGGAGGAGATATTTAAACTGAGACCTAAAGGGAGAGGTGGAGTGAGCCACGTAAGGGGGTATTAGCTGATAAGCATTTCTGGCAAGTGCTTGATGTTCAAGGGCCATAAGGGAGGCTGGCGTGGTTGGGGCCTGGCGAGCAAGGGTGGGGCAGAGACAGGAGAGGAGTTCAAAGAGAGGGCAGGGACCCTAGAGGATTTTGCAAGGGGCTCACAATCTCTCTAAGTACGATGTAATGCATTGGAGGGTTTGAAGTAAGCAAGTGATGTGATCAGCTTTACATTCTATAAAGACCACTCTGGAAGTGGTGTAGGGAATGGACTGTAAGAAGCAAGAATGGAAGTAAGGAGACCAGTGAGGAAGTCTTAGCAGTGAGACACGGGCGGGACGGTGGTGGGCAGTCGGCAGGTGAGGAGCAGCAGATGGATTTTGGCAGTCGAGCCAACAAGACGTGGCTATTGAGTGGATATAGAGAGTTTAGAAAACGAAAGTAGTTAAGGCTGATCCCAAGAGCATTAGTACCAGAAGCTGGGTGACTGTCTTAGTCATCTGGGGCCGCCATTATGAAATACCACAGGCTTGCGGGGCTTAAACAATAGGCATCTATTTTCTCATGGTTCTGGAGGTTGGGAAGTCCAAGATCAAGGTGCTGTGGCAAATTTGGTTCTTGCTGAGAGCCCTCTTCCTTACTTGCAGATGGTAACCTTTTCGCTGTGTCCTTACATGGCCTTTCCTCTGTGTGAGCGCAGTGAGAGAGGAATCTCTGGCGTCCTTTCCTCTTCCTCTAAGGATACCAGGCTTATTGGTTTAGTTCCCCACCCTTACAACCTCATTTAACCTTAATTACTTCCCTAAAGACCTCCTCTCCAAAAAGAGTCCCATTGGGGGTTGGGGCTTCAACATATGAATTTGGAGGGGGTGTACATAATTCAGTCCACAACAGTGGTTTAAATAAGAAATGTATTGTCTCCCAGTTCTGGAAGCTTGAAGTCCAAGATCAAGGTGTGGGAAGGATTAGTTCCTTCTAAGGGCCATGAGTGAGAACGTGTTCCTGGCCTCTCTCCCAGCTTCTAATTGTTTACCGGCCATCTTGAGTGTTGCTTGGCTTGTAGAAGCATCACCCTGATCTCTGTCTTCATCTTCACATGGTGTTCTCTCTCTGTATGTCTGTGCTCTAATTTCCTCTTTGTATAAGGACACAGTCATAGTGGATAAGGGACCCACCCTACCCCAGTATGACCTCGTCTTAACTAATTACACCTGCAATGACCCTATTTCCAAATAAGGTCACATTCTGAGGTCCTGGCGGTCAGAGCTTCAACATATGAATATTTGGAGGACACAGCTCAGCCCATAACATCGGATTGCTGCCTTATAGAACTGGGGGAACGAGGGGTTCCAGCTACTGAAAGAGGGAAGACTATGGGGCAGTTGCATATATGAGTCTGGTTCGGTGAAGAAATGTGGTGTGCTGTGTGTGTGTGTGTGTGTGTGTGTGTGTGTGTGTGTGTGTGTGTGTGTGTGTGTGTGTGGTGTGTGATTTAAAGTTATGGGACTGGATGTGATCATGTAGTGTGTGAAAGGAGGTAGGGAAAAATCCAAGACCCAAGTTTAGGAGTCGGGAGGAAGAACCAGCAAAGGAGAGTGAGAAGGAACAGCCAGTGAGGTAGTAGGTGGGGTAAACAGAAGTGAGGTGTCCTAGAATCTTAGAGAAGGGAGTGTTTAACAGGAAATGTTGTCCAGTGAATCAACACTGCTGAGAGCCAGAGTAACACTAGGGCAGAGAAATGAAGGGTGAACTTGGCAGCATGGAGTTCATAGGCGACCGTGGTAAGAGAAATTTCAGTGGAGTGGGGGCAGCTGAGGCTGAATTCAAGTGTGTTGATGACTACACTGGGAAGAGAGAGGAATTGAAGACAGTACCTGCAGACAAGTGCCTGTAAAGGAAGGGAAAAAAATGTGGCACTTTCTGGGGAAGGAGGTGGGAGTCGAGAGATGATTTTTTTTTTTTTTTAAGACAGGAACGATGACAGCACGTTTGCGTGGTGAGGGGACTAGTTAAGTAGAGAGAGGGAATCCAGTGATGCTGGACAGAGTGGCAAGTGGGAGGGGATGGGATCTAGAGTACAGAGAAGGCATCAGCCTTAGAAAAGAGAAGGGAGATGTCCACTGTTTTAGCTCGAGGAGAGGAGGAAATGTTGGTTATAGAGGAAGGAAGGCAGGTTAATATGCTTGGTGATGGTATGGTGAGGGAATTTCCATTCCATATGTTCTCATTTCTAAATTGAATATGGACAAGGCAAGCAGGAGGGAAGTGGAAAGACATGGGGACTTGGAGGAGAGAGCAAATCACCATTCTGAGAATGGACTGGAAAAACACAAAACACAGAAGTCCTTCTGCACAGTGAGGTGTGCCCGGGTGAGGCTGGAGATCATAAATCTATAGGGCTGTACAATCGGCCAGCTTGTGTGATTCTCTCTAGCAGCACAGAGATGCTTAAGTGCAGGCGCACAGAGTACAAATAGTTGGGTTCATCCAAGGTTGGGGGTTTGCCAGTCAATTGGGAAAGAGGGAAAGAGGGGACAGGGAGTGATGATATGATGGATCATGACTCCGAGGGCGTTTGGAGAGTACAGAAGCGAGATATACCAGGGAGCTGACCAAGGGCTGGACTGAAATCTTGAGAATAGCATTCTGTCCGGTGTAGAGCCTGGCCCAATGTAGGTGCTCAGGAAATATTAATTGAATTGGTCACAAGGGAGCCCACTGGGGAGCGGCAATACTGCGACCATACGCCAGGGGGCAAGAGACGACAAGAAATGAGTCTGACCAAGCCCCGCCTAGAGTTTGGGGGCTGGGTGGCCAGAGGTCCAGGGGCCCTCCTGCCTGCTCTATGCCTCCCAAAGCCTTGGGGGTAAATGATGCTGCCTACCCAAGCTGGAGTCTACTGTAGGCACCACCAGGTGGCTGGTGGTGGAGTGTGTGGGGCAGGAACTGAAGAAACCATGAGCCCTAAGACAGAGATAAAGGAACCTCCCTCGTGCGTTCCTGTCCTGCGCTCCTGGTTCACGTCTGGGCTCTGGGAGATGCAATCACATGCTAAGTGTTCTTGGGCACCCTCAGGTACAGAAAACTGGTACCAAGAAGCCCAACCTACGTGTTGGCCCTGTGGAGCCATCCCACCTTCCCTCTGAGACTAGTACCATGGAATATAGCCTCACATGCTGCCCCTGACCTAGAGGGACCCTAGAAGGACCCTAGAGCTACGTACCCAGAACCTGGAAAGGTGTTTTGCTGAAGCAGGGGCCTGGGAAGTTTCTGGAGGAGAGGAGAAGCCCATTGCTCAATACATCTTCCCTGATGCCTCCTGTGTGCCCAGCTCATGTTGGGAACACAAGACAACGTCAACTATCCAGTCATCTGTTCATCCATTCACTCCCTCATTCATTCACACTTTCCCTGCCCCCTACTGTGTGTTAGTGGCACCAATGTCTGACTCCTGGCGTGGGTAACTGAGAGGATGAATGTGCCTGTCCCTGAGAGGGGACCTGTTTTCCGGAGATGCTGAAGAGCCGGTTTTTGGCTGCATTGACATTGAGGTGCCCAGGAGACATCCACAGGGAGACGTCCCATATGCAGTTGGATCGAAGGATTCGGTGGCCAGCGGGGAAAACAGGGTGGGGTACTGGGGTTTGGGAGTCATGGTCATTTCCCAAGAGGGGGCTAGGAGCTGGGGAGGGGGAAGTGCAGTAGTCGAGGTGGAGGTGGGCCTCAAGGGTGGCTGCCAGGGAGCTGCTGTCCTTCCCGGGTGCCCTGCTGTCCATAGACGCCCCTCTATGCACGAAGTCTGGCTTTTCTGGTGGACCACGTGCTCCAAGGTTCCGGGTGTAAATCTCCCCGTGAGCCCAGCTCTTTCCCGGAGACCTGCACCCTGTTCTCAGCTGAAATCACACCCCAGTTCAGCTGAACTTCCAGCCCCCCTCCCACCTACCCTCCCCCCAGGCTGGCAGGCTAACCTCTAAACAGATTGCACAAACACTTGCATGCGCGGTACTAAATACAATTTGTCTGTCCTGTCTGTTGACCTTTGCCTCCATGCCTTTGACATGTTTTGATTCTCCAGGGTTGTGGGTTTTGTTTCATCAACAAGGTGACTGTGTGGTTAATTACCCTTTGACCTTTGGGGTCAGGGCCTCCATCTGGGCAGGAAACATCCACGGCTCCGGGAGTTTCTTGGCATTTAGTTGTCACTGCCACCCCACCCTGCACTCCTCTCCCCACCCCCACCCCCCATCTCCCCGCATTATTCCTGCCTCGCCTGGGCCACAGAGGGACGTGCCAACTCAGGGCAATGCTTCGCGCTTCACGACTTCCTCCCGGCTCTCTCATCCACCAAGCCCTCCGCTGAGTCCCATTGGAAAATGGTGATTCAGGGGCCAAGACTGTGGCCCCACGGCAGGTTCTGCCCGCCCTCATCTCTGAGTCCCTGCCTGAGGACGAAGCCTGAGGAAGGGCAGCAAGATGGCAGGCTAACGTTCAGGAGCTTAAGAAAACTTACACCTGAGCTCAGTAGAAGGTGGGCTGCCTTTTGGCCCCAGGGATGGCCTGCTGGGATCTGCCCAAGAAGACTCGTGGGCCTCACCGGCTTGGCTTGTCACTTGAAGATCCTGCCTCAAGCAGCTGCTTTTCTTTGTGAAACGTTCTCCAGGTAACTGGAAGGACCTTGGCTGAAGATACTCATTGGAACATGTGTAGAGAGAAGGCTCGGTCTGCCAGGTGTTGTGTTCTGGGGGTCCCAGCTTCTCTGCCCGCTGAAGCTCAGCCAAGAAGAGGCAATGGCACACGTGCAGCAGGGGCTGAGCAGGGACACATGTGTTCCAGGTGAAGCCCAGGCAGGGACAGGAGGACGGGGGAGCAGAGAGAGCCTTCCGGCCAGGCTCTGCCTCATGGGCAAAGCTCGGAAATGCAGAGACGGGAGGGGAGCACATTCCAGGTGTAGAGAAGAGAGACGAATTCATGAGGGCAGGAAAGCCCTGGCTTGTGTCCAACCCAGCGATTCCACGAGGCCAGGGGCAGTGTGTGACCGGCAGAGGCCCGTGCAGTTGTGGAGGAAGGGTGAGGCCGGGCCACGCCAGGCTGAGAACTCGGGCTTTATTTGATGAGCGATGGAGAGCCATTCAACACTGTCTTGCTTGGTCGTGAAAACAGAAGAACAGGCCAATGATTTCCCATGCCCTATGGAACATTTAATTGGGTCCTAGCTACAAACTGGAGTCTTTGTTATGTTTGTCAGGGCCCGTTTTGAGAGATGGGGATGGAATTTGCGGCAGCTCTAAGCCCCCAGGCCCACCTCAGCCCCTTCTCTTCTGCCTGACCTTTCTCCCTCAATCTTTCCTTCCCAGGGATTTTGGCGGAAGTGGACAACACTCACAGCCCAGAACGTTCAGAGGCCGCCTTCACTTTCATTGCCTTCCAAGTACTTGGAACACTCGAGACACCATGGAGGGCCTTGGCCAGTGCTGTGCTGTGTCCTGCCACTGCAGGCACTTTTCATTTACTCTTCCTTCTTTGTTATCAAAGTCGTTTGGGAATAGGAACATTTATAAATATTTGATGACATAGAAACCACATGAATATTCAGCCATTAAAGTCTGTGCTTGGAATATTGCTTAGTGAGGACCTTGTGCTGCCCACCTGGGGGAGAGCTGATGGGGGCGGGGGTCATGGCAGCTGTGTCTGGAAGGTCTGCCACGTGTGGCAGCAGGGGCAGCTCTGTCGTGTTCCTCCGACTTCCTCTGCCCTATCAACCCCCAGAGAAATGCAACTCCCATAATTTTCCAGACAGGGGATGCCAATTTGGCTTCGTGCTAGAGGGGTAAAGAAATCCTCACCAAGCCACCTTGAGGTCCTGTGGGGTAACGGTAAGGCAATGATGCTCTGGGTCAGGGTCCACCTTGCTGACCTCCTTGCGAGGGGCTGCCCGCTTTGCATCTTGGGGCTGCTAGTGCCAGTGTCGAGGGAAGGCAGGCTAAGTTCTGGGATCCTGGACTGTGTCTGAGCCCACTTCTGCTGTAGGAGCCCCGTGCCCACAAGATCATGATGCTTGATGCTCTGGGCACTCTGTCTCCCCGCCTCTCCCTCCCCCAAGGATGAAGCTGGTGCGGGCCAGGCAGCTGGGGTGAGGGCAAGGCTGTCCAGCAGACGCATGCAACAAGGCCAGGAAACTCTGGGGATAGCAGCCCTCGTGTCCCAGGCCACGTGCCCAGCCATCGAGTGCTATGTGGGTCACGGTGCTCAGGGCCTGAGGCTGAATGCTGCTGCCTCTCTGAGGCCACCGAGGAAGGGGAGCCGGGTGGTCGAGGCTGGGGTGCTAGGAGCGGGCGTCCCCTTCCTGGGGATCTGCTTGCTCTAGGGCTGCTGGAAGAGTCTGGTCTCATTCATCTGCAAAGAGTCCGAGAGTAAAGGCGAGGTGGCTGTGTGAGCTGTGCACTGTGTGCGTGTGGCCCGTGGGACCAGGAGGGAGCGTGATGGACAGAAAACATTTGTCCTGAGTAGCTCCGGGTGTAGCGTCCACTTGTGGTTTGGGCTGCAGAGTCCCCAGAACCTCCTGGGGCAGTTTAGCACAGACCATGGGGACAGCCACAGCTACTCCGGATGGAACTGTGGCCTTGGAAGCTTGTCCCATGACCAGTCTTCTTGACACAAGTCATGCCCAGACTTCTCTCCTGCCCTGGGCAAGGCTGGGACAGAACCCACCCCTCACTCAGTTCATGATCTGGAGTGCGTGCAAGCGTCACCAGTTTCTCATTTCTTTGTTGCTAAAGCCACCCCTGACCCTCTTGAGGACACTGGCATCTCTTGGCCTGGTCAGCCCTGCTTCTCCCAGAGCCTGAGGGCTGACAACTTTCTTCTGGGCTACAATCATCAGGAGACACTCTAGGGCTGTGCCTGGGAAGATAAGCGAAAAGAAAGTACAAACTGATCCCAGTTAAAGGCACTGGTCTGCCCAGGCAGCCAAGTCTAAGGTCTCGGCCAGGAATACCAAGAATGCCTCGGAGCAGGGGCTGGGCCCGGAACTGACTGAGAGAACACACTCACCACGCTTTGA
Organism: Neophocaena asiaeorientalis asiaeorientalis; assembly: GCF_003031525.2. NCBI lineage: Eukaryota > Metazoa > Chordata > Mammalia > Artiodactyla > Phocoenidae > Neophocaena > Neophocaena asiaeorientalis. The sequence goes on from NW_020171999.1 coordinate 285,639, forward strand.
CTTCAGTCGTATCCAGACTCACGATGGGACTTGCCAGCACGTGAGCACTGGTTCTAGGCTTTTAGCCCCTGTGCCCTCAACTTTCCCCATTCTGAGATGGGGCAGCCTTGGAGTTACTCCTGTGGGGATCCTTGGAAAACCACAGAACTGGGCAGCTGGCCCCTCTGACCCTCTGGCAACCTGGCTTGGGGGCTGAGCCGGGAGTTAAGCTGGTGATTGAGGCAGAGCCTTGTCTGAAATCCAGAGGGTGGTGAAGCCTGGGATTCAAACAATAACCCCAACTGAATGCATCCCGCCTAGTCAGCTTTTATAGTGCCTCTCCTGAAGGTTCTACAAAGCCATTGATCATCATCTCCTCCGGGAGCTACGTAGGAAAGGCACTGTCTCCACCTCTCTCCTTTTTTTCTGATGGAGAAACAAAGGCCAGAGAGCTTCAGCGACTTGTCCACGGTAGAAAGTGGCCTCAGCTGCGTGTCTCGGGAGTGCACTACTCTAGGGCCTGCCTGACCGCCTCTCCTTTCCACGTAAAGGGAAAAAACAGAGCAGGACCAAATCCTTCTGTTAGAAGCGCCAGATCTGGCTATGGAGACTACTGACGCTGCAGAGTCAGCCCGTGAGCTGCCCCCGAGCTGTCCCCAAGGTTGGAACGCTACCAGCTGAGTAGCTGGAAGGAGCCTGCCTGCCCAAATGCCCCACCCCGCCACCCCACGGTCTAGAGGTAGTTCTTGACCCCGAGCCTGGGCCACTCTGCAGGCCAGCAAAGAAGTGCCTCTTGCTGCCTTTTGATCTCTCATCACTCTCTTTAACAAGTGTGGCGTGGCCGTGTACATATGTGGTCCTTCCCGTAGTGTCGGGCAGGAGGGGGTACGGTGGTCCCATGGCCTCCCGAGACAAGGAGGCGACAGAGTCCCTGCCAACATCCCAGAACACCAGCCACTTCCGCCTCTACCCATCCAAAGTCAAAGAGGGTACCAAGAAGGACCCTAACCTTTGCTTCCATCTCTGGTTCTTTGAAATGCTCTGCACGTGCTGACGCAATGGGAGATGTACCTGAATGTACCGAGGAGGCACTCTGACAAGTGACTGGGCCCGCAGCTGCTTCTTCCCAATGGCTGCGAAGCTTAGGCTGCCGTAACAAAATACTACAGCTGGGGGGTGGGGTGGCTTCAGCAGCAGATTTTTACTTCTCACAGTTCTAGAGGCTGTCAAGGTGACCAAGATCAAGGTGATGGCAAGGTAGGTTTTATTCTGAGACCTCTTCTGTTGGCTTGTAGGTAGCCACCATCTTGCTGTGAGCTGATGCGACTGCCTCTTTGTGCATACAAGGTGAGGGAGGGAGCAAGCTCTCTGTGTCTCTTCTAAGAGCACTAATTCCACTATTAGGGCCCCACCCCCACGACCTCATCTAAAGCTAATCACCTCCCAAAGGCCCCACCTCCAAATACCATCCTATTGGCGGTAGAGCTTTAACATATGAATTGAGGGGGACCCATTCAGTCCCTAGCACCCCGGTAGAGATCAGGCTACCTGGGGAGTGTCAAGCTTCTCCTGTGGGTATGTGGCTTCACAGTCCCCTTTATTGTAACTTGCCACTGGGGACTGGGGCTTCCTTTGCCTTCTTCCTGCAATGGTTCATTACTTTAAGACTGACATTCAAGGCACATGATGACTTCAGGCTAGGTTATCCAAGCCCCCCCCCACAGCCCTGCTTCCCCGCCTCTGTGCAGACAGCTGGGAAGATGCTCTCCTTGGTGCTTGACAGAGAGCAAATCACTCTTCCTCCAGGAAGTACTCCTGCCAGAAAGAAGAGAAGGAACCTGCACACAAAGCAGATGGGCACTGTGCCCTTGAGCAACCAGGCTCACCTCTCACGGGCTGTACTAGGCATTGGCACAGTCAACACAGAGTGGGTAGCCCCAGGCCAACTGTGTTGGGCCTCAGCTACCCAGAAGACTTCGGCACAAAGCCACTCAGGAAGGCAGGTACCATTTCTAGGTTCCAAAAGTCAGTTATAAGTTCACAGAGGGTTGTAGTAAAACACAATTTTTATTAATCAGCAAAGCCGTGAGTACCTTAGCATAAAACTTTTGACCGATTTCAGCTTTTTCCACAGTTGGATTGCTGTTCTCCATGCATTTCCCCAGCTTGACTGTGGAGAAAGTGCCGACCTTGATTGTCAAGGCCAAGGCCTCGGAATTTTCACAGCCTGATATGGAACAGCTCCAACTAGATTGCAAACCATGCTGGAAAATACTTCTTGTCATGAAAAGGCTCTTCTACCCTGAGCAGACTCCGCAGCCTGCCTGCCCACGGTAGGATCGGTGTCTGCGAGGCTGGCCAGCACACGCTAGGGATCACAGGCTAGCTCTGCAGCATGATTTCAAAGAACAGGTTGTGCTCAAATAACAATTACAAAAAGAACTTGTCAGAAAGGAAAATAAAGGATCCACCCCACCCCCTACCCCTTACTCCAGGGGACTCCGTGCGCCTTGGAGGTCCCCTTGTCATGCAGGCCTCAGCAGCTTGTCTCCCCCTCTTCTCTCGAGGCTAGAGAGGAAAGTACAGGTGGCGCTGCTACTCGTACAAGTTGGATGGCGCTGCAGACATGAAGTAGCAGATTTGGCCTGGCCCGTGTTCCGTGTCGTCTTGGAAAACCTGTAGACCTGAAGAGCCCTGGACTTCTGTCTCAGGGGTTGGCACCTGCCGGGAAAAAGGGGAACAAAGTGGAGTCCTTTGCTAGAGTGCCTGGGCCCATTTTGCAGCGGTGGGAGAATCCCTTTAGTCCGAGTCAGCAAGCAGATCTCTCATCACTCTCTTTAACAAGTGTGGCGTGGCCGTGTACATATGTGGTCCTTCCCGTAGTGTCGGGCAGGAGGGGGTACGGTGGTCCCATGGCCTCCCGAGACAAGGAGGCGACAGAGTCCCTGCCAACATCCCAGAACACCAGCCACTTCCGCCTCTACCCATCCAAAGTCAAAGAGGGTACCAAGAAGGACCCTAACCTTTGCTTCCATCTCTGGTTCTTTGAAATGCTCTGCACGTGCTGACGCAATGGGAGATGTACCTGAATGTACCGAGGAGGCACTCTGACAAGTGACTGGGCCCGCAGCTGCTTCTTCCCAATGGCTGCGAAGCTTAGGCTGCCGTAACAAAATACTACAGCTGGGGGGTGGGGTGGCTTCAGCAGCAGATTTTTACTTCTCACAGTTCTAGAGGCTGTCAAGGTGACCAAGATCAAGGTGATGGCAAGGTAGGTTTTATTCTGAGACCTCTTCTGTTGGCTTGTAGGTAGCCACCATCTTGCTGTGAGCTGATGCGACTGCCTCTTTGTGCATACAAGGTGAGGGAGGGAGCAAGCTCTCTGTGTCTCTTCTAAGAGCACTAATTCCACTATTAGGGCCCCACCCCCACGACCTCATCTAAAGCTAATCACCTCCCAAAGGCCCCACCTCCAAATACCATCCTATTGGCGGTAGAGCTTTAACATATGAATTGAGGGGGACCCATTCAGTCCCTAGCACCCCGGTAGAGATCAGGCTACCTGGGGAGTGTCAAGCTTCTCCTGTGGGTATGTGGCTTCACAGTCCCCTTTATTGTAACTTGCCACTGGGGACTGGGGCTTCCTTTGCCTTCTTCCTGCAATGGTTCATTACTTTAAGACTGACATTCAAGGCACATGATGACTTCAGGCTAGGTTATCCAAGCCCCCCCCCACAGCCCTGCTTCCCCGCCTCTGTGCAGACAGCTGGGAAGATGCTCTCCTTGGTGCTTGACAGAGAGCAAATCACTCTTCCTCCAGGAAGTACTCCTGCCAGAAAGAAGAGAAGGAACCTGCACACAAAGCAGATGGGCACTGTGCCCTTGAGCAACCAGGCTCACCTCTCACGGGCTGTACTAGGCATTGGCACAGTCAACACAGAGTGGGTAGCCCCAGGCCAACTGTGTTGGGCCTCAGCTACCCAGAAGACTTCGGCACAAAGCCACTCAGGAAGGCAGGTACCATTTCTAGGTTCCAAAAGTCAGTTATAAGTTCACAGAGGGTTGTAGTAAAACACAATTTTTATTAATCAGCAAAGCCGTGAGTACCTTAGCATAAAACTTTTGACCGATTTCAGCTTTTTCCACAGTTGGATTGCTGTTCTCCATGCATTTCCCCAGCTTGACTGTGGAGAAAGTGCCGACCTTGATTGTCAAGGCCAAGGCCTCGGAATTTTCACAGCCTGATATGGAACAGCTCCAACTAGATTGCAAACCATGCTGGAAAATACTTCTTGTCATGAAAAGGCTCTTCTACCCTGAGCAGACTCCGCAGCCTGCCTGCCCACGGTAGGATCGGTGTCTGCGAGGCTGGCCAGCACACGCTAGGGATCACAGGCTAGCTCTGCAGCATGATTTCAAAGAACAGGTTGTGCTCAAATAACAATTACAAAAAGAACTTGTCAGAAAGGAAAATAAAGGATCCACCCCACCCCCTACCCCTTACTCCAGGGGACTCCGTGCGCCTTGGAGGTCCCCTTGTCATGCAGGCCTCAGCAGCTTGTCTCCCCCTCTTCTCTCGAGGCTAGAGAGGAAAGTACAGGTGGCGCTGCTACTCGTACAAGTTGGATGGCGCTGCAGACATGAAGTAGCAGATTTGGCCTGGCCCGTGTTCCGTGTCGTCTTGGAAAACCTGTAGACCTGAAGAGCCCTGGACTTCTGTCTCAGGGGTTGGCACCTGCCGGGAAAAAGGGGAACAAAGTGGAGTCCTTTGCTAGAGTGCCTGGGCCCATTTTGCAGCGGTGGGAGAATCCCTTTAGTCCGAGTCAGCAAGCCAGTGAGAAGCAGGTCTTTGGAACACAAGCCTGCAAGGTGCCGGTAGAAGTTGGAGCTGAGGAAATGGGATCACCCCTGTTTCTCTCTCCCATTGGCATCTTGCCTTAAAGACCAGCAGAAGCAGTCCTGGGCTCTCCCAAACTTGTCTGAATGCCTAAGGCTACTGGACCCCATGTCTGGCCCTCCCGGTCCAGTTCCCTACCAGCCATGGCCAGCCGAGGCCTTAGAAGGTCTCTCCCTGCCCCTACCTTTGGCCCTCACCATTCTGCTCAGGCTAGGTGACTTCCACACTGAGCCTGACTGGCAGCTACCAGGCTCACTTGAGCAATGAGACAGGGAGAGGTAACAACCCACTCTGGGCTGTGGACAGGGCAGGCGGGACAGACACACAGATGGTGTTCCAAGGAGTGGGCTGTGCAAATCTTTTCTGCTGGAGAAAGAAGGACCCCTTGGGCTGGGTTTTGAAGGTGATATAAGATTTCAACAAGTAGAATTCAAGAGGGTGGAGGAGCAGGTAGAGGAGACAGAAGGAGCAGGGCTGCGCTAGAGGCAGAAAGCCAAAGGTGTCTGGGGACCCGGGGAGAGGGAGGGTCCAGAGCTTGGAGAAGATGAACCCGAGCAGGGTGTGGGGAGCCCCTGAAGTCTCACGGACAGGGGGCCTCCAACACAGTCCTACCTTTGGCTGGTCCACTGCATTCTCCCATCTGTGCAACCTTGCGGGGTCCTCCCTTCCCCACTTCCCTGGGACATCTGCTCAGCTTGCTCTGCCTCTCAGGGCCCGTCCAGAGGGTAAGTGCCTTGAGAGCAGGCATGAGGAAGGCTCTCACCAGAGCCTGGCTTGGTAACTGAACCACAGGATCCACTGACCATCTGATGTCTTCGTGTGGGCAGTCCCTCTAATGGGCCAACTTTCTGGAGGGCTGGTGGCCCAGCTGGTCAAGGGGTCTATGTGAAGTTAATCATAGCCATTTAAAATATCCAATCCCCTTCATTCTGCCTTAGTTTACTGTTTTTTTCCTTGTTGTTAGTTTTTCTTAAGAGGTTAAGTTCTATTAAGATCTCTAAAGCCAGAATCCTGACAAACACCCTTTGTAAATGCTGTTAGTCAGATGGAGAGTTTGTGGTCCCCAAGGGGCCTGCTGGGAGTGTCCCCGGGAAGTAAAACCTGCTATGTGACTGCCATCTGGACCAGCTCCCGCCACTGCCCTAGCAACACAGCCAAGACAGATGGTCCCCAAGGTGGGGTCTGCCCTGCCAAATACGGGCACCCCATGGATGGATACCTTGCACATTCATTCAGTGGAAGGACTCCTGGTTTATTATCAGTACCGGGAAACATGCCACACCAGGCCTTGGATTTTGTAGCACAACTAAAGATCCAGAAGTTCAGAAAGGGGTCTGGGCTGGGGCATTGAGCTCAGAATATGGCAGGGCTCATTTTGCCCAGGAAACATATTTGTGAGAGGTTTCCAAATCAGATTGCCTTTAATATCGCCGAGGACAGCTCTCTTTTTCATGGAAGGCTAGAGGATCTTTTTGCTCAGCCGTGACTGCTACCCCTTATGGGTACCCACCCTCAGATTTCTTTGAGCTTTGAAGTGTGGATTTCACACACGGAACGTATGGGGAAGGGTCCAGCCTCGGTGCAGAACTTCCTGACCTGGGCCGGGGGGCAGAGGAGAAGGGGGTGTATACCTGAACCCAAGTAACTTGGTCCTGCAGGGAGGCCTGCTCACTGGAAGGCCAAGTTTCAACTTGGAGGTAAAGGTGATGCTGTGGGTCTTCTGGCTGTTGACAAAGTTGGCTGGAATCCTCTGGGATCTGCAGCATGACTAAGTTTGCGTCAGAACGTATCTGACACTGAGGGATGAGGGCAGAAGCAATCATCTCAGAGCCTGGGTTATGTGCCAGGAGCAACGGACTCAGGCAGGGCCCCTGCTGGTCCTCAAGAAGAAAACTGTGAGACAAGAAACATGTTACAGTGACACGGGTCTAGAAACCATGGCCCAGGAGACACTGTCTTGCTCATCACTAGGTGCTCAAGGAACATTTGCTTCGAGTGGCTAAATCAGGATTCATTTGCTTGGACTCTCACTTTGGCCCGAATAAGTCTCCATTTGCCAAAGTAAAGCGAATGTAAATATTAAGAAAAATCAGTCGTTTATATCAAGTGGTTTTATTTCTATTACTTGGACAGTCCTGGTTCTTCCACGATGGTAACTTCTGTGGCCTTGTGTCACTTCACCTACCCCGAATTCAGGAACTTGCCCTTCGTCACTGAAGGAGCTCATGGCCGAGAGGAGCTTGCAAGGTCTGTTTTCCTTCTCTAAGTCTGGGGCTCCCTCTATCACCCTAAACCTGGAGGTCATGTGATAAACAGAGATTTTTGAGCATCATCCAAAACTCTGAATCTGTACTGCTAACAACCTCTTCAGGTTGATTCGGAGGATCAGGCCAGTGGGAAACATGGCACTAACCCACCCCACACGTCAGGGACACTGATCCTAAAGGAACACAGAAGAAAATCCAGAGGGCTCTGGGAGACCTGCTCAGAGAACTGGCATTCATTCAAAAATAGTTATTGGGTGCCAAGAATGTGCTACACAACCCTTCATTGTTGAGCAGAACCTTCTTTCTCTGGCATTTGGAGCCAAAAATTTTATCCCTGAGCAGAAAATGTGCTCGTGTGCTCAGACTGCCTCCCAGGACTTGGTCCTTCTGTGTTCTTGGCTCTTTAGGCATCCAATGGCAATCTAGCAACTCTTTCACACTTGCTTCCCCCATAGAGATCGTCAGTGCCCTGGAGACCCCTTCACCTGGTCTACTGTGACCACCGGATCCCAGGGAAGTGGAAGAAGGAAGCTAGGAGCCAGGAGTCATTTGCCTGGGGACACTCAAGACTTTCCTATAGACACCCTGTGCTGTGAGACTGGGCTTGGGTGCGTGAAGTCAAGTGATTTCAAGAGTGGCATGCTCGTTCCCTAGCTTGGAGACGTCCTGATCTAGTCCTTTTATTTTCATGGAGATGCCTCTGTTCCATCAAGGCGTGCTCGGCTATGTGCCATGCCTGTGGAGGCGGGGTTCAGTGGCCGCAGAGCAGGATGAGGGGGAGCACACTGCTTGGGATGAGGGGACTTTGGGTGCCCGTGGGCAAGTCGCCCATGGTTTCAGGTATGGTGTCCAGCCACGAGGGGAAAGCAGTGACCTCAGCCCTTATTACCATTCCATGCACTTCTTACCTATGACTCCTGCCTTCCTGGCCCCCAGGGTTTTCACCATGATAGTTGCTGGAGAGCTGTTGCTCAGCTTCTAATTGGACAGGAACCGTGATGTGCTGCGTCGACGTAAACATATGGGTGTTATCGAGGGGCAAGGAGACGCCAGGTTGGCTTGGCATGAGTATTTGCAGCACGTGGTTTTCCACAGTAACATTATGCTGCTGTGACTGCTCCTGCAGCCCCTCCTCCTGCTGTGGGAGGTACTGCACCAGCTCCTGAGCGGGCTGCTGTGTCAAAAGAAAAGAGATAACAGAGCCTCTCAGAAATGGAACACAAACATTCCATTCTCCCAAGGTGGAAGACAACAGCAATGCCGCCTCTCGGGTGACTGTCTGCTTGTTTGGGCGTGAGCTGCAGTCGTGCTCCCGGCTGTGAGAATCTGCGGTGCAGCACATATGTACACGCACATGTGCGTGTGTGTCCAGGTCTGGCTGGCCAGGATATATTTTTATCTCAGGCAAACGAATTGCAGCCAACTGGGTAGCCACTGGCCCCTCAAGGAGAAACAGCTGAGCCCACATTTTCATGAAAATGAAATCCCCTTTCGGCTACACAGATGAAACAGGCTTTCCATACCTGGGAAGAGGCGCCACAGGGCGGCTCAAGCTCCTCAGGGAATTGGAAGGAGTAGGATGAACATGAACCACAGAAATGCTTGGCCTCCTTGCAGTCTGGGAGGGACCTATTCATCGGCTCAATGCATTGTTTCTTGGGCACTGGCTCCAAAGGCTGGGGCTCAGGACTGTGAATGTGGCGTGAGGTAGACGGCTGAATCTGTAAGGACACAGTACCACAAAGGTCTTATTCAGAGGCCACAGCTTTCCTTAGGGCACAAGACATGCTGGTCATGGAGCAAGACTGCCTACAGGCCAGCCCACAGGAAGCCTTGGCTGTACATGAGCCACATCTGCCACTACCAGGGCCTGGCTGGGCCCATCCCAGCTCTTGCAGCCAAGAGAAAAGGAGCAAAGCCGTAAGTCCCTGCTAAAGATCATTCCAGATGTCCCATGCTGCCCTGGAGGCAGCAGCTGTTACTATTAGCAGGCCCTACTGACTAACTCCTTGAAGACTGTCAAGGTCCCTTTCTCCTCTCCCTTCCGTCACTTACATAGAACTGGCCTCTGACCTGCAACTTGGAATCCTGCATTGACTGGAGCTGCTCCTTCAACATTTCCAGCGCGTGGTTCTGGTTCCAGATCTCACCCCGCAGCATCTGCGTCCTCTCCTCCAGCTGCTCCCGGAACTTCTTCATCAGCTCCTCCTCCCGTCTGTTGACGTACCATATGACGGACGGCGGTGGGTGTAGTGACTGTGTGAAGGAATCACTTATGGTTCATACACAGGGCCACTGGGTTCTCCAAATTCTACCATATTGTTTTATTTCCAAGTTTTGAAAGACTGAGAATGAGAAAAGTGACACTCCAACCCTGATTTCATTCACTACTAGAAAGTTTAAAGAAATGGTTAGGGAATCCAGAAATTCTGTATCAGAAGTGGATTACGGGGATCATTTAGTCTAATTTTCCCCCTAAACATAAAGCTGTGGAATTGGCCCAGAGACATGAAGTAACCTTCCCAAAGTCCTTAGTGAAAGAGTCAGAGTGAAGCAGGTCAGATCACAAATGAGACATGGGGAAACACTTATCGATGTCTCTGCTAGCAATGCAAGAAGAAGAAGGATGCTCAACTGGCACTTCCTTTATTCCAGGCACTCGCCTAAGCACTGTACAGAATTCACAGATCCAATTTTCACAGTCCCCTATCAAGTAGGTACTGTCCATACACAACCATAGTACTTGGTGGAATACTTTCTGCTTGGCCCTAGAAATCTAATTTTAACTTGAGTACCAGCCTCAGATCTGGAAATAAACAAATGTAAAGCTTGATAAAATTAGAGAGTGTGTTGGGGGACAAGCTAATGCTTCGGATTGGCTGGAAAGGAGGGATGAGGCAAATCACACGTGGAAGGGAAGCCAGGAAAAGAGCATTGTGCAAACCATACACATTTAGGTGGCCGGGGAACTTGAATTTTATTCATCAGCCACCTTGCACTGCTGCCAGGAGGAGTGTTCTAAAACACAAATCTGATTGGGGAAGTAACATGCTCACATCAATGTTGTACAACATGCCTTCTGGCAGCTGTGTGGAAGATGAACTGACAGGAGGAAGTAAGTTTAGAGTCAGAGAGAAGCTAGTTAGGAGGCTGTAGAGGTAATTCAAGGTAGAGATAACAAGGGCCTAAAACAGATCAGAGACAGGAAACAGAAAGGAAGGGTCAGGGGAGTGTCCAAGATGGCAGAGTAGGAAGACACTGAGCTCAACTGTTGATCAGAAGACTTGAAGACCAGCAGAAAAGATCTTCTACATCTACATATATAAAGAAGTAACCATAAAGAGATGGGTGGCGGGGATGGAGTCACAGGATAGTCAAGACCCATACCCCAAGGGTGGGTGACCCACAGACAGGAGGATAATTACAATTGCAGAGGTTCTCCCTAAGGAGTGAGAGGTCTGAGCCCCACATCAGACTCCCCAGGCTGGGGGTCCTTCCCTGGGAAGATGAGCTCCCAGAAGATCTGGCTTTGAAGGCCAGTGGGGCTTACTTTCAGGAGAACCAGGGGGCATAGGAAATAGGGATTCCACTCTTAAAGGATGCACACAAACTCTCACACACTCTGATACCCAGGGCAGAAGCAGTAATTGGATAGGAGCCTGGGTCAGACCCACCTGCTGATCTTGGAGAATCTCCCAGAGAGGCAGCAGGCAAATGTAGGTCACTCTTGGGACACAGAAACTGGTGGCAGCCATGGGGTTCTGGCACAAGGACACTGGTGCTGGCAAGAGCCATTCTGGAGGCCTCCCTCTAGCTTATTAGCCCCAGGACCCAGCCTAGCCCTGGCCCAACAGTCTATAGGTGCCACTTCTGGGACGCCTCAGGCCAAACCAATAGCCGGATAGGGACTCAGACCTCAACCACCAGCAGGCTGGCTGCCTTAGGACCACCTGAGCTCCCAGCTACCCCAAGACCTGACCCTATCCACCAGAGGGCTCAGAACAAGGACCTGCCCACCAGGAGCTGGCACTGGCCTCAAGACCCCCTGGGCCCCAGCCCTGCCCACTGGCAGGCAGACACCAGCTCCAGGACCACCGTAGCCCCATAGATTTCCCTGTCAGGACCTAGTCTAAAGACATCACCAAAAAACTACCAGAACTTATAAATGAATTTGGTAAAGTTGAGGGTACAAAATTAATATACAGAAATCTGTTGCATTTGTATACATTAACAACAAACTATCAGAAAGAGAAATTAATGAAATAATCCCATTTACAACTGCATCAAAAAGAATAAAATACCTAGGAATAAACCTAAGGAGGTTAAAGACCTATATGCTGAAAACTATAGGATACTGGTGAAAAAAACTGAAGATGCCATGAATAGATGGAAAGCTATACTGTACTCATGGATAGGAAGAATCAATGTTGTTAAAATGACCATATTACCCAAGGCAATGTACAGATTCAATGTAATCTCTATCAAAATACCAATGGCATTTTCACAGAACTAGAATAATTCTAAAATTTGTATGAAAACACAAAAGGTGCTGAAGAGCCAAGATAATCTTGAGAAATAAGAACAAAGCTGGAGGTATCATGCTCCCTGACTTCAGACTACACTACAAAGCTACTGTAATCAAAACAGAATAGTACTGGCACAAAAACAGACATATAGATCAATGGAACAGAATACAGAGCTCTGAAATGGACCCACACTCATATGGGCAATTAATCTACAACAAAGTTGGCAAGAATATACAACAGAGAGAAAACATTCTCTTCAATAAATGGTGCTGGGAAAACTGTACAGCAACATGCCAAAGAATTTCACAACTTGCATAAAAATAAATTCACAATGGATTAAAGAGTTAAATGTTAAGTCCTGAAACCATAAAACTTCTAGAAGAAAACATAGGCAGTATGCTCTTTGACATCAGTCTTTAGTAATATTTTTTTTGGATATGTCTCCCCAGGCAAGGGAAACAAAAGGAAAAGTAAACCAATGGAACTACATCCAACTAAAAAGTCTTTGCAATGCAAAGGAAACTATCAACAAAATGAAAAGGCCACCAACCAAACGGGAGAAAAATATTTGCAAAAGATATATCTGGTAAGGGGTTAATATCCAAAATATACAAAGAACTGATACAATTCAACATCAAAAAATCTACAAACAATAAATGCTGGAGAAGGTGTGGAGAAAAGGGAACCCTCCTGCACTGTTGGTGGGAATGTAAATCGATACAGTCCCTATGGAAGTTCCTTAAAAAACTGAAAATAGAACTACCATATGACCCAACAATCCCACTACCGGGCATAATCCCTGAGAAAACCATAATTCAAAAAGAGACATGTACCACAATGTTCATTGCAGCTCTATTTACAATAGCCAGGACATGGAAGCAACCTAAGTGTCCATCAACAGATGAAGGGATAAAGAAGATGTGGCACACATACACAATGGAATATTACTTAGCCATAAAGAGAAACGAAATTGAGTTATTTGTAGTGAGGTGGATGGACCTAGAGTCTGTCATACAGAGTGAAGTAAGTCAGAAAGAGAAAGACAAATACCGTATGCTAACACATATATATGGAATCTTAAAAAAAAAATGGTTCTGAAGAACCTAGGGGCAGGACAGGAATAAAGACGCAGATGTAGAGAACGGACGTGAGGACACGGGGAGGGGGAAGGGTAATCTGGGACTAAGTGAGAGAGTGGCATGTACATATATACACTACCAAATGTTAAACAGATAGCTAGTGGGAAGCAGCCACATAGCACAGGGAGATTGGCTTGGTGCTTTGTGACCACCTAGAGGGGTGCGATAGGGATGGTGGGAGGGAGATGTAAGAGGGAGGAGACATGGGGATATATGTATATGTATAGCTGATTCACTTTGTTATACAGCAGAAACTGACACACCATTATACAGCAATTATACTCCAATAAAGATGTTAAAAATAAAACAGCAAACAAACAACCTCCAAATGGGCAGAGGATATGAATAGATATTTTTCCAAAGAAAACATACAGATCGCCAACAGGCACATGAAAATATGCTCAGCATCACTAATTTTCAGGGAAATGCAAATCAAAACCACAATGAGATACCACCTCACACCTGTGAGAATGGCTATCATCAAAAAGACAACAAATAGTCAAAGTGTTGGTGAGGGTGTGGAGAAAAGGGAACCCTCCTGCACTGTTGGTGGGAATGTATATTGGTGCAGCCACTATGGAAAACAGTATGGAGATTCCTCAAAAAATTAAAAATGAAACTACCATAAGATCCAGAAATTCCATTCCTGGGTACTTCTCCGAAAGAAAGAAACACAGTAATTAGAAAAGATATAGGTACCTCTATGTTCATTGCAGCATTATTTCCAATAGCCAAGATATGGAAGCAACCTAAGTGCTCATTGATAGATAAATGAATAAAGATGCAGCATATATACAACTGGAATATTACTCAGCCTTAAAAAAGAATGAAATTTTGCCATTTGCAGCAACATGGATGGGCCTACAGTGTATAAAGCTAAGTTAAATAAGTCAGGACAGAGAGACACAAATACATTGATTTCACTAAATGTGGAATCTAAAAAACAAAACAAATGAACAAATAAAGACAAAACTGAAACAGAGTCATAGATACAGAGAACAAACAGTTGGTTGCCAGAGGGGAGGGGAGTGGGGGATTAGAGGAGAAGGTGAGGAGACTAAGAAGTACAAACTTCCACCTGCAAAATAAATGAGTCATGGGTATGAAAAGTACAGTGTGGGGAACACAGTCAATAATTATATATTTCTATGGTGACAGATGGTAACTAGACTTATCATGGTGATCATTTTGAAATGTATAGAAATATCAAATCACTGTGTTGTGTACCAGGAACTAACATAGTGTTGTAGGTCTATTACACTTCAAAAACAAAGAAAGAAACAAACTCGTAGAAAAAGAAAACAGATTTGTGGTTATCACAGGTGGGTAAGGGGGTGGGTGGGGAAACTGGATGAAGGCAGTCAAAAGATACAAACTCCAAGTCAAAGATAAATAAGTTCTAAGATGGAATGTACAACATGATGAATTATAATGAACACTGTTGTCTGTTGTATATGAAAACTGTTAGGAGAGTAAATCCTAAGGCCTCTTATTACAAGGAAAAAGTTTGTTTCTATTTCCTTAATTGTGTATCTATGTGAGATGATGGATGTTCACTACATTTATTGTGGTAATTATTTCATGATGTATGTAAGTCAACTCATGCTGCACACAAACTTTTACAGTGCTGAATGCCAACTGCATCTCAATAAAACTGGAAGTAAAAAAAAAAAGAAAATTTAAAAGTCCAAATGCAGGGACACATTTTAGAGAAATTAAGGAAGCGGACAGGACTTCTCAACTGACTGGCTGAGGGAGACAGCGAAGAGGTGAGATTCTTGGAAAAGAGCTGTCAGAGCTGTAAGTAGGACCTAGAAACAACTGTTGCTTGCCTTGATCTGTGCTAGACACTATGTGTATAACAAGACGAGAGAGTCACAGCGCCAATCCACAATCCCCATATTAATGATGAGAAAAAGGTACACACACATGGCAATCACTAAAGACAAAAAGAAGATATACTGTGGTCCTTCAACCTATTTATGGTTAGTGGAAACATATAGCTGAGTTATTAAAGAGAGAGAGAGAAAAAAACATTCAAGTTGTTTTTTTCTCATTTGGAGTAAAAATTATATGTTATTTTTAATCCATTGAAAATTGCCCAATTGTCCTTCTTTCACAATATAGTGTATATCTTCCTCTAAGAAAGCAGGCATTCATTAGACAAAAGAAAATCTCAACTCAGGACTGGAAGAGACAAACGTTACAGGTCATCACATCTACCCTCACTTCTCCAGGCAGGAATCTTTTCTCTGCTGTCCCTGGCAGACGAGCTACCGAGCCTTGGCTCAAACCTTTCCATTGAAGGGGAGGGGGTTCACCACCTGGGGAGGGAACCTAACCCATCTAGAAGGACTTCCTTGAACGGAGCAAGAAAGTTGCCCACCCTGAGCTGCTCGCTCTTTGCCATAGTTTGATCCATTGGAGACATCTTCCACTTAAGGAGCAGGACGGCCCTGCAGCTATTTGGATGAAGCTGTCCTGTCCGTCCCAGTCTCCCTTCTCCAGTGCTTTCCACTAAAGACAATGTGACATTTTCCAGCCCCTCTCCACCCTGCTCTCAATCTTCTGGGTACACTCCAGTCTGTCAATCCATGGCACCCAGAAACAAGCCTATTACACTGTCACGTGCAGAGCCAGGCTACACACACGCATTGCTGGTTATTTTGACTATTTTAAAGTAAAGTTATATTTAAAGTTTAAATATAAATTAATTCGAAGAAGAGAAACCTACCAACAGTGAAAGGGGAACCACAACTTTTTAGCATGATAGAGACATAAAGACAAATGTATTTCTACAGAAATTTTCTTTTAAATAGTTCAAAGAATTTTCATAGCAGTCTAAAAATCCCTTCAAGGCAAGCAGACCATTTCAAGTTGGAGAAACTGAGGCTCAGGGATGTGCCAAGGTCACAGTACTGGGGCCAAACTCAAACAACTATTTTTCAGCCCTCATTTCTTCTCATTAGAAAAGGATGCCTTTGGCATTAGGAATGAAGAGCCTTGTCTAAGGCTTGGTAATTAATGCATACAATTCCACATAACAGACCATAAACTCATTATCTTGGCTGCCAATCCTGATTATAATAATCTTGTCTAATATAAAAGATGATCACCCAAATTTGTGATTATGTACACAAATTTGGGGGTAGAAGAGCAACAGAATAGTTAATCCAACTGTTTTGATTTGGCCTTGAACCATACATTGGTGCTGACAGTTGGAGGTTGGATATATCTAACATTCTGAAAGGGATGCTTCTAACCTAATAACAATTCCATTGCGGAAACCTAGCTCGTGGTGGGGAAGTGTCGGTATGGGTAGGCAGTGTTGGTATGGGTAGGCGGGAAAGTCATCCTCCCATGGGATAATTAGCATCCCCTCACAGGTGATGAGCACAGCTCTTAAAAATACTGCCCTTTCTTAGTATTTAAGCTTCCTATTTGGCTCCAACTTTCTCTCAAGCACAAAGTGTCTTTGCATATTTCACATTAACAGGAGAACAGGATTTGGTCTTAGAGAACCTCCAATCTCCCTGTTGGCTACAGCCCATTGGATTCTCAGCTGCATCAGAAAATCCAGTACAACAGAAACGATGATACAGTTTAAAAAAACAAAGAGCATGCTTTTTGCAAAGTGAAATTGAGCACAAGAGTGGAAATTCGGGGCTTTGCAGGTTAGTGGTACAGACGAATACGTGGAGCAAGGCTCCCAGAGATACCTGATTTCCGACGTCAGCAGTGACACTGGGGAACGAGAGGGTCTCCTGGTCCTCCTGGTGTACCTGGTCCACCTTGTGCACCTCTTTCTCCTCATCCACCTGCTCCATCTCACCCATCTGGTCCATCTGCTCCACATGTTCCACCTCACGTTTGACTTCAAAGCTCGGCAAAGATAATGGTGCTGAGGAAGAAGAGTCAGTGGAATTCATGATGAAAAAAGCAAAAGTACTAACACTATCAAACAGATTACACAAATTTCTCTGTTTATTTCCTGTTATAAATTATAAAAACAGGAAAGTCCAGTTTTATTCCATATTAATGATTAGGTGTGCCAGGTACCAGGAGTAATACAGAACACTACTTAAAAATCTGTTCATATTTGAGGGACTTTTCTGGTGGCGCAGTGGTTAAGAATCCGCCTGCCAATGCAGGCGACATGGGTTCAAGCCCTGGTCCAGGAAGATCCCACATGCCACGGAGCAACTAAGCCCGTGCGCCACAACTACTGAGCCAGCGCTCTAGAGCCCGCGAGCCACAACTACTGGGCCTGTGTGCCACAACTAATGAGCCCACGTGCTGCAGCTACTGAAGCCTGTGCATGTAGAGCCTGTGCTCCATCCACACAAGAGAAGCCACTGCAATGAGAAGCCCGTGCACAACAAAGAGCAGCCCCTGCTCGCCACAACTAGAGAAAGCCCACGTGCAGCAACGAAGACCCAGCACAGCCAAAATTAAATAAATAAATAAATAAATTAATTAAAAAAAAATTGTTTAAAAAAATCTGTTCATATTTGAAAATTAAGTAAAAGAAGGGAATGTCTCACTTTACCTCCATCCATCCAAGCATAAGCAGGCACCCAACCCATTCGCGTTAAGTGTCTTTTCTTTATAAAAGTTCTTTTGGCTCTGCCTCTGGAATTTGGTACCTTCCAACTGATAAAACCAAATCAAACCTAGTCATAAATCACTTCTGTAAAACTAGGTTCCCCAGAATGTGGGATCTTGAGAGTGCCTGAAGCGCTCTTGGAGGTGTTGTGACATGACTTTCCTTCAGCAGGCACAAAAAGCAAAGTGGAGAACATTATTTGAATAATGCAAAATTATAGAGTCATTTCAGAAAAGAGTTTGGCAGTTCTCTTCACACACACTTCCCATATGACCCAGTAGTCCCACTCCCAGGAATTTACCCAAATGAATTAAAAATATATAGGCACACAAAAATCCTCTATGCAAATGTTTACAGTAGCTTTATTTATAATCACCAAAAACTTGGAAACAACCCAGATGTCCTTCTTCAGATGAATGAGTTAAAAAAAAAAAACACACACACACACAGAAAACACTGTAGTGCATTCATAAGATTAAGTACTACTCAGCAAGAAAAAAGGAATGAACCATTGACTCACACATGTATGAATCTGAAATTTATTTTTTTAACAAAGCCAGACCAAAAAAGGCTAGACATTGTATGATTCCATTTACATGACATTCTGATAAAAGGAAAGCAGAGATAGAATGCAGATCAATAGTAGCCAGAGGATGGGGGACAGAGTTTGAGTTCAAAGAGGCAGCACAAAGGAATTTGGGGGGTGACATAACTGTTCTGTTTGGTACTGTGGTGATGGATGTATGACTCTTTGCCTTCGCCAAGAACTGCACACCCCAAAGAGTGGATTTTACTGTGTATAAAGTAAATTGCTCTTATACATTTTTGAAATCACAATAATGGGTTCATGGACTTTGTCCCCGTTTTGTTTTGAAAGGATTTTTTAAACAAAGCTTTGAGATTGACAGCAATAATGGAAGAACTGTTAACTAGAATATTTCAAAAATAGAAGCATTACTTCTATATGTGGACATTCCACAATACAAGTATGATAAGGTCAGCTAATTGGAGGACATGATTTGCATTATGTATCCACCACTGCTTTAAGTTTCGTATTTTTTATACAATTATATTTATGAAATGTCTTTAATATTGAAACTCCTGTAGTAAGCATCATTGTTTTTGAGAGACTATCACTTCGCCCTTTACTAAGAATTCTTTTTATTGTACAGTTTTTAAAAAACAAGAGGTTTCTTTGGACTGCAACTACTATACCATAGCAGAAGAGGCTGCACAAGTATGAGAAGATAGGATGCTACTCCTCCTAGGACTGAGATCTAGCACCAATCTATAGATTAAAATTAAATGGGAGATTTACAATGTTTTGTTAGTTTCAGGTGTAAAGCAAAGTGATTCAGTTATTTATATATATATAATTTATATGTATATAATATATATATACATATGTATATGTATATATACAGATTCTTTTCCATTATAGGTTATTGCAAGATACTGAGTATAGTTCTCTATGCTATACAGTAGGTCCTTGTTATCTATCTATTTTATATATAGTGGTGTCTTATCAGTTAATCCCATACTCCTAATTTCTCTCTCCCCCCAGTCCTCTTTGGTAATCATAAGTTTGTTTTCTATGTCTGTGAGTCAG
Organism: Neophocaena asiaeorientalis asiaeorientalis; assembly: GCF_003031525.2. Classification (NCBI taxonomy): domain Eukaryota; kingdom Metazoa; phylum Chordata; class Mammalia; order Artiodactyla; family Phocoenidae; genus Neophocaena; species Neophocaena asiaeorientalis. The sequence goes on from NW_020171999.1 coordinate 304,662, forward strand.
AAGATGAAGCAAGTTAGAAATCACTCCTGCAATTTCACACCAGTATAAATAGAACATTACCTTCATTTGAAAAACTGTAACTACTCTGTAGGCCACTATTTTTCTTCTGAGAGTCCCCATCCAAATGTCCAAGTGTACCCACCTGGTGGTTCAGGTATGGTTTCCAAGGTGGATGTGCTGGAGTCATAATATGTAAAAGACTTTCTTTTAATGACACGAGCAGATTCTTGTGATCCATACTGGTCAGCCATTACAACATCAACTTGACCCTACGAATTTCCGAAAGGGACGGAGAAGATGACATTTCAATTTGGTGACAAAGGTATATAAAACAACAAGAAACTGGCAGAACACAAACTTTGATGCGTTTCACTTCATTTCTAAGATTGTTTCAATAAATTGAATACCTAACACAAAACCATCATGAAACGCGTACTTGAAAAAAATTGCTGGAAGATAACAACAAAAAAAGATTATGGGTGCTACATGCTACCCAATGTCAAAGCTCAAGAGAAATACAGTATAGATGTGCTAAAAGCACAAGCATAAGAAAAATGTGTGCCGACCAAAGGCCGTGGCTATATATATATATATATATACATGCACTGCAGAGATGCTGGTAGCATGCCGGTTCAGAGAAGTGGGAAGGCTGTAGGAGAACTACCCCCACTGATGGGGCCATTTTTCTAGAGGTCCTGCATGTACAGGCTAGGCTTAGAGAAAGGAGAGGATGATCGGGGGGCTGTTTAACCACTTCATGTTTTTTACACAAATTAAAGTTGAAAGTATTAGTAGCAAAAGTACCTTTAATATATAGTAGCAGAGAGATGGAAGTGGCCCTGGGGAGCTTCTAGTGCAACTTCCCCATTTGATAGTGTCAAAGAGGAGAAGGTCATACAGCAAGTTAGGAGCAGAGTGAGTGATATAATCCAGTGACTTCAAATTCAGCACCACTTTCCCCAACCCTAGTACCTCACTTTAAGCCATTTTTTGCTTTAAACCATATACATTATATTCCCATTTAGTGATGCACTTCCATTTCTGTAACAACTGGATCCTTTCTGAATAGGCTGGGGCTCACTGCTCATATGAAATTTAAGCACCTGGTTTATCAGTGAAATCTTGTACATCTCTGCCAAAAAATTGTTTGTTTGTGCGTTTGTTTGTTTGGGACTGGATTAAGACATAGACTCACGCTCATTTTTCCTTAAGGAAGCTGTTTGTTGGAGCACTTTCATCCAGATCAAATCCCAGCATTTGAACTTCAGGAAATTGTGCAACTTCACTGTTCAAGTACATTGTGTTTTGTACTCTTCAAAATAAGCAATATGTTTCTGGGGATGTGGCAATCTTTTCATTATTTAGAAAGATATTCTGCTGGGGTGGTATTCATTGAGATAGGATATGACCTCTCTTTCTGTGTCTTCTTGCTTCTGCTCTTTATCATAGCCATATGTCAATTTAATCACTAGCTCCTTGCTTCCTGGATGATTTTCAATAGAAATGTATATACTTGGGTGTTAAGATGTCCATTTTTGTGCATTCATAATTTTTAGCCCATCAATATAAATGCAGTGAGCTTAAATGATCTCAACTGATGGAATCATGTGCAGTAATAGAAAATGGCTTGGGAAAAAACAACGCAAAGAAACTATTTCGAAAGCTAAAAGATTCCAGTTTAAAATACAATTTAGGACGAAGGCCTGAAGATAGTCTTTCAAGAGAGGCAGCTAGAAGCTAAAAAGAAAGATGAAATGGACACGCATACATGGGGGCAGGAAGGCAATTGATAAGCTTTTACAAGTTCAAGAGGAGTTTTGGATTCACTTTTACTCCATAACAGTTTCCATGAAGAATACACTAAAGGATTTTAAAGAGAAGCATGGCCTTTGAGGCTAGACACAGAGCAGGCTTCCAATGCAGCCTCCAATACCTGATGCTCTTGTGACCTAGAAGGGAGTGTACGTTGTGGGGGTGGCACTCCAGAAGTATGTCCCCCAATTTTCACATTTTCCCCTTGATTAGCTTAATGTCAAAAGTGTTCTGCCTAATTTTTAAGAGATGCTTGCATTTTACTTTTTGGAAAAAAAAAAGTGCCATAGGGCTTCCAGTCAAGATGACAGATTGAATAGCCATGGGGAAAACCCTAGGTAAAACAGAATAGAATTTTACAAATGCACTCCTTTAAAAAAAAAAAGGACAGAAATAAATTAAAAGTCATAGGAATGATCAAAAGCACGATGAATAAGCTCTAGAGAGTAGAGGTCTACTGGACAACATTGTACCTATAGTCAACAATAATGTATACTTAAAATTTGTTAAGAGGGTATACCTCATGTTATGACTCTTATGGCAATAAAATAAATTTTCTTTAAAAATAGGGTAAAAAAAATTCTCTCTGGAGAATTCCCTGGTGGTCCAGTGGTTAGGACCCGATGCTTTCACTGCCAAGGGCCTGGGATCAATTCCTGGTCGGGGAACTAGGATCCCACAGGCCACACAGTGTGGCAAAATAAATAAATAAATAAAATAAAACTAAGCCAAAGCAAGATAAAAATACATTTTAAAAATTCTCTCTGGATCCCACCACTTCTCCACCTACTGCTCTGTTTATGTGATTCCCTTGAGAGCAAAACTTCTCAAAGGCAAGTCCTCAACATCCCCAATTCCACTATCTTCTCTTAAACCTACTCAATCAGATGTTATCTCCCTGCCCCCATCTATACTCCACCAAAACTTTTCTCCAAGTCAGCAATGGCTTCCAGGTCCTAAATCTAATGGTCACTTCTGAGTCATCAACCTACCTAATCTATCAGCAGTGTTTGGCACTGTCATCACTCCCTCCTCCTGGAAATACTTTCTTCACTTGGCTTACCTCTTACCTCACTGGTCTCTCCCTCTCAAGTCTCATGGCTGAGTCCTTCTCTTCTCTCTGATCTCTTAACGTTGGGGGTGCTCCAAGCTTAGTCCTTCGTCCTTATCTATATCTTTACTTCCTCCCTTGGTCACTTCATCCAAGTTTTTAGCTTTAAGACCATCCATGTTGATGATTCCCATATCCTTATCTCCAGGCCAGCTCTGCATTTCCAATTAACTATGTAGTAGGCTTCTCAAACATTTTCAAAACTGAGACCCTGTATTACACCTCCCAACAAACACTCCTAAGCGTGCAAATTCTTCCCACTGTTTTCAAAGTTAATGCAATACCATCCTTCCAGTTGCTCAGGTCAAGCACCTTAAAGTCACCCCTAACTTCTCTCTCTCACACACATTTCATCCGATGTCAGCAAATCCAAGGGCTCTATCTTCAAAATATATCTACAAAGAGACCACTTCTCACAATTTCCACTGTTACTACCCGGGTGCAAGCCATCGTCATCATCTCTCACTTGGATTGCTGAGATAACCTCCTAACTAGGCTCCCAGTTTCCACTCTTGCCTCTGCTCCCCACAGCCTATTCTCAACATAGTGACTCTTTTTAATAAACCAAACATATCACATCATTCTGCTCATAACTCTCCAATGGCTCCCGATTTCATTTAGAGTAAAATCCAAAATCCATACAATGGCTTCCAAGGCCCTACTTGACCCAACTGCCATGACATCTCTGACTTCATCCGTACCTACTCTCACTTTTGCTCACTCTGCTCCAGCTATCCCTCTAAATACCAGGCACGCTTCCACCTCAAGGCCTTGCACTGGTTTTCCCTCTTCTTGAATTTTCCCCCAGATATCTTCATGGCTAGCTTTCTCACCTCCTTCAATCTTTGCTCATACTTAACACTGCACTCCCCCATCTGTTGCATTTCCAATCCTTTGCTTCCTACTCTACTTTCTTCAATAGCTCTTCTCACCTTCTAATATATGATTTGTTTATTTACTATACTTATCTTGTTTATATAAGTCTATCTCCTCCTGTTGGAATGTAAGCTCCTCTAGAACAGGAATTTTTCAGTTTTGTTAACTGATGTATCTACTCCCCTCACCTAAAACAGTGTATGTTACAAAGTAGGCGTTGAATAAGTATTTGGTCAATGAATTAATAAATGAATCTAAAATGGCCTTTAAAACTAGGCATGTTTAAAATGTTCAAAAATATAAAGAAAAGGAAGTCATGAAACAAAGAATAGGACAATATGAGAAAACAAAGAGCTTTCATTTGAAGGCAGATGCTTCACTGTGTAGGAAGAGCATAGATATTGGGACCAGACGGGCCTTGGTTTAAATCTGGGCTCTGCCACTTATTATGTAACTCTGGGCAAGTTTTTCAATAGCAAGAATCCAAGATTCACCATCTGTAAAACTGGAATAATAAAGCCTTGTAGAGTTATTGTGGGGGTCAAGCACCTAGTCCAATGCTTGACACGTAAGTCCTCAATAAAACTTAATCCTAAGTACCATGTCACGCCCCCCACTCCCGACACCCCTAGACTGAGTTAGGGCTGACCTTCTTAGACCACCTTCTGGATACAATAAGTATCTGTTGAATGAACACATGATTAAGTGCTTAGCACACAGTAGGTGTAAAATCAGTGGCAGATGCTTTCATGATTGCTCCCTAACTCAGGTTTGTCCTGTCCTCCTCATTAACACATAATCAGCTTGGGCAGAGTGCTTCTGAGTCTGATATATACTATGGCTCTCCTGCCCCACCCAGCCCCTGGTACATGCTCAAAGCCAGCTCCTTCAAAAGAACAGTCTACCAGCTCCAGGCACAATGGATTTGAGTGAAAAAGCAACCTGATAATGTGCAAGCTCCAATTTTGCCACAATGCCTGCGTAGTGCAACACAGTCCAGGAACAACAGATCTCTAGGGATGGATGACAGAATGTCAGAAGCTGGCAACACGAGTCACCTAAACTCATCATTTAAAATAAAGTATTTGGGACAGAGTCAATTAGGAAGAATTTGCTTTGGATTGGCATTGATGCTACTACTTAAAGCCACTGCTGTTCAAATGGTGAGGTGGTGGTTTTGTGGAAAGAACTTTGTTCTCAATACATTGCCTTGTTCTCAACTCCTTGCCAGTTAACAGCTGTTCTCAACAGAACATGCCTTTTTTGAATATAGCATTGTCCATAGTGACAGCTGACAGATCAAACTATGATGATCCCTGGCAGGGGCCAGTGTATGCTTTGTGTGGTCTTCCTCATGTTCCTTTTGCTTAGGTTTGGTTGAGATCCTTGAATCTCTGGATTTATAGCTTTTATCAAACATGGACAATTCTCTGACCATTATTATTTCAAATATTTCTGTACTTCCCTCTACACTTCGGAGACTCCATTTACACATATATTTGGCCACTTGAAGAGTTTCTAACAGCTAATTGATGCTCTTTTCTTTTTTCTTGTTCCTTTAAAACTTTTTTCTCTTTGTGTTTAATTTTGGAAAATTTCTATTGCTTTGTCTTTAAATCCTCCAATCTACTAAATCTGCAATGTTTAATCTGCCATCAGTCCCATCTGGTGTTGTTTTCATTGCTCAAATTTCAACTTGAGATTTTTCCCCACCTTCCACGTCTCTACTTAAAATTCTGGACATACATAACACGTATGTTAATATTCCTGTCCACTAATTCTAAAACCTGTGTTCGATCTGCGTGAGTTCCTATTGATTGGGCCTTCTCTTCAATAAGAGTTACATATTACTATTGCTTTTTTTGAATGCCTGGTAATCTTTGACTGAATGCCAAATATTGTTAATTTTACCTTCTGGGGGTATTGGATAATTTTGCATCCTATAAACATTCTTCATCTTTGTTCTGGAATGTAGTTAAATTACTTGATTTGATCCCTTTGGTCTTGCCTTAATGATGTGATAGTCAGAACCAGAGCAATAGTTAGCCTAGGGCTAATTTTTCCCTATAACTAAGGCAAGACCTTTCGTTTCCCATCTCTTAAGAGTCCCTGTCCTTTATTGCCTGATGTCCATTATCTTGAAAACTGTTATTTCATATATTTTTGTCTTTTATTTTTGGCTGTTTTGGGCAGGAAAGTCAATCTAGTCCCTGTCACTCCATCTTGATTGGAAACAGAAGTCCCGCAATTCCATAGTATATTGTACAGTTACTGAAATGATTAAATTTGGGACTGTACATAGGTAGAATTTAGTGATAAGTGAAAGCCAAAGGGAATGGAGTATTAGGCAAGCTACCATTATAACTAAGTAAAAAACAGACGTGATGGTAGACTGATACTGAATGGAAATTAGCAAAATTAAATAGCAACTGTGCCATTGTGATAAGATTATGATTTTTTTTAAAAAAAACTTACCTTTCAATGTTAAAATTACTTAGGTTTTATAAATTTTATAAAGTGAGAATTTTTTTAATCCAACTTTCCTCAGAACATTAAGTTGAAGGAATGGATTCTTCACACATAGCACACTACAGATCCTGGGTAAATATTTGTTGACTGATTGATGAAGTCCGGCTGTCAGCTGTGTAGATGTCAGATTGATGGCCAGAGCTATATGAATGCCTTGGCCTTTTTTCCTAGCATAGCTGAAAATTAGTTTGTGTGTAAACAGAGCACTGCTCTATTTAAATTAACCTTCTTCTACCTAATTTCCTCACTGTTTCCTACTGTCTTGAACAGAATGCTAGGTTAAGCAGAGGTACGTCTTCAGAAAGGAGAAAGTTTTATCTACACAGAAGTAGCTTGTTGAATGAGCAAGAGTTGGAAAATACAGTAGAAAAATCAGCACTTCATATTGAAAATATGTGTTCACAGCATCTCCATGTTACAGAAGAACTTAAATACCTGCATAGTCCACGGAACATGAAAATCCTTTCAAGCAAAATCACATGGAAGCCTGAAAACCAAAATGAGAGTCTACACAACCAACATGTTGATACTGCTCTTGAAATCCCTTTACCAGACATTTAAAGAGTGCTATAAAAATAATAGAGTGCCTTAACATACAGTATTCATTTGTGCATCTAATATTTATTATGAGCACCTACTTTGTGTGGCCAGCCCTGTTCAAGGTATTTGGTGATATGCTGATGAACAAGAGTACCCTTGCTCTCACAGAAGTTTCATTCTATTGCGTGAATACAGACAATATATTAACAAATGAGGTTCCTTTGAGCATTATCATATATCTTTATGAGGTAGCCTGGCAGAGATTATTACCACTCCCATTTTACAGATAATGAAACTGAGGCTCTCCATGGTAAAATAACATTCCCCCAGTCACATAATTGGTAAATGGCTGAATCAGGAATTGAACCCTTATCTTCTGATGTCTAGGTCGTCTTTTCTCTCTGTAGTACTGTCACCACCGCAGCAAACCAGCCTAGCAGATATGTTACATGCACCCATGGAGTGACAGGTAAGGTGAAAGACTATCCATTGGGAAGGTTTCCTAGGATGCTTTTTCTGTTCTTCTATATCTGTTTTTCTTGCAGTTTGATCTTATCTCCCAGACTAGAATTTAGATCATTGAGGGCAGAACCAGGTGTCATATTTCTATTAATGTGTATCCCTATAGGATTCTCTAGATGAACGTCTGGTGAATGGATAATTGGATGATACATTTAATGGCTTAAGAAAAAGATGGAGGCAGGACTTCCCTGGTGGTGCAGTGGTTAAGAATACGCCTGCCAGTGCAGGGGACACGGGTTTGAGCCCTGGTCCAGGAAGATCCCACGTGCCGCGGAGCAACTAGGCCCATGCGCCACATTTTCTGAGCCTGCGCTCTAGAGCCCGCGAGCCACAACTACTGAGCCCACGTGCCACAACTACTGAAGCTCGCGTGCCTAGAGCCCATGCTCCACAACAGGAGAAGCCACCGCAATGAGAAGCCCGAGCACAACCACGAAGAGTAGCCTTGGCTCGCCACAACTAGAGAAAGCCCGTGCACAGCAACGAAGACCCAACACAGCCAAAATAAATAAATAAATAAGTGTATAAAAAAGAAAAGGAAAGGATGGAGGACAATCCAGATTAATTAGGAATTGGGTTCTGCCCATAATGGGCAGATGACTCTGCCATCTCATGATTCTACTCACATAGCCTACAGTAGCAGGCAGGTCACTAACCTCTCATTTCGAAATGCACTCACAAGTCAAAAAGACCTTGAACAATGTCTGACATAGAGCACAGCTTAATTCTTTTTAAAGCTACTACAGGGATCATTCTAAGCCTGGCCATTACTGGCTCCCAATAAGAAATGGCTACAAAAAGGCAACTGTGTAACACCGCTCAAGTGCTATGCCCATATGGGATATTTCTTGAAATTAAAACCTATGCAGGACAAGGGAAGCTGAATTTGCCACCCCAAATTATGCCTCCTTGGCATAAGGATTATTTTAAGCTGGTTATGTTTACGAAACAGCAGACAGAGGAGAAGCTCTGAAAACCAACAGAAGTTACTCTACTGCAAGAGATACTTCCGTTTGTAAGTGTGTCTTCCTCTTTGCACCGGGAAGAAAAGGATGAGTTGAAATTTCTAGGAGCTCTTATCAATGCAGAAAGCCAGGACTCAAATCTGCATAACAAGCTTCCCCACAACTGACTCCCCGCCCCCAACACCTTCTTCTATCTTTAGCTGAAAATGGCCTTTAAGCTGGTAGCTTGAGCCATTTTGGAGAATTATGCAGTATTCCGGGGTCTCTCCCACGTATACAAGGAGATGTACATGTTATCAAACATCTGTTTGTTTTTCTCCTGTTAATCCTGTCTTTTTATTACAGGGGCATCTCAGCCAAGAACCTAGAAGTGTAGAGGGAAATTTGTTTTCTTCCCCCACCTTGGCAACACACATTAACTAAAGAATCAACATTATGGGAATAAGGGTCCAAGCTTTTACTCTATGTACTCAGTGCACGTACTTCTGAGGCAGGAGCATCAGGTTCAGCATGCAGAAGTTCCATTCCAGAGCTGCTTCTTTGGCCTTGAACACTTCTATAAATAAGTGAAAAGACAGATGGTAAACACATCTCACTTGCCATTTAAATCTAAATTCTCTATAATACAATAAAAATGAGGTTCTGTTAAAGAGAAAAACCATAGGCTCCAAATGGCATCGCTTGTGCTAAAGTCCATGATACCAAACCCAGATTTAATACCTACCTAACTTTAGTTTCAACCTTTACCACAAATGTAATCTTAATTACAGTCTGGAATTTCCTGGTCAGCACCAATTAAGTAATCTGTCACATGGGTCCTCTCTATCCCCCAAGGGAAGAAGAGGCAACCTGCAGGATTAAACCCTTGACATTACTCTTCTCCCCCAAAAGATGTCCTGGCCTAAAAATAATCCTTTCTTTTCTTTTGCTAATAACTCCCTGGCCCCACCCCTCTTCCTATAAAAACCTTCCATCCTGTACAACCCCTTGGAGCACTCTTCCCGTTGCTAGATGGGACGCTGCCCAATTCATGAATCGCCTAATAAAGCCAATTCGATTTTCAAATTTACTCAGTTAAATTTTGGTTTTTAACAGTTCAAATAAGAAAAAAAATCTGTTTTATTTTTTCTTAATACATAACATCATCAGTCTTTGACGTGTCACTTTTCCTACAGAGAAAGTTGTTCTGTACCGTATCTATAATAAAGCAAATCATCTGGACCCTCATTAGAATGAAGTTTTTTTTTTTGAAGTTTTGAACTTTATTTCTTTAGTTTTTATACAGCAGGTTCTTATTAGTTATCTATTTTATACATATTAGTGTATATATGTCAATCCCAATCTCCCAATTCATCCCACCACCAACTCCCCAGCCACCTTCCCCCCTTGGTGTCCATACGTTTGTTCTCTACATCTGTGTCTCTATTTCTGCCTTGCAAACCAGTTCATCTGTACCGTTTTTCTACATTCCACATATATGTGTTAATATACAATATTTAGTTTTCTCCTTCTGACTTACTTCACTCTGTATGACAGACTCTAGCTCCATCTACCTCACTGCAAATAACTCAATTTCGTTCCTTTTCATGGCTGAGTAATATTCCATTGTATACATGTACCACATCTTCTTTATCCATTCATCCTATGATGGACACTTAGGTTGCTTCCATGTCCTGGCTATTGTAAATAGAGCTGCAATGAACATTTTGGTACATGACTCCTCTTGAATTATGGTTTTCTCAGGGTATATGCCCAGTAGTGGGATTGCTGGGTCGTATGGTAGTTATCTTTGACTTTTCCCTCTTTCTCAACTCTCTTCTGATTTGTATGAAAGTTTGTTATTACTTTCTGTCTGCCTTTTCTACCTGGTGTATTTCTCGAAGGCGGTGTGCTTCCTTTGAACCTCTTGTATCCCCAGCACCTACCACAGTGAAGAGCACTTACTAGGTGTTTTCATGAATATCTGCTGAGTGCATAAAGGAATAAACAAACTGACCAGTTAGTTCATTAAAATATTTGCACATTCCTCATCTCAGGCCTGCGCAGCTTGACACAATTATTTTCAAGGACCAGCTGAGGCTTCCATCTGTTCCTTAAGAGCAATTAAATGACTCCATATTGACTTGTAAATACTAAATATCTTTATGCCTGAGATAAACAGCATGTGAATGAATGTCTACTATGGTACCCACTAACTACATGTGGCTAAATTAAAATCAAAATTAAATAAAATTTAAAATTTAGTTTTTCAGTCACAGCAGACATATTTTAAGTGCTCCATAGCTACATGTGGCCAGTGGCTACTGTATTAAACAGAACAGATTAAAGAGCATTTCTGTCATCAAAAAATGTTCTACTGAACAGTGTTATATCAAAGGATGCAGTGGGTGTTACTGGACAAGACGCTAACTTTGACAAGAAAACATTATGAAGCAATTAGGTTTTGCTTTAAATCCACTGGCTTGAATACTGAAAATATAAAGAAAAGCAAAGTTTTCCAAATTCTTCCATGAATTTACATTTCATACTCCTCTATATGTCAATACAGACAGCAAATATTTGACTTAAAATCAGAATGTACAAATAACCAATAAACACATACATTGTTAATGAAAAGTATTGAGGAGTCTTTCATACCTAACCAGTCTATGCATGTATAAAATAGAGGGTTTGCAGTCACATCCATTGCTGGCCTTTGGTTAGGAATGGATACAAACAGAACTTTCCTTTTACAAATTGCATCAGTTAATTTTCAAAAAGAAAGAAAACGATCAAAGAACACTTTCCTAGCTATATTTACATGAAAAGAACAGTTTCTAATTTTACGAAGAAAAGTACCTCTGTCTCATTATGTAAAATCTCAAAATGTTACTCTTAAATTGGGCCCTTAATGTTTTTTACTCGTTTTGAATCTTTCCCCAAGGTTTGATATTCATTGGTTAAGTAGTCAACGCTGCTGAATTACTTTAATGGAAGGTTGTTCTTGGCTCAGAAAAGCATCTACTTCTACTTGCTATATAAATGAAACTGTAAATATGAAAAAGACGCCCCAATGAATACTGTCCTTTCATACGTCAATGAGGCACAAACTAAGGTGTGTTTTGAACAGTTGTGGCACAGAGTCAGGAAACTGATGACAGTAAAAATATAATCCTAAATGTCTCTGCTTGTTTAATTTACAGCCGAGATGATCTAATCTGAAGCGATGGAAGAAAGGAAAACCAGATTTCCATTTCTTGGTTACAGGCTGTGACCAAAGTTTAAGGAGCTAATTTTTAAGATAATTCTAACCAAAGCTACTCCATAGGCTCACAGAGGAAACCCACTACCACCCCATGTCTGAAATGTGAAATCTTGAGTCATGTTGTAGGTATCCTTTTTTCCTTCAGGCCCAACTGCACCTCAGCCATCTCTGGCAACTGCATTAGTACTAGCATCTCCGGAGCCTACCTGTCCCCAAGGGTCACTATGCACTTAAGTGGTTCCTTAGGGATCATGCCTGAAATGGCCTCCTGTTTTCCCCAGCCCCCACCATTGTGCCTAGTATGTCAGAGTTGCCATGGAAGATGGAGAGAATTTGGGGGTCACACACACTTGGGCTCAAACTTCAGCTCTGACACTTCCTAGCTGTGAGACCCAGAGCAAGCCTCAACTTCCCTGAGCCCCAGTTTCCCAGTGCTTAAAGTGAGACTCATAATACACACCTTGTAGGTGTCTTGTAAAGATAAAATAGTGTTTGGAAAAAAGTGCTTGGTAATCTGTACCGTCCAACATGAGCCTCTCAAACGCCCTCATTAGCCATTCTCCCTTTGATGGCTCCATTCCTCTAAGTTTCTTCTCCATTTAAATATATGATTTAAGACGTATAATACTGTAATTTGCTTCAAAATGTTTCTTTTACGATTTTAATTCTCTTCTCGAGAAAATGTGTTCCTCAGAGATGAATTCTGCATGTGCTATCATTTATTCCTTCAGAGCCAAGAAGCAGACTCTCCAGTGCTCATGTAAGCAGACTGGGATCAAGAGTTGATATTGCTATCCACCACCTAGACCAGCACTCTCCTTTGGGCAGGGATGGAGGGATGAAGAGGGGTGTTTTATGGCTACAGGGCTCTGCATACAATTCATTCTTGTCAATAACCCCTGAATGAATGTACAAACTGATCCCCCCTATTGAAAAATAACTACTCTGCTTTTAAAATATTTCTTCTCTTTCAATATAGCTTCTTTCAGTAAAGAAATCATTGGAAAATGTCACCTTAATAGACTTAGATGATCTAGCTTGAACTAACTTAGATGATCTAATAGACTTAGATGATCTAGCTTGAACTAACTTAGATGATCTAGACTGAACTAGCTTATTTCAGGAACCTTATCCAAAGGCAGGTAGGCAAAGGAGATGATTTTGATCAGTTCAGAAAATCAATAACTTGAAGTGAGTGCTCATCCATCACCTTCAGTTATCGTAAGGTAACTGTTAACTAACCCTACTCCTTACCCACCACCAGTCTCACCTCTGACTGGCAGGGGAGATATCATCATTTACTGAGTTCCTATCATGTGGTAGGTATCTTACACATATTATCTTTTTGGAGCCTAAAGTAAGTCAGTGGTATGTGCTTTGTTTTAATTCCCACTTTACAGATGAGGAAAATAAAGCTCCATAAGGTGAATAATGTATAAGGTCTGTAAAAAATTAGTAAACAGAAAGGTCATTTAAGTAGAGTTGGGAGACCAGAAGGGGGCGCACTCACACCCTGTGACAACAACAGAGCACAACAGGAAGAAGAAAGACTCCTTTTATTTCCTGGCAAGGACTCAACCAAAGAAAAGCCATGGACTCTTTGTTTACTGTAGCCCCTCCCCACCAACTCCCTTTTCCCCTCTATAAAAGGGCTCTCCTTCCCTTGCCATGCAGGGGTTTCTAAGTGGCTAGCCATAGTCGCAGACCCCAAATTGCTGATCCCAAACAAATGCATCTTTGCTGGAGAAACATCTGGCTGTCTAGTTGTCTCAGGTCAACACTTTGCTTGCCCTTGCAGGGACCAGAGAATACTCACAACGGCTCCAGGACTGGTGAGCAAGCCGGTGTGGTGCCTACACTGAGCCCATTGTTGTTCACTGTTTTTCTCACCAACCCTGGAGTTTGAAGGTATGTCTTTCTCCTGGATCTGGGTTCACACCCTCTTTGCGTTTGAAGCTCTCCGGGCTTTATTCGGTATCTATATTAAGGTTTCATTTTTTCTGGTAAAGGCCTTGTTCTGTATACGAGTATTCATTTGGCACTTAGGTCTGATCTTGAGATCAGATTGCTTCAACCAAAGCTGGCTGAAAATGCTTTTGGCCCAATTCCACCAGGAAGGGGCTGCTTCAAATAAAACTGTGCCAGTTCAGCCTTCAGCCTATTCCTCTGAAAGGGCTGCCTTCTGGAGACTGGCTTTTGAAAAAAACCTTCAGCGTGGCTCCTCCAAAACCAAGCTATTTCCTTAAGATTGGCTGGGATTCGCTTGCAAGCTGTATGCATTGAGCCATTTGTGCTGTAAGCTGTTTAAGCTGTTTGAAAACTGTTCTTTAGAGGAAAAACCTCTAGGAAATGGGTCCCAGTTATCTAAGTATTTTGTGGGCACCCCCCGCCAACAGGGGCTCTGGCCCGTCTTATGTTGAAAAACATGTGGTCCTTCCTCATGCACATTTCTAACTAAATGCACTGACCTGACCAAAGGCAATTTAGAATATCCATGGCCATGACGGGGAACTTTCGAAATCCCCACACTTAATTTCCTTAAAACTGAATTGGACTATAGTAGCTCAAAACTTCTCCAGGGCTGAGTGGAACGCTGATTGCGATTTTGGTATTTCGAGGCTTCCCAATATTATTAGAAGTCTAAAATTGCCTCTCTGCAAAATAAGATTTGAAGATTAACTGAGGCAAACAAAGGATTATGGATAGCTAAAATGGCTCCCTAAACCTCAGACTCTTCTTCCTTGGCTTCTTTGTCTTAGGTTCTGCCTTGGCACCATCTTGTCTCTCTCCCTCACTTCCTCATAGCCTCACTTCCAGCACCATCTTCCTCCTTCCCTTCTACGCCACCTATGCCTCCTCTATACCTTCAAATCTCCCATACGAATTCTCCCACCAAACTTTCCCTTTTCTCTGAAACTCTCTCCACTCTCTTCTCCTCTGAACTTGTCAGGACCTGTCCCTTTGAAGTTAAGCCTTCTGAGGATACAAAGGCTTAAACCATTTATTTCTCATATTCCTTGGACTAAAGCGGAACTGCAAGCCATAGTCAAAGACTTTCCCAAAGTAACCAAAGATCCTCACAGATTTTCCGAAGAATTTAATATAGTCATTCAAACTTATCAACATGGTTTCTCTGCTTACATGAGCTAGTTCATATGTTTGTCTGTGAAGGCCAGGCCCAGCACTAGATGAAAACCACTAATGGGGAAAATCCTGAAAGGTCTCTAGAATTACAACGGGGAGACCAACCCACTGACTTATTATATGATCAGGCTCAGGCAATCACTAGGCAACTTTGTGAGCAATTCCTAGGGCTTTGCTAAAGCCTGTTTATTGGAACAAAATTCAGGCTTGAACACAAAAATACAACAAACCTGTTCATGAATATTATAACTGACTTCAGATTATTAAAAACAAATTCTGGTCTTCCTTCAGATGTCGATTCCACCTGGGTAGCTTTTAATTCTATGTTTATCAACGGACTGAACTGAGACATTTTCCTTCTAGTAAAAAGGACCAGGATGGAATGCGAAACTATGTCCACTCCAGATTTAATTAATCTGGCAAACCAGCTCTCTCACACTCTAGATAAGTCACCTAAAAGGAAGGCCACCAAAATTCTTAATCTTCAACTCAAGTTAATAAAGGCTCCTAAATGAAACCAAAACCCTCCTAGTTTCTGCTATTATTGCAAAGAGCCAGGACATTGGAAAACAGATTGTTACAAATTTAAGCATTTTAGGCACCTTTAGCCCTCTAACCAGCCTTTTCAATGCTCTCCTAACTCCCAGTGATGGGCTCTGAGGAACTACAGGGGCTCTTCCTAATCCCATTAAGAGGGAGGCCTTTGGGGCTTCCCTGGTGGCGCAGTGGTTGAGAGTCCGCCTGCCGATGC
>NW_020171999.1:320557-364451 GCF_003031525.2 Neophocaena asiaeorientalis asiaeorientalis
CCTTTCAATCATCTTTGAGAAATATTTCTCCAGATGTGGAGTGAATCTCTTCCAGTCCTAATTGACACTGGAGCCACACTGTCAGTGCTCAACTCCACTGCTGTAAAACAGCCCCTGCTTCAGGGTACTAAACCAATTCAAATAGCGGGCATCTCTAATGAACCTCAAGAGGTTCCTGTCTCTGAATTTATTCCCTTTTGTTTAGGCCCTTTGAGAGATATATACTCTTTTCTCCTTAGTTCCTCTGCTCCTATCCATTTACTAGGCTGAGACTTCTTAGGGAAGTATCATGCTAGAATTTCTGTCTCACAAAAGGGGGAAATAATTCTAGAAATTGATAGCAGTCATCAAAGTAACTCACCAGATGAATTAAGTGACCCTTTGGCAACTTTTATTTTTCATCTCTGATGATAATAAAATAGATTCTGGAAACACTGATCATTTATCCCTCTTGAATCAGCTACCACTTTCTTTATGGGTAAAATCTCCAACTGATGTTGGCAAAATTCACAGCACACCTCCCATCAAAATTAAAATAGACCCCTCAAAACCTCTTCTCAGAATTAACCAATATCCTATAAGTAAAGAACTCCACGAAGGCATAGAGTCCATAATAGAAGCTTACAAGGCTCAAGGCCTCATTATTATCCCTTGTTCTAGCCCCTGTAACACTCCCATTTTACCAGTGAGAAAACCTAAGGGCTGAGGGTGGAGGTTTGTCCAGGACCTCCCAGCGATAAACTACACTGTTATCCCTTGACACCCAGTTGTTCCTAACCCTCACACATTACTAACATACATTCCTACCAGAAGTAAATTCTTTACTATACTTGATTTATGCGGTGCATTCTTTAGTGTTCCAGTTGATGAAGCTAGCCAATACCTTTTTGCCTTCACTGGGAAAGAGAAACAATTCACCTGGACAGTAACACCTCAGGGTTTTACTGAGAGTCCTTATTTCTCACAGATCCTGAAGGCTGACCTGGATGATATGAATTTCCTTAGAGGTTCTACTTCATTGCACTATGTGGATGATTTGCTTCTTTATTCTCCTTCTCAAGCATCCTCACAGGAAGACACCATCCACTTGTAAAGCTTTTAGCCTTAAAGGTACATAAGGTGCCAGAGAAAAATTACAGTTTGCCCAGTTTGATATTTAGGACATCTCATATCAGAACAAGGGTTACACCTAGATCCAGCTAGACTTCATGGTGTCCTAAGTTTCCTCAAACCCAAAACTAAGCACCAACTGTGAGGTTTTCACAGGGTAGTCGGTTATTGCCGAAACTGAATTCCAGATTTCTCTCTTATGGTCAAACCTCTGGATGTTTTACTAAACAATAACAACCCCGACACAATTTTATGGGATGAACTGGATGGCACAGCCTTCAAAGCCTTAGAGTCTGATGAATTCACCTGCCCTTGGGCATCCCAATTACCAGATTCCCTTTTTTCCTTGTTTTACATGAAAAGGAAGGGAATGCCCTTGGGGAACTCACCCCCAAAACATGGGATGACCATTAACCCACAGCAAGTGGACCCTGAGTCACAGGGATACACCCTTTGCCTTAGAGCCATCACAGTCACTGCAATACTTCTACCTGCCAGTTTAGCTATTATTAAGATTCCGGGGCTTTTTCTGAACTTGACTCTCTGGAAGCTAAGAGAAATCAGCTTGCTGATATTTCTGCCAGGACTGCTGCCGTTCAAGGGACCAACAGCAGCCAAACCTCTGTCATGGTTCAAAGGGATATTTTCCCAAATGATAATTTAGAAAAACTGGCTAGAGAGGCCCCAAAATTGGCCTCAGAAAAGGAAAGACAAGATTGGAAATTCAACAGTTGTTGGTTTGATAAAAAGAGAAAGCTCTGGGTTTGGACCAAATAATGACCCAGTCCTACTGGAGACTCTAAAATTCCCACTTCTCGCCACTGTACATGGATTAAATAACTGGTCTAATAACAAAATGATAAGTCTTCATGAACCAATATTGGTGGAGACACATCAATAAGGTCACAAAAAGTGCCTACACCTCACTTATCCCACTTGCTCTAAGTCCAACCCAGGGAAGTCTGTTCGTACTGCTCCTGGACATTTTAAACTGCCTAACGGACCATTCGAGGTCTGGCAAATGGATTTCACACAACTTTCTCCATCTGATGGATATAAACATGTTTTAGGCATGGTCTGTATGTTTTCACACTGGACTAAAGCCTTCCCTTGAAGATAGGCTACTCCTATCTCGGTGGCGTATGTTCTTTTGGAAAAGATTGTCCTTACCTGGAAAACTCCTCTTGAACTTCATAGTGATTGGAGAACCCATTTTACTGGCCAGGTGCTTTGACAAGTCTGTGCTGTTTGGCTGGTTTTACAACACTTTCACTGTGCTTACCACCTTCAATCTTTTGGTTTAGTCCAATGCACTA
Organism: Neophocaena asiaeorientalis asiaeorientalis; assembly: GCF_003031525.2. Taxonomy (NCBI): domain Eukaryota; kingdom Metazoa; phylum Chordata; class Mammalia; order Artiodactyla; family Phocoenidae; genus Neophocaena; species Neophocaena asiaeorientalis. The sequence goes on from NW_020171999.1 coordinate 322,984, forward strand.
ATAGCATTATTAAGACTCAACTGGCAAAATATGTAGAGGCTCTCTAAATACCTTGGCCACAAGCACTGCTGCTGGTCTTTCTAAATCTCAGATCCATCCCTTTTGGAAAAATAAACTCTCACCCTCTGAGACAGTCACAGGACACCCAATGCACTTGGCTCTTGCTTCTTCTAACTCACAATGGATAAAAGGAGAGATATTCCAAAATTGCAAAGGCCTAGTTGTTTCCATTAAAAATATCCATGTTTTGTTCAAGCAATCGTTTTGCCATGCACCTTTGGGAAATGAAGATCTTAAGCGTTATACTTTGCAATGTGGAGATTTTATCTATTAGAAAAGACAACTCCAGAAGAACTTTCTTCAGCCTTGCTGGAAAGGCCTCTATGAAGTACTGCTAACCAACCCCTGTGCCACCAGACTGAAAGGAACAGACTCTTGGATTCACGTGACACACCTAAAGAAAACATCAAACCCTGACTGAACGTGCACGTCATCTGGTGACCTGAAAGTAAAGATTTACCAGAACTGAAGTATACAACATCTGATGTCACAGCTTTCCCAAGATATCCAGACCAGGCCTGTTGGAAATTTGTTGCCAAACCTTTGATGATGGCATAAGGCTTTGGATGATCTTCAATATCTATGATCTTGATAACATATGGACTTCAGATAAAAAGCGTCTGAGAGTTCTCCCTCTTACCCATCTTTATTACTCAAATGGTAATAGGTTTAACATTACTAATAAATTAATGTGTCCACTCTGTGCACTTTCCCTCTGACGTGAGACACTACACCCAGGAAAGGTCCTTCCTGACGCTTAGGGACAAAAAGTAGCTGAAACTGAAGAAAATGACTCTTGATCAGCAATGCTTTCAGAGAATATAAAAAATTAATAAACAGAAGTCTCAGTTAAATAGAACTGGGAGACCAGAAAGGAGACCTGTCATGCCCTGTGACAATAACAGAGCCTAACAGGAAGAGAAAGACTCCTTTTATTTCCTGGCACGGACTCAGCCAATGAGAAGCCATGGACTATGTTTACTACGGCCCTCCCAACTTCCTTTTCCTCTCTAGAAATGTGCTCCCCTTTCCTTGATATGCAGGGACTTGCATGTGGCTAGTCATGGTTGCAGACCCTGAATTGCAATTCAGTGCTGATCCTAAATAAATACATCTTTGCTGGAGAAGCATCTGGCAGTCTATTTGTTTTAGATCAACACAAGGATATAGTCGTTGAATATATTCAATAATGTAGTCATTGCATATAATTGAGAATTTCATATGAAAAAATACAAATTATTTGAATATATAAGGGCCCAGCCTGTGAGCCACAACTGGCAGCAGCTTGGTTTTGTACGAGGTAAGAATGATGTTTACTTTTTAAAAAGGTTGTAAAACAAACAAAGAATATGCTATAGAGACTTTATGTAGTCTATAAAGCCTAAAATATTTACTGTCTGGTCCCTTTCAGAAAAATGTTTTCAATCTTTGAAATACAATCTGGAAGAGTATTTCTTAAGACATGCTTTTTGATGAGTCAATAAATTTGGGTAAATTTTTTACATTGGTCATTCTATGGATTATTTTTGGATAAATTAATTTTTGGCAATTTGGCCACTGGACAAATTGACCATTTAGCAGAAAGCTTTTTAAGAACGTGTTTTTGACGAATTCACCTGGAGCTGGTCATGACTTCTCCCAAATGAAAGACACTGAATAAACATATCACAATTTCAAAAAACACAAGTAGGTAAAAGATTTCTTTCCCCCCAATGACTATGGAAGCCAGTGAAAAACTCAAGAGTCCCATCAAAGAAGCCCCGTCTATTCTCACTTGGGAAAGATCTTGAAGGATCTGATATTGTTAAAGATTATAGTTTCCTGCTAACAAAGAGACAACAAATCCACCCTCCCTTTAAAAAAAAACATTTTAGCATTTGAATATATAAACACTTTCTGAGTGGCTGCTTCCGGAAATATTTTTGGATTAAATGATCATTTTCAGTCTCAAAAAGTTTTTCTTTCTTTCTTTTTTTGATGGGAGGGGCAAAATATGGTATTTTATTCAGATACTCTGAATAGAAGGAGTGCATTATCTGAATCTACCAGACTCTTCTTCAGTAGAGAAATTCATACTGTTGACTATCCGATATTAAAGGCTCTGGCAGCTTTTAAAAGGTTCAAGCTCTGGCAAAAAGAATATGCATTTTCTGACCCATTACTCCAGGGTCAAAAAGGGTAGAGCAGGAGAATGTTTGGGGTGTGTGTGTGTGTGTGTGTGTGTGTGTGTGTGTTTGTGTGTTTTTGTGTGTGTGTGTGTTGAGAGATAGGCAGAAAATGAAATAAGATGGCTTGGGAAATACTCGGCTCTTCTCTCAGACTCCCTACTATGAGCACCACATCCCTCACTGCTCCCTGACCAAAAAGTGCAGAGAGGATTGGTGCCCATTAGAGGATGACATCAGGTCTGCAAGCCAAATGTACTTTACCGATAGCACCTTCTATTCTTCCTGCTCAAGCCATGGACATAGATTCCTGAGGCTTTAAAAATCGTACTGTTTGTGTGTGCTGATATATATCTGATCCGGAGCTAATATATCTAAGCTGATATATAACTGAACTTATATAGAATAGTCCAGATGGTTTTACATATTAGATTATGAAGATTTAAAACAAAATGCTGAGTTTGAACTATTTAAAATATGGAGACGCTTTTAAAATTATCTGGTAGGTAATTACTTTTATCACACAGCTAAGAAAACTCAATCCCTGTCTTAGTTATATGTTAATAAACTTGCTTTAAAACACTACTCATACACAACTAAAAAGGAACAAAACTCAAATGCTCCAACCCTCATATATTTCGATGTTTTACAAAGGATGGAGTCCAAATGGGAAAGTTTCCACCCGAGGCTTACTCCATCCATTTCATAGAAAACATCACTCTCTAAAGGGCCAGTTTGAACTTCTTTAATGTGCTTTTTTGGTTACGCCAATTTTCCACAAACACATCAAAAGAGGAAAAACATCTAATGGCACTCAGTGGTATTTCCTCACCAGAATGGAAAAACAAGAAATGCATAACATTCATAACACTTTGAAAGTAATACAGATCATCAACACGGTAAGAATCCTAGTCTCATGTCCCCTGTACCTCAAAGGGCAAGTATCTATGATGGGAAGTGTTCTGATGCCAAAGAATCAAGAGAAAACAGACAAACACCAATCAAACAAAAACCCTATTGCTAGGAAAATAATGGTAGGCCATCAATTATCAAAATATTTTTTTGCAAGATTGTATCATCTTGAAAAGAATATTGCTGTTATTGGCCTCTTCTGAACAGTGTAGAAATATTAAGCAAATAAGAAGGCACCTTTAGAATCTGATTAGTGTTCTGTGGTCTGCTCCTCTTTCAAATGTAGAGAAGGTGACATATAGTGTTGGTTGGTGAGTCACTGGAGCATGCCTGGAACCCAGCCTGGATGCCAGCTGCTAACACTAAAGACATTCATAGGCAGAATGAATGTCAAGGCTACACAGTTCTCCATCATATATTTGTGGAAAATTCATTCCAGGAGAAATTCATAAATCAGACTAGAGACTATACTAAGCACTGTGTGGTAAGATATAAAGAGAGTTTGCTCTGTTCCCACTAACTAATAAGCCTTTTAGGCCAAGCCTTTCAGTAGAGGACAGAGTGTTCTATACGGATGCATCTCCTACTCCAAGAGACCAAAGTATTTGAAAGACTACAACTGACAGCTCAGATGTGTTTTTATAGCTCATCTGCTACCATATTTACTTGCAGATGTCATTATTTTTATATTATCAAATATTTGATGATCAAAAATTTTGATCTACTATCAAATATTTCTTCCAGCGTGAAATGTTCTAAAAACTTTTTTAGAAATTGAAGTTCATCAGGGCTTCCCTGGTGGCGCAGTGGTTAAGAATCCGCCTGGCAGTGCAGGGGACATGGGTTCGAGCCCTGATCCGGGAAGATCCCACATGCCATGGAGCAATTAAGCCTGTGTGCCACAACTACTGAGCCCACGTGCCACAACTACTGAGGCTCGCACACCTAGAGCCTGTGCTCCGCAACAAGAGAAGCCACCGCAGTGAGAAGCCCACGCACCACACCGAAGAGTAGCCCCCGCTCGCCGCAACTAGAGAAAGCCCACGTGCAGCAACGAAGACCCAACACAGTCAGAAATAAATTAATTAATTAAAAAAAATTGAAGTTCATCACTGTTCAGTCAAGATGACTCCCTTGACACAGCACTTCAAAGGAAGGAAACACACATAACATTTCTACATCTCCAAACAGAGCAGGACCAACTTCTTTTTAATACAGCCAGTGGCTCCAGAGGGCCGGGCCTGGGGACGTATGTTCATGGTAAGGTTTTGCCAAACAGCCTTGTTTTATTTGGCATCCCAATCTTCCTACTTTAAAATCCACTCTCTCAGTCATTTCTCAAAGGTGACCTTCTGTGTGTTTCTTCTGTCACTTTTATAGGACTAGTACTGAGCCGGTTGTGGAAATAAAGCAACAGAAATCAGTCAAGTCCCAACACACATTAAAGAAAAAAAACATTTTATGTGTCTTTGCTGCTTATTAAAGCACTGGTGGCCTAAGTGTTGGTTGTGTAGATATGAGATACGACTTTAAATTGGGCCTTCTTTTCCTTTTTCATCCTGCAAATTAGACCCCTTAGCTTCTAGTGGCCAGGTGGACACACAGCCTATCACACGCTTGTCTCCTAGAAATCAGAAAGTAAGTTAACTGGAGAAGATGACCTATTCTCTGAACTGAGGGAGACACAAGCTGAATGTAATTTGGATACTTCCCTCTTGGAGCTTTTGATTCTCTAGAAGAAAAGCTAAGCCAGTCCCTGTGATTGCAAGGCAAAGTGGAGAGTGTCAGTAGGAAAGTAGCAAGTAGAGAGGGGAGAGCTCTTCCAACGTGGGTGGCAGGAAGGACTTCTGAGAGGAGGAATAAACTGGTTCCTGAATGGTGAGGAGGGTGTGAGCATACAAAACACAGAGGGAAAAGACATTTTAGTCCATGCGGAAAACAGGAACGGAGATACAGTGAAAGGGGTTCGACGGCATTTCCATGGAACGGTGACTTTATTATCGTTTCTGGTTTACTTGTCCATCTCCACACCAGGCAGTAAGTTTTGAGGGCAGGCACAGTGCTGGACACTGAGAATGCAGCCTTGTGGAGTTTATAGTTTCATGGGGAATCCAGACAATGAATGAATAGTCCAAAGATAACTATACATTTACAAATTGCAAAAAGCATGACGAAGTAAAAGGGCAGGGTGCCATGGGAAGAGAACTCAAGATGGACCTAGGAGAGCATCATGCCAACCACGTTGACAGCAGAGTTGAAGAGTGTTTCAGGTTGAGGACCTAAGCATGTGCACAGGCACTGCATTGGAAAAGAGCTTGGAGAATTCACAGAGGACAAGAGGCCAGTGCATCTGGAGCAGGATAGATAAGAGGGAGTGTGGCCCAAAATGAGATCTGAGGACTAGACAGGCATGAGAGCAGCATATCTTACAGATCATACAAAAGGACTGTGGATTTTCTTCGAAGAGCGAGGGGAAACCATTGAAAGTTTTTGAGTAGAAGAGGGACAAGATCGTATTTCAACAAATGGTTTTGGAACAATCGGACATCCATATGCTAAAAAATATGAACTTCAACCTACAACTCACACTTTATAAAAATATGAATGCAAAATGGATCATAGACCCAAATATAAAACTATAAAACTTTTAGAAAAAACTAGGAGAAAATCTATGTGACCTTCGCTTTGGCAGTTAATTCTTAGACATGGCACCATGACATGGCAGAATCCATCAAAGGAAAAAAATGGTAAAATTATCCCCCTTCAAAATTAAAAACTTTGGTTGTGCAAAGGAACACAGTTAATAGAATGAAAAAAGAAGCTACAGACTAGAGAAAGTACTCGCACATTAAATATCTGACAAAAGACTTGTATCCAGAACGTACAAAGAATTCTCAAAACTCAATAATAAGAAAACAAACAACATAATTTTGAAAATAGGCAAGACATTTGAACATTCAAATGATGAAAAGATACTCAACATCTTTAGTCATTAGTGGAATGCGAGTTAGTGTTTTTGTTTCTTTGTTTGTCTGTTTGGCCACTCCGTGTGGCATATAATATCTTAATTCCCCGACCAGGGATCAAACCCGTGCCCCCTGCAGTGGAAGCGTGGAGTCTTAACCACTGGACTGCCAGGGAAGTCCTGGAATGCAAGTTAAAAGCATAATTCAATACCCTGAAAAAGTGAAATAAAAATGTACATCCACACCAAAAACTCGTCCACGAATGTTTACAGCAGCTTTATTAATAATTGCGCCAAAACCCATCAACAACTCTGATGTCCCTCAACAGGTGAATGACTAAACTGTGAGACATCCATACAACAAAATGCCACTCAACAATACACAGCTATTGATGCAACAACTCAGACGAATCTCAAAGGAATTATGCTAAGGGAAAGAAGCCAATCTTGAAAGATTATATACTGTATGACTCTACATGATATTCTCAAAAAGACAAAACTATAGGGCTGCAGAATAAATTACTGGTTGACAGGGGTTAAGGGTGAGGTGAGATAGGACTGACTATAAAGGGACAGCACGGGGAACTTTTGGAGGTGTGATGGAACTGGTCCTTATCTTGACTACGTTCATGGTTACACAAATCGATGCATGTGTTAGAAAACACAGAACTGTACACCAAGAGAAAACAAATCAATTTTACTGTATAATTGAACAAATGTGTTTAATAACAAAAATGAAAATATGTGTCCACAAACATACTTGTAAAAGAATGTTCATTGCAGCTTTATTCATGGTAACCACAAACTAGACATAAATGTTCATTGAAAGAAAAATGCCTAACAAATTGTAGTCTATCCATAGAATAGAATATTCCTCAGCAACAGAAGGGAATGAACTACTGATACATGTGACATGATGCATCTCAGGGACATTATGCCGAGTTTAAAAGGGCAGACTCAACAGACTATACATTATATGGTTCCATTTTTATGACGTTCTAGTAAAGGAAAATTTAATCTATGGTTAAAAACATCAGAACAGGAGTTGCCTCTAAGTGCGGGGATAACAGGGAAGGGGTACAAAACAGCTATCTAGTGTGTTGAAAATACTGTATGTCTTGATAGGAATGTGGGCCCCATGGGTTTATGCATTTGTCAAATATACTTAAGATCTGTGCCTTTCATTATGTGTAAATTTCACCTTAAAAAATGTAAGTAATATGAACTTAATTGAGGAGGTTTGCTTTTCACAATGACATGACATGGCAACCCTACAATTACTCTCTGTGCATTCCTGATTTGAGCAAATAAGTAAATATATGGAGGATAATGAGCCCAGGCCTCTCTGACTAGTGGAGAAGAGTGTTGCAAAAGTGGAAACGGGAAGCCTGGAATGAACCTTGTAGTGTTGGCTCAGGATTGGAGGTATCGGTATGAAGTCATGGCGTGTTATTATTTGATACAGACACATACACAAAGGTATACATACATACAGAGGGGTAGATGTGGAAATAAATATAGATATAGATCTTTATGCCTATGTATACAGTGTGTGTATTGTGTGTGTATTTGTTTCCCAGTTCGAAAAGCACCTATAAGCAGTAACAAATCAGTAACAATGAGTACAAGTAGCACCGAGAGTTTCTAAATAGCTGCCCTTAAGGAAGCCAGGATTCCCCTTTGACTAAGTCTTAGAGAACACGCTGATTTCATGGCTGAGGTGGAGATAGTACAAAACGAACCTGGAACATCGCATAGTGCCAGAAAGGAAGGAATGCTCCAAGAATGGTGTGAAGTATCAAAATGACACAAGAGCCAGACTGAAGGGGCTGTCACTGGTCGATGCTAGGACAATCAGAGCATTGAAATAAATAATAATAGCAAAAGATTAAAATCCACTGAATAGACAAATGAACAAATAATGAACGAATGAATCAGGCAGAGGGGAGGAGAGAGAGAGAGAAGAGAAGGGAGAAAAGGGGGTGAGGGGAGGAGAGGAGACGGGAGAGACAGGAAAGGGAGGGCAGAAGTGGGACAGAGGGGGAAGAGAACGAGAGAATAATGATAAAGCAAATGGGACAAAATGTAAACAGTTGTCAGTAAAGGAGGATGCATATGGTAGTTCCTGTCAGATTCAAATAAAAAGTTTAAAAGTTAAAAAAAATATTTAACGGAGCTAAAGCAAAAGAATATCCTGGGATTTAAAAAACGGTAAAGCATTAGGAGTTTGAGTAACATATACACACTACTGTATAGAAAATATATAACCAACAAGGACCTACTGTATAGCAGAGGGAACTCTACTCAGTATACTGTAATAACCTATAAGGGAAAAGAAGCTGAAAAAGAATATATACATATATATGCATAACTGAATCACTCTGCTGTACACCTGAAACTAACAAACACAACCTTGTAAATCAACTATACTTCAATTTAAAAAAAAGGTAAAGCAAAAAGTATTAAGTTGAAAGAGAGCAGGATCCTATCTCACTTCTTCAGGTACCTAATACACAGCCTGACATCTTCATTACAGGATGACAAATGCATACCATCAGGAAAAAATATATTACATTGTTAATTGTATGAGTAGAACAAGCAGCTGCCAGCATATTTCTCCAAAACTACTTTTCCTAAATAGGCTAAAACTCAGATAACTCAACCCAGATTTTTCTAAACTTTGATATTTATTAGACTTCTTTTCATTAGGGTCTAAACCCTCACTGATTTCAGGGTTGCTTCCATGAGTTTGGAGCACAAAACTTACTTTGAGCTTTTCAAAAAATATTAAGATTGAGGGACTTACCTGGTGGCACAGTGGTTAATAATCCGCCTGCCAATGCAGGGGACACGGGTTCACGCCCTGGTCCGGGAAGATCCCACATGCCGCAGAGCGGCTGGGCCCGTGTGCCACAACTACTGAGCCTGCGCTCTAGAGCCCATGAGCCACAACTACTGAAGCTCGCGTGCCTAGAGCCCATGCTCCGCAACAAGAGAAGCCACCGCAATGAGAAGCCTGCACACCGCAACGAAGAGTAGTCCCCGCTTGCCGCAACTAGAGAAAGCCCTCGCGCAGCAACGAAGACCCAACGCAGCCAAAAATAAATAAATAAATGAATAAATAAGTAAAAATATTAACATTGAAACTGCTCTTATCAATCGTAAATCTAATAAGACTGTCTAATGATTTTATGCTTTTAGATGATCAAAATAATTTGTTATGTAGTTGAAGATGGGATACCAGTTGGCTAGAGGTCAGAGAAACACGATGAAATCTAAAACCCAGAATCCTGAGACTGCACCCCTTCTTCTGTCTTTTGTTTTATGTCTGCCCTTCTTAAGGACCAGACCCTGAACATAACAATAGGACAAGTTAAATAGCTTAGGGGCTATTTCCTTTGACACCAGGCTGCTGGAAAGCCCCAACTCCTTTCCTTATCTGTCAGCCAGCCTCCCAGGTGGGTGTGAGGGCCCAGAATCATCTGACTGCATGCGGCCTCCAAGCTGAGAATTCCATCACCTTTAGACTGGGTCACACCTCCTCCACCCAGAGAGGAGGCATAGACGCTTTTCATGGAACAATTTGGGTGTTAATAACTACAGAACCGTCTCATAAGGATGGAGGTTTAAAGATGCTGGCTTGAAACAGAAAAGGAGAACCACCTTAAATTAACAGAAAAGTAGAAAGAGTATTGAAGAAATCACCAAACATAGACTTCAAATCATGTCCGTAAGCCGGGTTTACAGGTAGCCCTTTGCACTTAATAATGTCTTTATAGCTCAGTAAGGATTAAGTAGTTTCTTTGGTTTTTTGTTTGTTTGCTTTTTTGGCCACACGGCTTATGGGATCTTAGTTCCCCGAATAGGGACTGAACCTGGGCCCTTGGGTTCAATGAAAACATGGAGTCCTAACCACTGGACCACCAGGGAATTCCCAGGATTGAGTACAGTTTTAAATTTTAACTATTCAAACAAAAACTGTAACTATTCTATAATTTGGAAGTACTTTCTAACTGATAATAACTTGACTTTGTATAGTATTTTACAAAGCATATGGTTTTCATTTACTTATCAAAACAGATAGATCTCATTAGACTTAATGAGGCTTCTCTAAGATCACACAGCCTGTAATTGGCCAAGCTAAGAAAAAAACAAAAACAAATATTGTAGCTTTAAAAGTCCCAATCCCATGTTTTGGTTAATGGTGGATGACTCTAACAAGGCTGTCTCCAGGCTGCTCCACCAGTGCAGGGGCGAGCTGGTGTGCTCCCAGTTCCTCCCGAAAAGCAGCTCTCACCGTCTTGGCTGGAGTCCTCTCCAAGTTCTGTGGGTTCTAATCCTCCAATCCTCTCTGCCCCCCTCTCCTACTAGTCGTCCACTGCTGAGCCTGCTCCAGCCACACTGGCTTCTCAAACATACCCAATGTGCTCCTGCCTCAGGGACTTTGCACCTGCTCTTCCTTCTGTCTGGAGTATTTCCTCCCAAATCCACAAGGCTTGCTCCTCCACTCCTTTCAGGTGTTAACTAAAAAGTCACCTTCTTGTCGAGGCCTTAGCTGGCCACCCTATCTATTATGTTGACCATTGGAAATTGCCAATGTCACACCATCTCTTAAACAAAAAAAATGTCAATTGCATATGGCAAAACCTAATATAATTTAATTTCCCCTACAACCTTCCCTATCTCTCTTCAATGCTTAATATTTTCCTTCGGTCCTCCTCACCATCTAACCTATTTTGGTCTATTGATTGATTTTCTTTCTCCTCCACTAGAATATAAGCTTCCCAGGAAGATAAGGATTTTTGTTCACTGCTGTATCCTCAGAGCCTAGAACAGAAACTCCCACATAGTAGGTGCTAAATATTTGCTGTATGAATAAGTTTCATTGGGCTGGAGTGATGAGACTGGGCAAGCTAAATATCTAGTGCTAGAGAAACCAAACCAAATGGCGTGTGATACAGTGAGGTACAGGGCCCTCCCCCTGGTCGAGATGACGCAGACATAAGGGATGAGGTCAGTACAGAATAGTACCAAGGCTCCATACAACAAAACCTTACTAATGAGGACCACTGTGCATCTTTGCAAAATTCTCCTCACACTTTTGTACAAGATAACGCTTCTCTGAAACAAGCTGAAAGGGGAATTAGCCAGGAACATTCTTTGCAGTGCAGTTGCTGATAGGTGGAGACTACCCCTGGGGGACCAACTCTGTAGCAGTTTCTAAAGACTGCAAACAAAGGTAAGAGCTACTAGAACTCTCAGAAATACCTGCCATTTGATTTTCCAGTATTGTCTGCTCTACCTTTGGGTGAAAAGATACTATCTTTGTAAAAAGTGTTAGGGCTAATCAGTGTGATCGCCTTTCCTACTAATTCTTCTCTCTCCCTACATTTAAGATGAAATTAAAGAAAAAAAAGTTTTCTCACAGTAACATCCCCAATCAAGTACTTCCCAAAGACTTCTTGAGTTTTCTCCTTGGAATCCCATACCAGCCACAGCTCCTGAAACTGATGTCCTAAGAGAAACGAGCCCAGGATAATGTGGGTCCCAATTCCAGCTCTACTGCTTAACCAACTGCATGACTTCGGGAAGATCATACATCCTCTGCGACTGCACTTTCTCATCTTTACAATGGGTCTAAAATCTATGTTGTTGATTTGTGGAGAGTAAGTCAATAAACGTGAAATCGCATCATGAAGAATAAAGTACAGGATGCATTTCTATTAAGATGATGCTATGACGGAACTCTGGGCCTCACTTATACATACAAACTAAGAGTAGCTCGCTGCTTCCTCTAACTCTAGCAGTAGGAAGATGGGAAAGGACTCCATGGTATTCAATTCTGTGCCTGCCCCTCACCAACTCTGAAGTGTTCCTTACTTCTTTCTATGTTCAGGCAAGACCTGCTACTCCAGTGCATCTGTAGCTCTAATGGAAAACCCAGCTGTTGAGTCCCTCTCCTGAAATGAAAGGTTCTTTAGCCTCAAATCTGAAACATGCAAGGACAGGACATCCTACATGGAAACAGACCCTTTCTTTTAAACATTTTAACTTCCCCTCTTTGTGTTTCTTTCATAGGCACAGACAAAGCTTTCAAGCCTCTTAGCAGGATGCTTCTTCCCTTTCAAAGAACATTGAGAATTACCAAGGAAATCTCCACAAGCGTCTGGGGAGCTCTAGGTCCCTATGACCTTTGTGCCTGATTACTTTTTTAACCATCCCTCAGACTGTAAAATGGGAGCCAGGTTATCAATGACTGCTCAGGGTGCCTACAAACTAATGTCCAACATGCCACAATCTCTTCTTCTTGTTATCTGAAAATATCCTGAAGACAAAGAGTAGGTCTATGAAAAAAAATAATGCAATACTGGTTTGCACTGAGCTGTAATAATACTGCACTATGTTTGCAAGGTCTCATGGCATGGAATGGATTACCGTTTTGATAGGATCAATCAATCAGTCCCTGAGCAGATGTTCATTTCTGCCTGCTCAATGTCAAGGTCTGTGCTAGACAGGGATGAGGCTGACTGGCCCTCCTTTATAGACCTCAGACAGCGGCCATGGTGTTGAGGAGAGCAGAGGGATATAAGAGGGAAGAGAAGGGAGCTGGAATTAAACAGAATTTTCTTCATCAAATCCATCAGTTGTTTCCTAAGTGTCATTTTTCCATGTTACTGTCTACATGATAAACAATCCATTGCCTACTATTTGAAGAAACTAGGACTATTTTATGAAAGTACTGAAATACATAAAATTGTAGTGCATTCACCCAATAATGGTAATTTCTTACTATATTAGAAAGGATATGATTTTAAGCCTTAAGAAAACACTTTTCTTGTATTGTGTGAAGACCAAGTGGCACAGATGTAGTAACTGGCTCTTTTCTGCATCAGAATATTTTTCATCCAATTAAGTTCTACTTAAAAATAAAATCTAGGTCTCCTCTGTCTCTGAACTCTCACTCTCTGAAGATTTGCTATAATTATCTGCTAGTTTACACAAAATTCACTACACAAACCTACTAAACAAATCTGTTTTAGGTTGCATGCAAGAATATGTTTAAGTCATGTGCTCCTGGGTGAAAAGGATACGGTAGGCTGCTATTGTACCTCAGGTATTCTCACAGAATAGTGCCTAGAGTTCACGTTGCTTAAACACGTTATGTTTTATAGATGTCTCTCTCTCACCTTATTCAGTAAAAGGTCTTCTAATAAAGTAGAGGAACTAATAAGGGAAATGGGTAAGCCTAAGAGGCCCAAAGAAGCGCACACACTACAAGAACCATCGGGAATGATAAAGCACATTAAGAGAGTTGAATGGCTATTAGTCTTAAGCTTGGTGGTGCACATGTCCCTAACTCCTATGAACCACAAATACAATGGTGAATATTTACAAGAAATTGAGATTCTGCATAAAACGTCTTGCTGGGGCAAGTGAGTGTGATGGTGGCACGAGCAGACATGTGACACTCAACACACAGTTACAAACTCGGTCTCGTGTTAGCAAGAGCTGTAGAGCACCCAGTAAAGGGAATGCAAACAGACTGCCACCTCAAGCTCCGTTTTGCATCCCATGGCTCTGTGTGTAGCTTCAGACAACGGTTCTCAGCCAAACACCTCTGAGCTCTCCTGCCAGGAAGGGAAGATTCTCCCCTGTTCCTCAGATCCAGACACAGATGAACCTCAGACATTTCCTGTTTAACTCATTTCTTCACCAGCTCTTTCTTCCTTACCTCATCCCCCCACCAAACAGTAACAGACAGCACAGCCTCCAGCTTCCTCCTCCCACCAGACCTCACACAAACACGCCTTCAATCAGAAGAAGCCTCTCAAAACATCATCTAGTTTATTTTATTTTGCTAAGTATTACTGGCATCTAGTGCTCATCTTTAATGTACTGTTTTGTTATTTATTTACATATCCATGTACACTGTAATACAGAAGGAAAATGTAATCCATTCTCAATATTCTACACTGAGCAGTGTCTACTATTATGGCTTACTACATACAAAATACCTACTAATGAGTTTATCAAATATGCAATGACTAGATAGTACTACAAGTAATTTCTATTCTGTAGAAATTCTTGGTAGATTATTAAATAGTTGTATTAAGGGGTTTTAGTGATACCTAGCAAGTTGGCATTTTCCTGTGGGTTAGGAATGCATTTTTGTTTTTCCCACTCAAAATAATGGAATTACTCACTTTGTTCTGTGAAAATTTGTTAACAAACAAATGTTAAAGAATAGATTAGATTCACAAAAAAGAGGGACACCTGCATAATAGCAGTTACCACACTGCTTATTTGTTCTTCTACCATTTAAAGTGTTTCAAGAAAAGGAAGCAATCAAGTCTGTTTGTAAACGTATTGCCTTAATTTGAAAGTAATTAAATGTCTGCCTCAGTTAAGGTTGCTCTATTTATTGCTTTATTTCTTTTATAGAAAGCCAATCAATCACTTGAATTTATATTCAGTTAGAAAAATATGAATTATACTAGCTGGGAAAGGAAATTCAAACTAGTAGATTGCTCATCTGGATTCAGTTGTTTGTTTTTTTAATTTTCATTTTGGTGGAAAAATATTCATAGTGATTTGTCTTGTTTCAGTTTTGTCTGATGAAACTGTGCCGTAGGTCTCCATTACTCATGGCAACATTAGCCTCTCACCTGTGGTCCACAGGTAAATGTTCCTCTTCCGAATCTGGGAGCAGAACATCTTCACCGGACTCCTTTACAGTGAAAAGGTCCTGCAGAAAAAGTGGCATTTTAGATAATTAAAATGTACTTATAGAGTAAAAATACCTGACATATTTATGTAGGATGTAGTAAATTTGAAAATCCAACTCATCTGTATACCAGTGTGAGAAAGGCACTTGATTTTACAGATGTGAAAACTGAGGATTCTAGAGATAGAATGATTTGGTCAAGCACGTACAGCTAGTACATGCAGGATCAAAGTAGGTCCATTTCAAAGTTGAACTCTTGAGTTCACTTGAGTTCACTTCCCTTCCACTGTTACACAGCCACCCTGTGAACAAAATCTTCCTCCAAAAAGCCCTCTTTTCTCACAAGATTTGTTCTCTAAAATGACCACTAGTATAGAACAAATATCCCAGAAACCCAGAGAAAAACTGGCATAGATCACAAATAGAGATCCCTGTGCTAAGAGGGGGCCTATGGTGAGGGTGGTGTGTCAAATGAGATTTTTCTTTCTCAGAGGAGGAGGATTTGGGGAGTGACCCTCTAGATGGGATGTCTGCCTTCTCATGGCAGATATGAGAGCTCAAATCCCAGAGAGTTGCCTGAGAGGGATACTGAGTGGGGCCATCAGACCCAGCAACTTCCTTCAGTTGCTTTTCTCTCGACCAATTTTCTCACTGTCTTAAATTTGGAAAAATGATGACATAGATCACTATTCTACAATTGAATGTAAAGGGGTCCTTCACGGCTTCTGAAACGTGGTCAGCTGAAGCCCAGATTTTAAACTTGAGAGGAAAAGTAAAGCAGGTCTTTTGCCCTCTCTGGATCGTAATGATAACAATAATAGTGATAATAACGACAACGATCATGACTGTAAGGGCTCATATTTACTGAGTGCTTACCTGATAAGAGGATAAGAGGCGCTGTCTTATTTGTACTTCACAACAACCCTCAAGGAGGTGCTATTATCGCCACTTATAGAAAAAGAAACTGAGGCTAAAAGATGTAAGTGACTTAGGTAAGGTCCTGTAGCTAGTAAGGAAGGATGTGAAACCTGGATCCGGAGGCCTCTTTTGTAAGGCAGTTGAATGCGTTGTATGTTACAACATCATCACAGTATTAACATGGCTCAAACAGACCTTTTGATTTTGTCCCCATGCCCTCCACCTCATCTGCCCAATCCACACTGTCCCCGTCTTGTTCAAGTCAGTCGGTGGCACTTCCATCCACTGAGCTACTCGGGCCTAAAAGCTGAGTCATCCTTGAGTCATTTCTCTGTCTTCTCCCACCCACTTCCAATGCATCGGCAAGGACTTAGGGCTCTACCTCCAAAATGTCACCCAAATCGGTGAGCTTCTATCTCTGTTACTGCAGTCCTAGTCCAATCCCTATCAATCACCTCTCACACAGCTCCAGCTGCTTCCATTCTTGTTCCCCTGTACTCCATTCCCAGCCAGAAGCCAACCTGATCTTTTAAAAACAAAATCAGATCATGCCATCCTCCTACTTTCCACTCAAAGCTGTACATAATCTGGCCCCTGCCCACCTCTTGTATCTTATTTTCTACTACTCCTTCCCTCTTTCACCTTTTTCTAGTCACATGATGGTCCTTGTTTCCTGGAACTCTCCAAGCTAGTTACTACCTCATGACTTTTACAGCTGCTGAACCCTCTACCTGAATTGCCTTCCTGTCTTCACTGGGTTGGCACCTTATCATCATTCGTGGTCTCTGTTCGAAAGACAGGTCATCAGAGAGAGACCTTCCCTGACCACTCTGCTGAACTCCTTACCCACACCAGTCATTAGCACATGATTCTGTTTTATCATCTCCATGACACTTATCAATATTACTTGTCTATTGCCTGTTTCCCCAGCACCTAGCACAGTGCCTGGCACATAGTAGGTGCTTACTAAGTATGTTACTTAGTGAATAATTCATTAGCCTGAATTGATCAGATGAATTCTAAGGACTGATTTTTCTTTTTAGAGACAGAAACTGTGAGTTCTCTATTAGGAAGATACTAAGTGAGCATTGGACGAGCAGGAGAGCTGCCTCAAAACTCACCTGGTGAGAGAAGCCTTTCTTTATCCACCTGCCAAAATGGTCACTTCTCTTACTATGTCCCAACCCCCAGCCCCTGTATACCTGTTCAATATTATATCAAAACAATTTGTCAATGAGTGTGCATCTCTTCTGGGTATGTCCAGATCTCCACTCAGATGTTCAACTTCTGAAACACAGGAGCTGATCTTTTCTCATTCACGTATCCTAACACAACCCTCTGCACACATCAGGTGCTTTAGCAGTGCCGTGCAGTGGCTGAGAGACCAAAGGGGACACGTCCCTTTACAGGAAGCCCACATGGCCACAATGGGGGAAGCACACACACAACATACTCACCCTTAGAGTTTGAATCCTGAGAATACAAACGGTCCCCACCAGACAAAACCGATCCTCCAAAGAAAGATCTGCGGCAGACGACTCACCAGACAGGCTGGGGAAGAAGCTACGGAAGAACACCACAGGCTCTAAGGGAGACAGAGACACACATGTGACAATCTAATAGAAAGGTGGGGCGATTACACAAGAGGATGGGCACCTGCCGTATCAGTGAGCTGTTTGCCAACCCACTGACAATTTTCAGAATTCCGAACCACCAATTTTTTCTGTCTTCCTTCCCAGTCACCCTCCCCACCCTGGTCTCCACCAAACATGAAGTAATTACTGAGAAATAATTATGAGTTCAGGGTGATCGTCAGTCTTCTGTTCTTACCCTGTGAATGGACATTTTAGTCTCCAAAATAGTTCAGCTCCCCTTCTTTACATAGACCATGGGGGTATCAAAAATGTGTGTATAATTTGTGTGTGTATGTAGTCAAGTTTTTTTTAAAGGTATTTGACCTTTGGTTTCCAAAGGCACGTGACAAAGATATCAGAGAACCATGTGTGAGCTAATTTTCATTATTTATTTACCCATGCATTCATTTGTTATATCTTTAGACCTCAGTGGCAAAGAACTGAGTTAATTATATTCTTAGTTCATGGCATATTATGAACACAGATAAAATTCCCACTCTTGTTTTTACTTTATTCTTCTCTCTGTCCCTTCCCCACCCACAGGTACCCATTGTCATCTACCACATTTAATATATAACTTTGTAAAATATGTAGTCTGGCTCTATGTACTATATGCTTTTACAATTTACAAAAGTGGCATTGTGCTATAGATCTCATTCTGTTTGTCAATCAACAATACAGTTTTAAGGTCTAACCATGTTGTACTATGTATATCTACAGTTCATTGCTTTTGACTACTACAAAGTTTTCCATATTGTGTATTTCCCCAGATTTTACTTGTCCATTTCCCTAATGATGCACACCTAGGCTGCGCATCATTCCTCCCTCCTACCGTGAACAACACTATGACATACATAGGACGTGTCCCCTTAGACACAGATCTCTCTGCAACTTCGCCTCTGCGATATTTCCACCCAGCGACAGGATTGCTGAGTTACGAGATAATTGACTTCAGTTCACTCTGTTTTCCAGGATGGCTTCAGGAGTTTACATTCCTCTCGACACCGTATTAGTGTTTTCATCTCTCACGTCCTCACCAATATTTGGTATTATTCACACTCCTAATTGTTTACATTTTGATGCGTGTATGGTGCTACTCACTGGTTTTTGAATTTTTCATTCTTTGCTTACTAGTGAGTTGGAGCATCTTTTCACATATTTGCTGGGCTATTTACCTTTGATTCAAGCCCTAGATCTTTTAATGGCCCCAAATCAGTGTTTATGTTAATTTATCAGCTTGTGGTTCCTGAAGCCTTAAAAATTACAAATTCAGATCCCATATCCACATGTAAGACACACAGATTTGGGTTTTGATTCCCTGTAAATGACACATTTTTTTCCATTCAAACTCTGAGAGAGATAACAAGCTTACTCTTCCTCTAGGCCAGTGGACAGAATTTTACTGATCATTTTAAGTCTCTAGGTTTTATGTGTTGGTCCTTGAATGAGTGTTAGAACTCCAGACCCCAGCCAATGGAGCCAATGTATGACTTAAGACTCACTTAGGCCCAGCACAAAATCAGCTCCCTCTTATCACTAGGTCTCATACTTTATCCTTTAATTTCTAGCACCCATGGATTTCCCTTTCTTTTAAGATTGGCTATGCAATAAACTTCTTAGATTATGTTTTAACAATGATTTCCTTGTTTTTGTAGAAGGAAAGAGCCATCCTTATCAGTCCACCATGTTACCATATGACCCCACCTTGTAAATTCTGCTATTAATTTTTTAAAAGTCTAATTAATGTCTGTGGTCCACCAAAACCTGTGATCATAGGGGTAGGAGAGAGTGTGAGAGTACCAACAGTAGAAAGGCATTTATATTACCAATGAAGGGCTGCATAACTCATGAACTTCATCTAGGTAAGATTAAAAACTGTTTTTCTTACCATTAGAAATAAATTTTATGCTCAGGATGAATTTCACACATTCATAAGCAGGGCTGCTATCACGTTCAGCACCTCCTCTTTTTAAATGACAGCAAAAATCAATATGTTTTTCTGCTAAAAGAAAGCAAATACAAAACATGCTTACATTTGTACTTATCTATATTCTGTAGGATTCTTTCATATGATTATTGTCTTATTTAGACTAGATTTTACAAAAATATTTTCTTTTCATGAACATTACCACTTGCACAGTTATCTATGTTGTATCTGTAGAGTGGGGTATCAGCTAGAACATAATTTATAGAACACTAATACAATTATACAAAAGCTGAAATAATCAGGGTTCATGATTAAGAACAAGATTTAATAGAGGAGAGATTTTTTAATACTAGAAATATAATTTGTGAAATGTCTATATTATTCCTCTAAGTGATTGTTATCTGTCTCTTAAAATCTAAGAGCTTACTATTTGAAACAAATAGTCTGTACCTGAGCTTGACAAAGGAAGTTTGACAGCAATCTTTCGGCAGACTTCATTTTTCTCTTCATCAGGCACAAGGCTTAATAAACTTTTACCCATGATGTCATCCTGAAGAGGGAAAGAGGGAATAAATTTTGTTATCTGTACTACTATATCCATACAGACAGAAAGTTGATGTTAAAAAAAGTAATAAATAAATAAGAAAATAAAATAAAATAAAAAGCTTATCATCTGCCCCATGTCAGCCATCTTACAGTCAGACCTGTTAGATTTCTAAAGTCTAAAGTCCCAATTCACATTACCCCGTTCTATGACCATCACCACCTACCTTTCCAGTGCACTCATGCAAGTACCCCACCTCTCCAACAATTATCCCACCCACTGAGACCTCCAGTCCATTCACATCCCATTTTAACTGAACATTATCTCCTTCAAATTGTCATATCCCTCCTTACCCAGTTCAGATGCCATAGTTGATCATTCTAATCACTGCCATGAGCTCTTATTTGCCTGGGAAAGTCCCAACTCTGCTTAATTTCAACTCTTCATCTACCCTGTACCTTCCCCCAAGCAACTGAATGTGTATGGAGAAAACCCCACACCCATACTGTGTATTATTTTAAATGGGCACTCAGCTCCGCCTAGAAATCATTCCACATTTCCCTAGATAATTCACTCTTCTACTCTTCAATATGACTATTTCTTGCCTTCTCCTCCTTCAAACCTGCGAAACCGTCCCGTCCCCTGCCACCCTCCTCATATTCAGCTAGGATCTCATTTCTTATTTCAATTAAAAACAAAGGGAGAAGGAAATGTCAATATCATCTCCCTGCACCAAATCTTACCGACCTATCTGCTCCTGTGGCCAGAGACCTGCTTTCTCTCCTATTGCACCAAATAAGCTCCTACCTAAGTCTAGTGCACTGTCCTTCATCCTCTCTTGACTATTCAAGGACATCGTTTCAGAAATTCTCCCCCTATCCCCCACATCTTCAAGCTTTCCCTTTCTGCTGGGTCTTTCCCTTAGCACACAAATGCTAAATCAGAGATGTTATAATGTCTGTCATCTTAAAAACAGAAACAACACAAAAATCCAAAATCTTCCTTGACACTACATCCTCTCCTCCATCTCTAACTAACTTCTCTGGTCCACTTTAGAACAAAAATCATTGAAAGGAACTATACCTGCTGTCTCTCATTTCTTCACCTCTCACTCTCCCTTAAAACCACACTAATCAGATTTTTATCCTAACCATTCCACTTTTCTGGTTACCAATGATGTCCATATTGCCAAATTCAATAGTCGATTTCAACCCTCATCTTGCCTAACATCTCAGCATTTGATACAACTGACCTCTCCTTCATGCTTGAAATACTTTGTTTACTTGGCTTCCAGGACACCATACACATATGGATATCCTTCTGCTTCAAAGGCTACTGCTTCACAGTTTCTTTGCTAGATCTTTCTCCTCCTCCTGACCACTTGGCACAAGAGTGCTCAGGGTCTGGTCATTGGACCTCTTCTCTTACTATCCTGTCTCTTGTGGTCTCTTCCAGTTCCACCTCATCAAATACCATCTAACTGTTAATGACTACCAACTTCTCACCTCCAGTCCAGACTTCTCCTTGAACTCACCTTGATAACTAAACTTGGATGTCTTATAGGATTTCAATTTTAAGACATCCAAAATAGGGTTTCCCTGCTGGCGCAGTGGTTAAGAGTCCGCCTGACAATGCAAGGGACACGGGTTCAATCCCTGGTCTGGGAAGATCCCACATGCTGCGGAGCAACTAAGCCCGTGCACCACAACTACTGAGCCTGAGCTCTAGAGCCTGCGAGCCACAACTACTGAGCCTGTGTGCCACAACTACTGAAGCCCATGTGCCTAGAGCCTGTGCTCTGCAACAAGAGAAGCCACCGCGATGAGAAGCCCATGCACCGCAACAAAGGGTAGCCCCCGTTCGCCGCCACTAGAGAAAGCTTGCGCACGGCAACAAAGATCCAATGCAGCCAAAAATAAAATAAATAAGTTTTTTAAAAATAAAATAAAAATACATCCAAAACAAGTGCACCAGATATTTTCCCCTCACAAACATGCTCTTCTCTCAGTCTTCCCCAATTCAGTAAATGGCACCACCATTTACCCACATGCTTGTCCTTTACTTGCCTTTTTTCTCTCAAGCCCCAAATCCAGTCCATCAGCAAACTCTGTTGGTTCTACCTTCAAAATACATATAGAATCGGTCCACTTCTCAGCACTTGGTTTAAGCCATCATTTTTATCCTGGATCCTGCAATAGCCTTCAGTGGTCTCCCTGCATCTATCTCTGCCACACCCTTGCTCCCACTCCATTCTCCACAGAGCAGCTAGAGTCATCAATTTAAAACATAAGTCAGATCAAGTTATTCCTCTGCTCAACATTTTCCACTGGCTACCCAAGTGATTCAGAGTGAAAGCCAAAGTATACTTCCAATGCCCTTGACAGCTCTATGTTCTGGCTCTTTGCTGCCTATTGACCTTAGCCTCTCCTACCCTCCCTCTTGCTCACTGCATTCTAAGTACACTGAACTCCTTGCTCATGTTCAAATACAGCAAGCAAACAGTCATCTTGGGGCCCTTAAGCTTGGTCTTCATTCAATGTGAAACACTCTTTCCCAGATATTTGCAATGACTTTCTCCCTTACTTCATTGAAGTCTCTACTCAAAAGTATTTTAAATAGCATCAGTCCCCTGACATTCTCTTCCTGCCTTTTTTTTCATACCACTTATCATTACCTGACATCATAGTCACATGTATATGTTTATCTATTTATTATGTTTCCCACAATAAAATGTAAGTTGCATTAGAACAGAGACTTTGGCCGTCTTATTCACTGCTACATCCTCAACACCTAAAACACAGCTTGGCACAAGTGAGCACCCAATAAACATTAGTTGAATGAGTGAAAAATACTGTACCACGTAGTTGAAGTATGGTGACACATGAATAAACTGAATATCAGCCTTTAAGTAATGAGTTTTTAATGTGATAGGAACAAAATAATAAACAAAGTACTCTTTGTAGCTTAATTATGGCTTTGGTTGATGAATAACAAATTCAAATGATTTTTAATTGATTAATATTAATAATCTACAGTCAAGATTCAGAAATATATTTTTATGGCCCATTTGTAGAAGCCAGCCTACGAGTTGGCCAATGCTCAAATTAGCAGATGGATCCTGTCTCAATCAAGAAAAGTCTTGGCTCAATTCAGGGCAGAAATGTAACACTAATTTAGTAAAGAAAACATGAAATTAACAGGCAATAGATTTCTTTTTCTTGGCCACACCACGCAGCATGTGGGATCTTAGTTCCCCGACCAGGGATTGAACCCTTGTCCCCTGTAGTGGAAGCATGGAGTCTTAACCACTGGACCGCCAGAGAAGTGCCAGGCAACAGATTTTGACAATGAAAGTCACATAGTAAGAAACTGACTTCCCCAAAGAAAAAGATATTTTTCATTCAACTTAACTTTTTCAATAAAAATGCTTTTATTGATTTAGTTATAAAATACACTTTAGGTACCAAACCAAGTTACCTCTGGTCAGTAGAGACTACTCATTTATTCCTTCACCTAACACTTGATTAACAACTGCTTCATGCCAGAACATTATGCTAGGTATGTTCACACGAACTAGCTCACCTAAACTCCTGTGAGAGGAAGAATTCTCCTCTATTGAATTCATGATGAAACGAAGGCTTGTCCGATTATTGAGAGGTCACAAGTTCAGAGATGAGATTCACACCCAGCTCCATCTAATTCCATATCCATTGTTCCTTCCACTACAACATAGCTACCTTGAGTCCAATCTGCACCAAGAGCAGCCAATTTGCTACTGGGCCAGTTTCTTCATTTTGGACATTCTACATGAATTAATTTATTATTTTTTTGCTGAAACTTATGAGAGTTTAAAAAAATGAACCTGACATGTTCATTCTAATTTCAATGAACGCATAGTTCAGGAGGGCAGACAACACATGCACAGACAATTCTGATGCAAAGTATAAAATAATACCTTAACAAGAGGTACAAAATGCTAAGGCTCACCAGTTCTTTCATTGGCACATTCCTTGGATGGAAATAGTGGCAATAAGTTTCTTATTAACTAACTACATTCTTTAAGGAAGGTGACAGTGACAATGAATGCCTTATAACTGACCACCAACTACAAATAGTGGACCTAATGATCATCCCAGTGACCCTGCTATATATTAGATAAAGGGCAGAGATCTGAAAGCATTATCAACATCATGTTACTTTCGTAAATCTTTGGCATTTGCTCTTCTTATTACACAAGGCAGAAAGACCAAGGTACTTAGAGCTTAATGAAGCAAGGATAAATACCAGTGAAAAATTAAGGCTTTAAAAGCCAAGTTTGAAAATAGCCATTAGTTGTCCTAAAAATATTAGTAAGTTGAGTCTCAGTCATGGCAAACAAAGAATAAAGGAATTTACTCCACTCCTTGACATTTACTGAGAATCCAGGCAAGCAGCATCGTTTTGCTGGCAGAGACATCCACATTAAACATGCATTAGAAAACTGTTCAACTGTATAGGGCACCAGGAAGGATAAGAGATTCTGTACGAGGTTCAGACTGCACCCTGAATCAAACAAGACTCATTGCTAGTGATTCTCTACTACAGTGTAAACTTCGCAGGGAGAACAAAGCAAAACTCATCACAATTATCATCAAATAGCCATATACTTATGTCTAAAATTTGCTAAAGACTCTTAAAAATTCAATCCTGAGAAACTCTTTCCATGATGAAATCTGTACTTTAAAATTTTATTTTGGTTAAAAATTATAAGAGAACAATTATATGTTTTTTTGAGGAGGTGATGAAGTAGAGTGACTAGGAAGGCAGGCTGCTAAGACAGAGGGTAGCAAATACAAGTAACTACACATTACTACTACCAGTGACTACAAGTTTTTCCAAAGGAAAAACCATCAATGACATCAGTGATTGGGAAAATGTGGTGCCAGATTTCAGACATAAGTTTAATACCACGATGATGATAACAGCCATCATTTCAGTCATGGTGTGTTTTATAACATCATAACTTGGACTCCTCCCATCTTTTTGTCACACCCCTATCCAATCCATCTGCAAAACTTATTTCACCTACAAAACACTGACTACTTCCACATCCACCTTAATGCAATCCATCACCATCTACTGCCTGGACTACTGTAACAGCTTTCCAAGTGACTCCCCACTTCCATGCCTACCCCTATAGTCTATTCTTAATACAGGACCCATAGTGATCCTGATAAAACAAGTTCAGATCATTTCCTGCACCTGCTCCAAATAGCGTCCTCCCATCTCAGAGGAAAAGGCAAATGGCCCTAAACAAGGTGGACCTCTGTTACTGCTCTGACCCCATCACCTCCTACCACTTTACTTTTTACTCACAGCACTCCCGTCCCAGTGGCCTCTTTACCATAGCTTTTCACACCAAGTATACTCCTGCCTTAGTGACTTCTCACTTGCGTTTGTTTCTACTTGAAACACACTTATCTGCATGACTCACATACTCACTCCATTCAAGTATCTGTTTAAATGTCACCTGATCAGTGATACTAACCACACCATTTGTAATATCCCACCTCCGGTCACTCTCTAAGTAATACTGTCCCCTATTGACAGATGAGAAACTAAAGCTCATGTCATTAGTGAGTGAGAGTTAAATTTTAATCTCCAGATTATTTGACTCCAAAGACCAAGTTCTTTCCACCTCACCATCCTATTGGCTTAGAGTTGCCCAACAGACAGAGGTTCCTTGATTTTTAATGAAACTGTAGATTCCTGGAGCCAGGCAGATACTCTAGAAATGGCTTGGTTTCCATATAAATATAAGATGGGTGACTTATAAAATGAAATTTTTAATCAAAGCCTGGGAAAAATTGCATGTTGTTAAAAATTACAAGTTAGGATTTAATGAGGAAAAGTGTGAAATTGTGCCTCAGGTATAGTCCTTTTCAAGCCTGTTTTAAAAGAATATAAAAACTCATTCCCACTTAACGTTTATGTACAGATGCATCAATAATAGTTATAGCTTTATTTTTAAGTACACCAGCCTCAGGTTATCAAGACCATGGTTTAAGATTAACAGTTCAAACCCATGTCCCAGACACCTCTACCTTAGGGTGACTATGTGTCTGTGTGTTACTTCAAATGTTGAAGGGTGAAAGAGTCTCTTAAGAGTGAAAACTCTGAACCAAAATACATAAGGAATCAAGGAAAATTATATAACTAACACCATTGCTGTGAAAAATCTTCATGTGAGGATCCTCAAGGAAAAGTCTCCAGTCTCAGTCAATGGCAAATTTGGTTTAAGTAATGTCAAATACCTCAAGAATTTGGGTAGTTTTCTGGTCTTCACTATAACAAAATTTAATGTGTAATGGATTATACTCCTACATTCTTTCTTTTAATGTGCATTTAATAAGACCATTCTCCTATGATATAACTCCT
The DNA here is from genome assembly GCF_003031525.2 of Neophocaena asiaeorientalis asiaeorientalis. Lineage (NCBI taxonomy): Eukaryota > Metazoa > Chordata > Mammalia > Artiodactyla > Phocoenidae > Neophocaena > Neophocaena asiaeorientalis. Next base: position 349,251 of record NW_020171999.1, read on the forward strand.
CTGAGGCCCAATGCAATGAATATCTCTAATATTTGCATTTTATTCAGCTGTTCTGTTATTCTATAAATATAGGCTGAATTTCGAAATCCAAACTGCTTTCTAAAAGAAAGGTAAGAGAATGAGAAATAAAGAAATGGACCTTAGTATCTTTAAATAAAAAGAAAAGAGCAGAAAAGCTCTCTGAGTTTCCAAGTGGGCCGTAGAACATGCTGGCTGGAACAGCATAACTAGCGGGATAAGCTCCTAATCTTCTTCTAACTTAACTAAATAATAATTTAACAAAACTTCTATTCATTTACGTGTTTCAAACTTGAGTGCTATAGATCTGTGGGTCAAGTTCTTAAGACAGCTCTGTGGAGTGAAAAATATGCAATGAAAGCAACAATCCAGATGTGTTTAACACAACCAGCCAAGTGACAGATTCAGGAGTGGTGGTGGTGGATGTACTCTACACAGCCCCTCTTCACACACAGGCATGCATGCAGTATGAAGGTATGCAGTACTTTCATGTTTAAGTGATATATCTGGTAGGTGTCCAGCCTGAAGATCCAGAAAAATTTTAGGAAGTCATATATTCTAAGTCAATGGTGCTAGGAAGATATAGAAAGCTTTCCTGAGAGGGATATAGTGACACCAAAGGGCTCAGGAATGAGTGACTAATTTGAACATCAGAGACTCTGACTATAACTCATGTGTAGGTCTCTCCAGCAATATTTACAACATTGCTAAATTAGGCAATCATTTCTAGTTTCTTTTCCAAATGAGATCAGGGTTTGTTCTTCAATATAAAGAAACAAAAAGCAAATCAGACCTGGAAATGGATGCCATGAGCCAGCATGACCAAATCATGACATTCATTGTTTAATCAGTATGTGGTGGACTCAAGAAATGTACAAAATCAGACACATCCATCTTGTGAGGGCTGTCTTGCAAAGTAGTCACCTTGGGGATTATCCCCTGAGTCTTCTTTGGAGCTCTCCTTCAGGGGCAGTTTACAAACCATACACCAACGCACACACACCGCTTCATTACCTTATATCAGAGTTTGTTTTCACAGCTTTAAAACTGAAACCAATGGAGAGGACAGTAAAACGGGTGCACGTTTTGACAACATTGAGAATGTCTTCTCTGATGAGTTATACGCTGCTGAAAACAAATAATGAACCCCTAAACGACAAAGCAAATGATCCTTTCCCAAAAGTTGGGAGAACTTACTGGTAAATGGCCAAGGAGAGAAGAGATGTTGTCAGTCACGAAAATTATCACTCCATCTGTGCTCACTATTATCATAAAGCCATCTAATGACTAATGAAGAGAGAATAATAATGTAATTAAATAGTGGAACAATAATAAAATGATAGCTTTATTTCTAAATGCATAAATAATTATAATCACACACTGAAAGTGTATTGTGGTCCTTAAATATCAATAAAGCAGGCACAGACTTAATTAAAATTCCATTATTCTGCCTCCTACACAGAATCTACTTAACCTTAAGCATGAGACGTTTATCAAATGATGTGTCACTTAGACAAACAAATTTCAATGTATACCCAATTAACACAAAACTCTCCAACACAAGCTACGAAGATTCATTTCTGTGTGTAGGTTGTTTCATATTCAATTCAAAATTAATTTTAAAAACTGTAAGAATATCTTGGAGGGCATTTTCGTTTGTGGTTAGTTTAGTCATCTATTTATAAATATGGGTATTGTCATCACTTCCCTGCTATATAATGGATTAGATATCCAGACAAATGCCTCCTGGTAGAGAATACCTAAAATGATGATTAAAATATATTAAAACTTATATTTCAAAACAGGGCCAAGCTTCTGGTAAAGTAAGGGAAACGATCTGACATCAGAAATGACTAGAACATGAGAATTCAGAGGTAAGGGGATAACGGAGCTTGCATATGCCTTGGGAACATCTACACAACACTGATGGCATAGAGCTGGGGGGACAGAAAGCAAAGCTTGGGCCCGCACAAGGTCAGGGGTGAAATCAGAGACTCCTGCATAAAGCCAGGCCTCCCAAAGGGTAACACTCTCGGCAGACAAAATAGAAAGATCTTATCCAGCAAAGGAAGCCAGGGGATTCACAACCTGCCCATCCTGCCTCAGCTTCCACTCAGACTAGAAAAGGAAAAGAAAAACGAGTGTCATCTGGGAATTACAAACAGAAGCCTACACTCGCACAGATTCGGAGCTGGAATTCAGAAACTACCTGTGTAGCCCTCAACACTCCAAGCCTATTATTTACTTTCACATGGTCCTGACCCCAGATAGCTAGTAAAAAGAAGTTGAAATCATCTCTAGAGAATGATTTTAAAGCCCTCAAAGAATTCATGCAGATAAATTCCCAAATAACATGAGATTGTAATGAATGATTAACAAACAGGAAAAAATGAAACATCATGAACAAGAGGCAGTATAAATAATAAAATGCAAATCAGATTTTAAATGCGCAGATACTGGAAATATCAGGGACAGACTATAAAATAAGCATGCTTAATATGCTTAAATAAATTTTAAAGGGTATTGAAAATATAATGAAGGAGAAGAGACTCATAACTGACTAGGCAGATGTGAAAAATAATCAAACGAAATGTCTAGAAATAATATCATCAAAATAAAAACTCAATATGTAGGTTAAATAGCAAGTTAGAACATAGCTGGAAAGACAATTTTTGAACTGGAAGACAGAGCTGAAGAAGTGACTCAGACTGCAACACAAGGAGACAAAGGGATGGAAAATAAGAGAAATTAAATGACACAAAGAAGAGAGTGAAAAAGTGAACTAGACATTTCACACATGTTCACTTTATTCTCATAACAACTCTGTGAAACAGAGATATTTTACAGAGAAAGAAATCAAAGCTCAGAGATAGTAATTCTCTCAAGGATGCATAACGAGTAAGTGACAAAGGCACAATTCATATCCCTGTCTGTCTGACTCAAAAGAAAGACCATGGTCATTCGGGCTTTAGTTTGTGGCCTTTGAACTCAGTGAAACTTACCAGTTCCATTGGAGATAGAAACCATGAACATGTTTCCTCATGTCACTGAGGAAAAAATAAGGACTTAAAAGCCTTATTCAGTAGAGTCTAGCAACCTGTGTTGAATGACTCTACCAGATAATTACTTAACTTGACACTAAACTATAGAAAGAGTTGTTCATTTTTGTTGTCACTCAAGATCAGTGGGTTCACTTGGCATAAAAAGCATCTGGGCAGCATGTTAGACATGAAGGCTCCTGGCCTTACCAGGATTGAGATTCTGATTCAGACAGTTTAAGGTGGGTCCCAGGAACCTGTATTTTTACCAAGCTCCCTAGGTAATTCTGAATGCATGGTCTCCTAGCCACACTTTGAAAACCACTATTCTTTATCTTCTATTGCACGTATTCTACATATGAAGTAATCAAAGAACAAACTCCCTCTTACTTGTAGCATCATCTGGTTGAGATCTTCATAGCTATGACGTGATGGAATCCAATTAGATTTCTCTCTAGAGGCTTCTGGATTGACTTTGCCTTTTTAGAAAAAGGAAGAAAGGAAAAAAAACTGTCACATTAAAATGATTAGCTTATGGGTATTAGATTTTTCAAAGTTATAATTTTATGGAAAACACTCTCATGAGAAAGTGCTGAGTGCTAATGAAGGATCTGAAGTAGACTAACTAATTGCTTATAAATTATCATAAACAAAGAAGTGTTCAGAATTGAAAAAGACCTTGAAGATCATCCACCTGAATTTCTACTGATCTACATGATGACCTCTCTAACAACATTACGATTTTCAACCCCCAATTCTTTCCTTTTCTTGACTTCTTTAAGTCTTCTGAATTCTATCAAAACCCAGTATTCATAATATACCAGATAAGGTACAGGCTGTGTCGAATGCTCTAGGTGTATTATTCAGATGTCTAAAATCTCCTCAATCCCTGGGTAAAATAAGGAATTCCATGATTTAGTTTCATCGAGTTAAGCTTTAGCAAGGGCCCTTAACTAGAAAATCTTTAAGTCATATCTTGTAACTCTCCAAAGCTGCTGACACTGTTCTATCTCTCACACATTCTTCAATGTTTTCTGGTTTTCGCATTGAGTAGTGTTCCGGCTCCTGTGCTCATTCAGAGACTTTGCTATCAACATCTGCCCCTCTCCACCTCCCTCAATCCCACCCACACTCCTAACTTCAGTAACTCAGGGACCTCACTAACACAGCCCTCCAGTCTCCAGTTATTTTAATGTATGCCAATAAACGTTCGTTTCTTCTCCTCACAAAAATGTTAGAGACCCATAAAACTTCGCTCCCTATTCAAAATGTTAAATCCTTTGACAAGGACAGCTCTGACAGCAGCACTTGCTTTCTTGGTGGGTAGGAGTCTCAGATCCTTTTCTATGAGTAGATGTGGATAACAAGGGAGCCAAGCATGAGTAGAACAGCTCCAGAACCCTCACTCAAGAGGGAATGAGAAGAGGGTGTATAACTACATGGGGAGTAGAAATAACATGAAAAATAAACCATGCCAACTGCACAACTGCCTCAAAATCAGTTTTCCTGACCACTGCCCCAGCCTGGAAACTCAATTCTGGTCACAGCTTCTCAAATACGGGAAACAACCCATGCCACTCTCCCATGGCTGATTTCTGAGGTCATTTCCCCATTGACTTTCAGCTCCACCTAGTGACTTTCATCTCCTGTACTCCCTACAAAGAAATAAAAAAGACAGAAGAGAGTCCATATATTGCCAGAAAATAAAGCCGATGTATTTTATAAAGCAACCATAAAATGCTTTTCTACCCATGAACATGTTCTTGTTTCGTTTCTAGGGTGGGCACCATACCCAATTCTTCACTAAAACCCCAGTGTACAGCATAGTACTTAACTCACAATAGGGACTTGGTAATTCTCATTATGATGAACCTCATTCATTCATTTATTTAACTAACATTTACTGGGCTCCTACTATGTATCTTTTAGAGGCTGATGATAGAGCACAAACAAGACAAATAAGGTGACTGTGCTTTTGTATCTTACAGACTAGTGGGGGAGACAGATAACCAATACAGAGAACATGGAACTGATCATTTCATATATCTTTAAGCACAGTAATTTCGACAGGGTGCTCAGCGAAGGCGAGTAATGACAGGAAGAGAGCCATGTGAAAACCTGGGAGCAAAGAAAGCATCTCAGGCAGAGGAAGCAGTAAGTACAAAGGGAGACAGGAGGTCAAAGGGGCTACTGTAGGGTGACCAAGGGATAGAGCAGTAGGAAATGAAGTCTGAGAGACGGGTAGGACCAGATTATGTAGGGTACATGGTAAGGAGTTGGCGATATTCTGAGTGGAACAGGACGTGCTTTTAAGCAGGAGAGTGACGTATGTTTTTAAAAGATCACTATGGTTGGTTGTGAAAAATAGGTCAAACTGGGGAACAAGAGTAGAAGCAAGGGAGTCTCGCTGGAAAGCTTCTCTGAAAGGAACAGATGATGATGGCCTGGATTAGGGTGGTACACCAAGGCTATGGAAGTGGGGAGAGTGAATGGATTTGAGATATATTTTAGAGGTAAAGCCAAAAGGATTTGCTGATGGATTGGTTGAGGGGGTGGAGGACACAAGAATGACATCTAGATTTTTATCTTGAGCAGCTAGAAGAATGGTGGTACCTGTTACTGAAATTGGGAGAACCAAGGCTGGGGGTGTGAGAGGCAATGGAGTGGAGAGGAATCAAGAGGTCCTGAATAGCCATGTTAACTTTCCTGTTAGATATCCAAGCAAAGAAGTCACAGAGGAAACTCTCTTGCTGATTTAATAATGAGTATGATTCTCAAGTATGGAGCTCAGGGAGGAGGTCAGTGCTGTAGATAGATTTAAAAAGTGGGGGGCATTGACATCCAGGTAGCCCTTCGAATTAAGGGGCTAGAAAATGAGTGTAGATATTGAAGAGAAAAGGTCCTAGGACTGAGCCCTGGGGCACATCAATGATTAGAAGTTGAAGAGGGAAACAGGGGATGCAAGAGAGAGAGAGAAGGAATGGCCAATGAGTTAGGAGAGAAACCAGAATCAAGTTATGCAGTTATCCTGGAAGCCAAGAGAAAAATGCTTCAAGAAGGAGGGAGTGGCCACCTGTCCAATGTTTTTGAAATATCAGGAAAGATGAGGACAGTTAAGGGACCAAAGAATTCAGCAATGTGGAGGCCACTGCTATTCCTGACAAAAGTAGTTGTCCTGGACTGGTGGGAGCTCCAGCCTCAGTGAAGTAGGTTGAGGAAAGAATGGGGCATGAGAAAGTGGACACAGGGTCTATACAATCACTTCAAGAAGCTTTGCTGTGAAGAGGGCACAGAAATAAGGCAACAGCTGAAGGTATCATCTGGTCAAGAAAATATTTTTTTAGGTAAGAGCTCTTTACAGCACGGTTACATGCTATGGGTATAACCTGCTCAGATGTTTTGAGTTAAACCTACTTAAATATTACAGGTACCGTTTTGACACCCTTGGGGCCCTGTTTGCCTTAGCAAAATTTATCATATGCCTTTAAGTGCCTAAGATACAGAAATTTGCATTGTTATTGCCCAGAATACTTCTACTAATTCTCATTTCCTTTTTCTACTTTTGCATGAACCTCAATAATATTTTCAGCATTGACTATAACAAACTTATGAATGGAGAGAAAATAAATAGCCATGTATCAGAAGGTGCCTCAGGAGATCATCTCGCCATTAATCCCTCCCAGAGATGTTTGAGGTAAAGGGAGAGACCCAGCTGTCCCACCCACAGCTATAAGGATGGGTCGGGGTGCTCAGTTCCAACCTCCATTCTTCTGTGAAAGGGCAGCAGCACTCTGCGATGTTTTAGCTTTGCGTCCTTTCGCAGGATAACCGTGACTTTGCAGCAGAGCACGTAGTTCTGTGAAGAAGGTCCTGACGCGGTCCTTCCCTTTATTTTCAGATGCATCAGGTGCATCCCTAATTGACAAAAAACAATCAAGGTTATTAATAATAAGGGTAGGGCTGGGAATTCAGAAGATGGATAATGGATGGGGGGAAATAAGAGAGAAAGGGAGATGTTAATGTCAACATCTGAGCAAAAATCTGGTCCCTTGATAACTCATAGAGCAACAAAAACTGTGAATATTAAAATAAGGAAATGAAAGCCAATCTCATCTCCCTCAGACTGTGAGGCCCTTGAGGGTATCTGTCTCCATGTCTCCCACACCAAAGCCCACACAGTGTCTGGCACAGTGGCCTATGAATTATATAAAATAAATCCAAAATAATTTGAATGTAATGGTGGGTCTTTGTTCCACCATATATTCTTACCTACTTTTTCAAGAGTACTTCTGATTAAATACAATTGTTTCTAAATGATCTGTAATTATTCAAGAGGCTCTCTAAAAGCCAATGTTCCTTCTCAGAGAGAAGGCTGAGCAATGAAATGCTAATTGAGATTTTATTTTTCACCTTTAAAAAAACACAGACCATTCTGAAAAATCCTGACCAAAACTTTTTGATCAGTAGACTGGAATTTACTTTAGATTCTCGAACTGGAAAAATACGGTAATTTATCTTCTCAAATGTAAATGAATTTCAACTCTAGGCAAGCCAAGGCCTCCAAACAGGTTTCTCAACCGATCAGGAACTATAAAACCATTTATTCAGTGTCAGCTCTGGGCAGCCACTATGCAAGGCATGGAGGACACAGTTTGATGAGGGAGGCTGTCAGGACATAGGTAGTGTACACAGTATTATAATAGAGTTGGGGTTGGGGTTATGGAACACCCGCCAGAGAGATCACATTTCCCTTTGTGAGTCAGGTTTCCCCGAGGAAGGAGAATTTTGCTAGATGTGAAATAAGAACGGAGGGCAGGGGAGAGGGCTTTGATAGAAATATCAGTTAGGAATTCATACCTCTTCTTTTTCTTTTTCCCGTCCTCATCCATTATTCAGTGCTGTAACAAAAAATTCTGAAATCAAGGTGGAGCCACATTTTACTAAGAAATCAATCTATGATGAATTACATAAAGCAATAAGACTAATGAAAATTCTCAACTGCATAGCACTTTTCCCTCAAGGAATGCCTACTTCTTTTAAAGATAGAATTTCACTAAATACCAATAACCTTCTCATACGTTATGTAGATGCTGAAGACTTGCTTTATTGTGAGATCCCCGATGAATGTCACAATAACATTACAAATGAATATATTTGAAAAAGTTACAAAAACACTCTGTGAAGCTACATAACTTAATCCCAAAGTCAAGTATTTGTAGGTTTAATTGCATACCCTTAGATTCCTTTAACTTCCACTGATTTCAAGAACACAGTGAAACAAAGACAGATGTACGTTGAAAGCTCCAGATCTAGCTACAATATCATGTCACAATAGACAAAAATCTGCATTTATCGTTGATATCACAGAAATCCTCGGCATATAAAAATGACCTTGAAATCACCACAGTCCTCTCCTTTGGGCTGTATAATTAGACTCGCACATCACCTCAAGGTCAAAACCTCAAGATAGAAGCCAATGACATTCAAATACATGTGTGTTAAATAAGAAGGAACCCTTAAAATATGGCAAACATCTTTAAATGCTCTCAAGGAAGTAAAAGAAAGCTCAGGGGTCAAACACTGGGAAGATCTTGAGAACAAGCTGGTTAGTACACCAACCTGTGATGCTGTGGGGATGGGGAAGCATAGCTATGCAACAAGGGAGCTTGGGCATTAAATGCCCTCTTTGGTGAAGGAGAGTCCAAGCAGGGAGCTGAAACTAAAATTTACCGCCCCGTCCCTAGGTATAGCCCAGACTCCCAGGGGCTACAATTTCATTTAAAGAATTGTCCCACCAACAAAGGAAGAAAACAAGGAAGTTTGTCTGTCTCAGCATATTCTCGGGGTGGGAAAAAATGGGGTGTTATTAGACTGGGTAAACCTCAGGGTTCCAGGAGAAGCAAAGACAAACCCATTCTGAGAGAGACTCTCTAAAGCCAGGTTCCACAGAATTTCCACAGATAAGGCACCGGCTGAAGATGAGCTCACCATCCAAACTTAGAAAATACATAAGAAAACAATCTACAAAGGGAGAAATTAGGAGTTTGGGATTAACATATATGCATTACTATATATAAAATAGATAGCCAAAAGGACCTACTATATAGCACAGGGAACTGTACTCAAAATATACACACATATATATAAACTGAGTCACTTTGTTGTACACCTGAAACTAACACAACATTGTAAATCAACCATACTTCAATAAAAAATAAAATAAAATAAAGAAAGAAACCATATGCTAGAATTAGGACACACACATATACTCCCTTCCCCTCCAGCAGTATGAGATCTCCAAGAACTTCAGATAATTAAAATATCTGAAAGCCATTATAAAATAATTGTTTAAAAATATTTAAAACAAAATAGATGGTACTGAAAATATCGGAAAAGACCAGGTAATGTAAAAAAGAATAAAAGAGAAATTCTGTAAAGACATGTTCAATGAATTTAATTTCAAAAGGATGGATTAAGCAATATATTAAGACAAACCAGACGAGAAAATTAGTCAGTGAAATACAGATATGAGGAAATTTACCATATTGCCTTAACAGAGAGATAATGAAATGGAAAATATGAAACAAGAGGTTATGAAACATGAAGGACAGAATAGAAAGGCCTAATATATCTAATAGGAGTTCCATATGAAAAGACTAGCAAGAATGGGAGACAGGCAGTAAAGAGCCAATAGCTGAAATTTTTCCAGAATGTAAAATGCGACCCAATTTGGATAAACTAAAATAAAACCACATTTCAAAACATCATAGCAAAATTTCAGAACACACAAGACAGACAGCTAGGCCATTCTAGGCAATAAAACAGATCAATACCAAAGAATAGTATCATACAGACCATCTGCTCTGGCCCTAACGCAACTGCATTAGACATCAAGAATAAAAAGATAATATAAAATGCTCTACACTTGAATACTTAAAACAATAGCAATGACAACAACATTTCCTAAATAGCTTTAGAAATCAGAAAATATTCAGAACTGAGGATCTGCAAGAATACTACATATTAAAATGCACCTAAAGCAGTATCGAGGAATTTATATGCATAAATGCTTATCGGAAAATAAAAATAAAAGTAAATGAGCTAAACAGTCATCAAAACAAATTGTAAAAATAAGGGTAAAGCTAAAGAAAGGAGTAGCAAGGAAATAATAAACATAAGACCAAAAAAATGATGCAATAAAAAATAAAGATATAATAGACTTTTAAAATCTGTTTCTAAAATAAAATTTTCCAAAAACATTGTTATAAACAGATCAAGAAATAAGGGAGAAGATACATTTTGGAATGAAAAATGCATACCTATGAATAAAAGAGATGGTAAAAGCAGTATTATCAACTTTGTGCCCACACATTTGGAAACAGAGACAGAATGGAGTTTTTCCTAGAAAAAAATGTATTTGACCCAAACCTATTTAATAATACAAGGAAAATTTGAATAAACCCTATAAATGTAAAGAAATTTAGTAATTAAAAATGTATCCACAGAATAACAACCTAACCAAACTCATACAAAAGAGCCCCAATGTTTTCACAGATGGATGCTTCCAAATATTTAAATAACAGGTATCTCCTATTACATGCAAATTATGCCAGAAAACAGATAAAGAGGGAAACTACCCACCCAACTCATTTTATAATGCTAGTATATTCTTTATACCAAACCAGAAAAGGGAAACTGGGAAGGGAAAATGGGAAAAAGGGAAAATGTTATAAGCCAATTTTATTTGTGATTCATATTCAAAATTCTAAATAAAATTATCAAACCCAAATCAACATACTATTTAAAAATTTGGACTAATTCCAGAAATACCAGGATAATTTCACATTAGAAAAAATATAATTCAACATATCAGACAAAAAGAGAAAAAGAATGTGATCACCTCAGTAGATGCAGAAAATGCATTTGATATAATTCAACATACATATATGACTTTAAAAAATTTTATTAACAGATTAGGTATAGACAGGAACTTTCTTAACCCAGTAAAGGGAATCAACTAAAAACATACTTAAAGGTGGAACATTAAAGATTTCTTTACATTCAGGAAAAAAAAAACAAGAGTGGTTGCTAAAATATTTAATATATAGTGCTGAAGGTACAAACGAATGCATTAATATAAAAAACATAAAGTGAATTACTCTTGGAAAGGAAAAATAAAACTGTCCTCAGTCATGAATACTATAATTATCTACATAGAAAATCCAAGAGATTCTGCAATTTACTAGAAATAATTAAATAGTTCAGCAAGGTTACTGTATATAAGAAAAATATTTTAAAATTAATTTTGTTTCTATATACTGGCAACCAAAATTAGAAAATATTTTTAAAGATACAATAACAACCAAAATTTATAGGGACTACTGCTTATGGCCACAAAATAACTGATATGGGACTAGTCTTCTTACCGTGAACAACTAGGAAACTGGACAAATCACAGGAAATACCTATTTGGATACACTGTACAGTAGGCAGCTCAAGACTGTGATCACTGAGATAAGAACAAAAATGAGAGCAGCCCTACCTAAAGTTACATCCAGACCATGGTTCAGGGAGCAGAATCCTAAGCAGAGCACAGCAGTCTCACTAAAATTAGGAGACAGAAATAAGAGTTCAGGAAGGCCAAGATGGAGGGAATTTGTGGAGCAGAACACCAGAAAGAAAGAACCTGTGGGGGTCAGGGTGGGGTAGAATCCTCCAGAAATCTGAATACACATTCTCTTGAATCTTTGGCTGAATACTAAGCTTGCCTGTGCAAGGTGACACTCTACAAGACCAGTCAAAGAATAACTACCAGGAACAAATACAATAAATTCAAAACTAAATAACAATCACAGCTTACACATGGCTGGAAGTCACTTGAGTTTCATCCAGCAGAGTGTAGGAAAAAGACTGAAAAAATTAACAGAGCTTTGGTATGGGGTAATATCAGGCAATCTAAAATATATGTAACTAGATTCCCAGAAGGGGCAAGAAAAATATTTGAATAATGGCCAATCTTTTTCCCATACTGGATGAAAAATATAAACTCATATATTCAAGCTCAATGAATCCAAGAAAGTAAACACAATGAAAAACTTGCCAAGGCACATCATAAACAAATTGCTGAAAATCAATTACAAAGAGAAAATCTTAAAAGCAAACAGAAATAAAAGATACATTTAATACAGAGTAGGGAAGAATGTCCTCTGTCTGACTTCTCATCAGAATAACCCAAGCCAAAAGAAAATTAAACATCTTTAAAGTTCTGGGGGCAGAGATCAACCCAGAATTCTATATCCAGCAAAAATATACCCTTGAAAGAAATTGAAGGTAAAATAAAGACATCTTCAGATGAATAAAACCTGGAAGAAGTCAAGGCCAGCATACTAGCACTACCAGAAATGTTAAGGAAGGACTTCGGGTAGAAGGAAAAGGATGTCAGATAGAAACTCAGATCTATATAAAGAAATGAAAAGCACTGGAAATAATATATATGGGAATAAAAATAAATTTTTTATCTTTAATTTCTTTAAAAGATAACTGAAATAAAAGCAAAGAACTCTAAGCTTTATAATACATGTAGACATCAAACCTATGACAATAATAACATAGAAAACAGGAGGGTGGAAAACAAAAATCTGTTGCAAGGTTCTTACATTATATGTGAAGTGGCACAATATTAATTCACAGAGACAGTAATAAATTAAAGATGTATACTATAAACTGCCTAGAGCAACAAATAAAACTCACCTGAGATATAGATTATAAATCAAAAGAGATAAAATGAAATACTAATTACTCACTACATCCAAAAGAAAGCAGAAAAAGACAAAGAAAACAAAGATCAAATGAGACAAACAGAAAACATATAGCAAGATGGTAGATTTAAACCTCACCGTATTAGTAATTATATTAACTGTCAGTGGACTAAAAGCACAAATGTAAAGCCTAGGATTGTTAAAACTGGGTATAAAAGTAAGACCAAACCATCTTGTCTACAGGATACTCACTTTAATTATAAAGACCCAGATAGCTTGCAAGTAAAAGAATAGAAACATATATGCTATGTAACCCTAATGATGTAAAGCTTGAGTGGCTAATTAGTATCAAAGACTCCAGGTAAGGAATGGTCCTAGAGAAAAAGATTGACCTGACTCCTTTATCATTTTCATAATGATAAAGGAGTCAATCAAGAAGACAAAACAATCCCAAATAGGTATGCACCTAATTATAAAGTTTCAAAGTGAAGTAAGAACTGAAAGAAGAAATAAACAAACCCACAATTACAGCTGGTGAGTTCACTCTCTTCTATCAGTAATCAGTAGAACAAGTAAACAGAAAATAAGTAAGAATATTGAAGACTTACTATAGTGCCAACAAACTTGGCCCCATTTGTTGACAGAATACTACACCCAGCAACTGTAAAACACACATTTACCATTCAATTTGTAACAGAAATAGTGATTCAAAATGTGCTGAGCCATAAGACCAGTTTTAGTAAATTTAAAGCATTAAAATCATACAGATTATGTTCTCTAATGAAAACAATTAAATTACAAATCAATAGTAGGGCTTCCCTGGTGGAGCAGTGGTTGAAAATCTGCCTGCCAATGCAGGGAACACAGGTTTGATCCCCGGTCTGGGAAGATCCCACATGTCGCGGAGCAACTAAGCCCATGTGCCACAATACTGAGCCTGTGCTCTAGAGCCTGCGAGCCACAACTACTCAGCCCACGTGCTGCAACTACTGAAGCCCATGCACCTAGACCCTGCGCTCCACAACAGAAGCCACCACAGTAAGAAGCCCATGCACCACAATGAAGAGTAGCCCCCGTTCACCACAACTAAAGAAAGCCCACGTGCAGCAACGAAGACCCAGTGCAGCAAAAAATAAGTAAATAAATTTATAAAAACAAACAAAAAAAGGAAATCAATAATAAATAAATAAATCTCTGGAAAACCCCCAAATATTTGGAAATTAAACAATATACTTCTAAATCATTTCTGAGTCAAAGAAGAAACCTTTGGAAAAGGTTGAAACAAAGAAAATTAGACAATATTTCTAACTGAATGATAATATTAACTTTTAATTCCCCAAACTTCAATAATCTAATTGTAATGTATTAAAATTGCATTATGCATATTTATGGTGTCATATATTTCCATCAAGAAAAGTCAAATCGAGGCTTCCAGGAAGATGGCGGAGGAGTAGGACGTGGAGATTGCCTTCCTCCCCACAGATACACCAGAAATACATTTATACGTGGAGCAACTCCTGCAGAACACCTACTGAACGCTGGCAGAAGACCTCAAACCTCCCTAAAGGCAAGAAACCCCCCACATACCTGGGTAGGGCAAAAGAAAAAAGAATAAACAGAGACAAGAGGATAGGGACAGGACCTGCACCAGTGGGAGGGAGCTGTGAAGGGGGAAAGGTTTCCACACACTAGGAAGCCCCTTCGCTGGCAGAGACACTAGAGAATGAAGAACAAAAAAGCCCCAAAGGTAGCAGAAGGAAGGAATCATAAAAATCAGATCAGAAATAAAGGGAAAAGATATGAAGGAAACAATAGCAAAGATCAAGAAAACTAAAAGCTGGTTCTTTACCAAAAAATTTCACAATTTGTATGGAAACACAAAGACCCTGGACAGCCAAAGCAATCTTGAGAACAAAAAACAGCTGGAGGAATCAGGCTCCCTGACTTCAGACTATACTACAAAGCTACAGTAATCAAGACAGTATGGTACTGGCACGAAAACAGAAAGATAGATCAATGGAACAGGATAGAACGCCCAGAGATATACCCACGCACATATGGTCACCTTATCTTTGATAAAGGAGGCAGGAATGTACAGTGGAGAAAGGACAGCCTCTTCAATAAGTGGTTCTGGGAAAACGGGACAGGTACATGTAAAAGTATGAGATTAGATCACTCCCTAACACCATACACAAAAATAAGCTCAAAATGGATTAAAGACCTCAATGTAATGCCAGAAACTATCAAACTCTTAGAGGAAAACATAGGTAGAACACTCTATGACATAAATCACAGCAAGATCCTTTTTGACCCACCTCCTAGAGAAAAGGAAATAAAAATAAACAAATGGGACCTAATGAAACTTCAAAGCTTTTGCACAGCAAAGG
>NW_020171999.1:364505-364748 GCF_003031525.2 Neophocaena asiaeorientalis asiaeorientalis
AGCAGCTCATGCAGCTTAATAACAAAAAAACAGCCCCATCCAAAAATGGGCAGAAGACCTAAATAGACATTTCTCCAAAGAAGATATACAGACTGCCAACAAACACATGAAAGAATGCTCAACATCACTAATCATTAGTGAAATGGAAATCAAAACTACAATGAGATATCATCTCACACCGGTCAGAATGGCCATCATCAAAAAATCTAAAAACAATAAATGCTGGAGTGGGTGTGGAGTAAA
>NW_020171999.1:366275-386204 GCF_003031525.2 Neophocaena asiaeorientalis asiaeorientalis
AAAAATGTCATGAAGAACCTAGGGGTAAGACAGGAATAAAGACACAGACCTACTAGAGAATGGACTTGAGGATATGGGAAGGGGGAAGGGTAAGCTGTGACAAAGCGAGAGAGAGGCATGGACATATATACACTACCAAACGTAAGGTAGTTAGCTAGTGGGAAGCAGCCGCATAGCACAGGGAGATCAGCTGGGTGCTTTGTGACCGCCTGGAGGGGTGGGATAGGGAGGGTGGGAGGGAGGGAGACACAAGAGGGAAGAGATATGGGAACATATGTATATGTATAACTGATTCACTTTGTTATAAAGCAGAAACTAACACACCATTGTAAAGCAATTATACTCCAATAAAGATGTTAAAAAAGTTAAAATAAAAAAATAAAGTACAAAAAAAGTCAAATCTATATAATTGCTCAAATCACTTTTTCATGTTCTAAAATTACATTTATGTTTCTTCATATAGAAACTATATAGTGCTTAGTAGTTAATTTAACAAAAATGAGCAAAATTATTTCACAGAAAATAATGTCTTTATTGATGAATATAAAAGAAGTTCTAAATGAATGGAAAGGTAGGTCATATCCCTGGACAGAAGTACCACTATTGTAACTTTATCACATCTCCCCAACTAATCTACAAATTAACGTAACTGATCAAAACTCAGTAGATATTTTGATTTGGGTTTGGTTTTCTATATAACTTCAAAATTACAAAATTCCCATGGAAAGCAAAAAGTCAGAAATATCCAGAATAATTTTGAAGAACAACAATGTACAAGGATGTTCTCTACTAGACATCAAGGATTCTTGTAAAGCTATATAGTGCTTAGGTAAATGGATAATGGTGCAAAGCATTAAGTAGAGAAAAACGGGACAGAAGAGACTCATTAGGAACAGATCGGTGCATAAAGTGAAATTTGATTTGTGACAAAAGAAGCATTATAATTTTGAAATTTCTACCATGGAGTGTGTGTGTGTGTGTGTGTGTGTGTGTGTGTTTTAATATAGTCCTTTCTGTATACTGAGGCAACAAAATTTGTTTACAAGCTATTTAAATACAAGCATCATGCCTTATATGTCTTTGCTATTTCCAACAGCTCCCAGCTCTACACAGAGAAGACATTCAAAACACACCACTAAATTCTCTTGCCAGAATCTCCAAATAAATTCTCAGATTATATAAAGTATAAGGGGCAGGATTTGATACTGGCTCCACCATTGATTAGGCAAGTTAAACTAAGTTTCAATCTCCTTGTTTGGAAAACGGGGATAATAATGGTACCCACTTTCATAGGCTTGTTGTAAAGGTTAAATGAGTATGTAAATTACTTTGGCATAGTGGTAAATGCTGAGTACTAAATAAATGTTAATCATTATTTTTAAAAAGCTCACACCACTAAATATCTGACGACTTTCCTTATCCATTGGACAGGGTCAGCACAGACACCTGTTAATTACTGGCTTGTTCCACTCAGTAATTCACTCTAAAACAAAGACTTAAAAACTTACACGGGGTAGGGGGGGTGGGGGGAGGGAGAACATACAAAGACTGAAAAAAGAATATAGTTAATTAAAAGTTCTCAGGCCAAAAGTAGCCAGCCTTCCTATGCAAAGTAACAATTATTTCATTCAAAATAGCAGAGTGTGAGTGCCTTTTTCCAAAATCAATGGGAAATAACCTAAAATCTCATCAAATTTTATTACTAAAGTATAATATAAAGGTCAAAATTCAAGCAGGTCATGCTTGCAAAGATTTCTTCTTTTGGGAAGGCAAGGCACTTTCAATTTTCTGGTGTGTGTGTGTGTGTGTGTGTGTGTGTGCGTGTACATGCACATACACACATATTTTTAGCTCACAAGAAAGCACACTGAATAGACGGGTTATGATTAGCTCTCTGTGGTTGAGAATCACTTATGCAGATACTTTCTAGTGTGACAATTATGATGGCATAGGTTATCAATGTTCTGTTTGGATAAAATTCACAGTCAAAGGAATCTTCACTCAGTTTCTCAGTCTCATACCTGCCAGAACAAAATAAATTAGCATACTCACAGTTCAGACTCCGTGGCAGTATTCACCTCTGGATGATCAAATCTGGGCTTCTGCTGCTAATGCTCTTGAAAACATATTGCAGGGGCCATGTCTGGGGCCTATGTGACACACATAACATGTGCCATCATCTCCCAGTATAAATAGTTCAGGACTAAATGACACTAAAAGTTTAATCCTGAATTAGAACCAAAGTGAACATATCCTGAGAACTATTGCAGGACTCAGCTAGTCCCCGTGTGTGTTCAATCTTCCATCATCCCTGGACTGCTTTCAAGAGTCTCAGAGTTGCTACACTCTGCAGTTGCCAAAGCAGAGAAAACAGGCTAATGAGCAACAGAGTAGCAAGAGCATGACTTTCTCTGGGTGCAAACCTAGGGCAGCAGAAAGCCTTGGAACAAAGACTGCAACACTGTAATGTAAGGAATTTACTTACATATCTCAGGGCTGATGACCTTTCCAACAAATTCTCCCCCAATTCAGATAGATACAGGAACTCAGCCACCTTTGCCTGTTCTGCTTGAGGATTTATACATTTGAATTTTAATGAAGTTCCATGTGAAATATCTACAATTGTTGCATTCTGCAATTTGAAATAGAGTAACATTTTCCCAGGACTAGGAGTCCAAGCTCTCTTTATCCTTCTCCTCCCAAGATTACATTCCTTGTTTCATGGCAATTCTGTGACACTCCCCAGTAGATTTTTCATATTTTTTAATCAATGCAGAGTCCACTGGAAAGCATGTTTGTGAAGAATCAGTATTATGAAAAAATAATTGTTATAGTATTAGCTTGAAAAGATAACAATATTGTATATACTATATCAGCCCAATCATTTAAAGCATGATATACGAATGAAGAAATAAAATACTGTGTATAAACAGGACTAGGGGGCAAAAACATTCAGAGGTGTCTTTGGGTGATGGAACTTTGGAAGGTTAAAACTTTTTTTGCATGTTTAAAGTTTGCTCTAATTAGTATGTGTGGCATTCAAAATTAAGAAACACCCTCTCAAAAATAATATGAGAGCGAGTGTTGAACACTGAAGAGTCTGGGCTTTGGAATCAACTGGACCTGGGTTCAAATTCCAATTCTACCTCTTTATAATTGTGTGACCTTTGGTGAGTTCCTTAACCTTTATGAGTCTCGAGTATCTCAACTGTAAAATCTGGATTACAATACTTACATGTCAAGGTTTTTATAAGAATTAAGTTGATATATATATAAAGTGGCACATGGTAGCCACTCAATAAGTTGTAGCTTTAATTAGAGGTATTAGCAGCAGGATAAAATCTACAGGACTGGGACTTCCCTGGTGGTCCAGTGGTTAAGACTTCCACTACAGGGGGCACGGATTCAATCTTGGTCGGGGAAAAAAAAGAAAGAAAGAAATCTAAAGGACTGTGAAGAAGTTCCATTCTTCTCAGAGAGGGAAGCAATGGCAAAAAATAGGCAATACAGGGAGGTTTCTTGTTGCCACTTGTTGGGGCAAGAAGGAGAGAACCTTGAGATCAAGCTGGGTAAATCTAACATGTCATGGACAAGTGGTGTCTCAGGTCTGGGTATAGAGTCAGGGCATCAGGACACCTAATGGATGTCCTCGTCATCAGCAACGTGAGGTGGAAGAGCCTGAGTCTGCAGTGGTATCAAGCTGCACAGAAGCCTCATTTCCTCCTGCAGTGTGCAGCTGCCCATCTTTAGGAATGGAGGCGGGGATGAACAGATTGACCCTTGCTTGGAGTTTTTCTGGGCACCAAGGAGGACAAGAGGCACTAAAGATATAGGCCAGAAAAAGTACTTGAAGTCTTGGACCATAATGTAAAGATTAACTAAGTAAAGAAGTTGTGGGCAGGGATGGGGGAGGTTCCCTGAGGAAAAAGGACAGCAGTCAAGTGGCTGGAATGAATTAGAAGAGGGAGATGAGCAAGGGTACTAAACGTATCACAGAAAGGGCAATGGAAGAAGAGGAGGTTAGGGGCGTCACTGGGGAGAATTAGCGGAAAATGTCACCAGCGGTTCTGGTAATACCAAATGCAATCATGAAAAATATTGTTTTTCACAGAGAGAGAGGGAGAGAGCGCCCACATCTTTACCTTTCCACATCCTCAAAGGGGCTGAAGTTAACTAGGAAGTGCCGTATCACCAAGGAAAACTGCCCTCTCTGTGGGGCTGCCTGAATTCCAGGCAGTCGCTGGGAGGCCTCGTGAGCTAGTCAAGCAGATTTAGTCCTATTTCAGCAGCAGCCAGAACTGTGCTGAGCCTCCTCCACCCAGCCCCCTGCCAGTCTGTCAGTCAGCTCAGCCAGCCTGACAGAGACAAGGAAGCCCCTGTGGCCTCCTCCACACAATAATGGCAAGAAAGTGTTTGGCTCGAGTAAACATCATTTTAAATATTTATATGGAATTTTAAAGAAAACCAGAGAGGGTCTGAAGAAAAGCAGAATATAGGGGTGAATGCATCTTTGACTATTACTGTGGTTAGAACATTTGTTTATTTTCAAGTAAAAAACTCAAAGTATTTAAAATGACATTGTAGAAGACAATCACGCCACGTATTTGGAGTTATAAAATTTGCTGTGCATCATCAGGGATCAACTCTGTCTTTATACAGAGAGACACACACGTTTTTCTATAAACAATTGCTCAAGAAAAGGGGTCTTTAAAATCTCAGTAGGATGCTGGCTTATTTTTTTTTAAGTTGATAGGAAAAAATGCATGATGGCATGCTTCATCAATTTGAAGTCATCTACTCTCACTCATATAAGGTTTATTAAAGATATTTAATCAGCAAGGAAGGGTGAAATATTTACAATTCTTATGTAGACAGTAATGATGTTAAATGTGTATGGCATAAATATATCAACTAAGTCAGTGGGATTTTCCAATGTATTTTCAGTCAAGACGTTCTTCAAAAATAACAACTCTGGAGGAACTTCAAGATGGCAGAAGAGTAAGACGTAGAGATCACCTTCCTCTCCACAAATACATCAGAAATATATCTACATGTGGAACAACTCCTACAGAACACCTACTGAACACTGGCAGAAGACCTCAGATCCCCCAAAAGGCAAGAAACTCCCCACGTACCTCGGTAGGGCAAAAGAAAAGACAGAGACAAAAGTATAGGGATGGGACCTGCACCAGTGGGAGGGAGCTGTGAAGGAGGAAAGGTTTCCACACACTAGCAAGCCCCTTCGCGGGCAGAGACTGTGGGTGGTGGAGGGGGGAAGCTTCGGAACCATGGAGGAGAGCACAGCAACAGGGGTGCGGAGGGCAAAGCGGAGAGATTCCCGCACAGAAGATCGGTGCCGACCGGCACTCACCAGCCTGAGAGGCTTGTCTGCTCACCCGCCGGGGCGGGAGGGGCTGCGAGCTGAGGCTCGGGCTTCGGAGGTCGGATCGCAGGGAGAGGACAGGGGTTGGCGGCGTGAACACAGCCTGAAGGGGGCTAGTGCACCACGGCTAGCCAGGAGGGAGTCTGGGACAAAGTCTGGACCTGCCGAAGAGGCAACAGACTTTTTCTTGCCTCTGTTTCCTGGTGCGCAAGGAGAGGGGATTAAGAGCGCTGCTTCAAGGAGCTCCAGAGATGGGTGTGAGCCGCGGCTAAAAGCACGGACCCCAGAGATGGGCAGGAGACGCTAAGGCTGCTGCTGCCGCCCCCAAGAAGCCTGTGTGCGAGCACAGGTCACTATCCACACCCCCCTTCCAGGGAGCCTGTGCAGCCCACCACTGCCAGGGTCCCGGGATCCAGGGACAACTCCCCCAGGGAGAATGCACGGCGCGCCTCAGGCTGGTACAACGTCACGCCGGCCTCTGCCGCCGCAGGTCCGCCCCACACTCCGTGCCCCTCCCTCATCCCCGGCCTGAGTGAGCCAGAGCCCCCTAATCAGCTGCTCCTTTAACCCAGTCCTGTCTGACACAAGAACAGATGCCCGAAGGCAATCTACACGCAGAGGCGGGGCCAAATCCAAAGCTGAACCCTGGGAGCTGTGCGAAAAAAGAAGAGAAAGGGAAATCTCTCCCAGCAGCCTCAGGGGCAGCGGATTAAAGCTCCACAATCAACTTGATGTACCCCACATCTGTGGAATTCCTGAATAGACAACCAATCATCCCAAATTGAGGAGGTGGACTTTGAGAGCAAGATTTATGATTTTTTCCCCTTTTCCTCTTTTTGTGAGTGTGTATGTGTATGCTTCTGTGTGAGATTTTGTCTCTATAGCTTTGCTTTTACCATTTGGCCTAGGGTTCTGTCTGTCCGTCTTTTGTTTGTTTGTTTTGGTTTGGTTTGGTTTTTGGTTTTTTTAGTATAGTTTATAGCGCTCGTTATCATTTGTGGATTTGTTTTGTGGTTTGGATGTTGTCTTCTTTATTTCTTTCTTTTTCTAATTACTTTTAAAAATTACTTTTTATTTTAATAACTTTATTTTATTTTATTTTATCTTCTTCGTTCTTTCTTTCTTTCTTTCTTTTTTTCTCCCTTTTATTCTAAGCCGTGTAGATGACAGGCTCTAGGTGCTCCAGTCAGGTGTCAGGGCTGTGCCTCTGAGGTGGGAGAGCCAAGTTCAGGACACTGGCCCACAAGAGAACTCCCAGCTCCAGGTAATATCAAAAGGCGAAAATCTTCCAGAGATCTCCCTATCAACGCCAAGACCCAGCTCCACTCAACGACCATCAAGCTACAGTGCTGGACACCCTATACCAAACAACTAGCAAGACAGGAACACAACCCCACCCATTAGCAGAGAGGCTGCCTAAAATCTTATTAAGGCCACAGACACCCCAAAAAACACCCCCACGCATGGACGTGCCCACCAGAAAGACAAGATCCAGCCTAATCCACCAGAACAAAGGTACTAGTCCCCTCCATCAGGAAGCCTACACAATCCGCTGAAACAACCTTAGCCATTGGGGGCAGACACCAAAAACAATGGGAACTACGAACCTGCAGCCTGCAAAGAGGAGACCCCAAACACAGTAAGATAAGCAAAATGAGAAGACAGAGAAACACACAGCAGATGAAGGAGCAAGGCAAAAACCCACCAGACCAAACAAATGAAGAGGAAATAGGCAGTCTACCTGAAAAAGAATTAAGAGTAATGAGAGTAAAGATGATCCAAAATCTTGGAAGTAGAACAGAGAAAATACAAGAAACATTTAACAAGGACCTAGAAGAACTAAAGACAAACAAACAGTAATGAACAGCAAAATAAATGAAATTTAAAATTCTCTAGAAGGGAACAATAGCAGAATAACTGAGGCAGAAGAATGGATAAGTGACCTGGAAGATAAAATAGTGGAAATAACTACTGCAGAGCAGAATAAAGAAAAAAAATGAAAAGAATTGAGGACACTCTCAGAGACCTCTGGGACAACATTAAATGCACCAATATTCGAATTATAGGGTTCCCAGAAGAAGAAGAGAAAAAGAAAGGGACTGAGAAAATATATGAAGAGATTATAGTTGAAAACTTCTCTAATATGGGAAAGGAAATAGTTAATCAAGTCCAGGAAGCACAGAGAGTCCCATACAGGATAAATCCAAGGAGATACACGCCAAGGAGAAATACGCCAAGACACATATTAATCAAACTGTCAAAAATTAAATACAAAGAAAACATATTAAAAGCAGCAAGGGAAAAACAACAAATAACACACAAGGGAATCCCCATAAGGTTAACAGCTGATCTTTCAGCAGAAACTCTGCAATCCAGAAGGGAGTGGCAGGACATATTTAAAGTGATGAAGGAGAAAAACCTACAACCAAGATTACTCTACCCAGCAAGGATCTCATTCAGATTTGACGGAGAAATTGAAACATTTACACACAAGCTAAAACTAAGAGAATTCAGCACCACCAAACCAGCTTTACAAAATGCTAAAGGAACGTCTCTAGGCAGGAAACACAAGAGAAGGAAAAGACCTACAATAACAAATCCAAAACAATTAAGAAAATGGGAATAGGAACATACATATTGATAATTACCTTAAATGTAAACGGATTAAATGCTCCAACCAAAAGACACAGATTGGCTGAATGGATACAAAAACAAGACCGGTATATATGCTGTCTAGAAGAGACCCACTTCAGACCTAGGGACACATACAGACAGAAAGTGAGGGGATGGAAAAAGATATTCCATGCAAATGGAAACCAAAAGAAAGCTGGAGTAGCAATTCTCGTATCAGACAAAATAAACTTTAAAATAAAGTCTATTACAAGAGACAAAGAATGACACTGCATAATGATGAAGGGATCGATCCAAGAAGAAGATATAACAATTGTAAATATTTATGCACCCAACATAGGAGCACCTCAATACATAAGGCAAATACTAACAGCCATAAAAGGGGAAATTGATAGTAACACCATCATAGTAGGGGACTTTAACACCCCAGTTTCACCAATGGACAGATCATCCAAAAGAACAATAAATAAGGTAACACAAGCTTAAAATGATACATTAAACAAAATGGACTTAATTGATATTTATAGGACATTCCTTCATAAGCCAGCAATGAAGGAAATGATCCAAATAGCACAGGCACACACACATCTACACAGGTCACACGTCCACTCTTTCCCAGACGGAAGCTGAGGCTCATTCTCTGCATATTTTTTGGCCTCTTCTGAGGACAGGGCCAGGTCAACTGTGTCTATTGTTGTATTTCCAGGTACCCTGCACTGTTCCTAGCAGAAAATACATGCTGCATATATGTTTGTTGAATGAATAAATGAATGAAAAAGCACCGAGTCCTAACTGCCAGAATGCGGATGAGCAGCCAAACGTTGCTGAACACCTCTCACCCAGCTAATCCTGTTCCTAAAAGACAGATGAGTTAAACAAAAAATAAGAAACAAACAAACAATGGCAAAGCCAGATTTGTAGAGAAACAAAGTCAGATCTAAAAGTGTATCATCTCGGGACTTCCCTGGTGGTGCAGTGGATGAGAATCCACCTGCCAATGCAGGGGACATGGGTTCGAGCCCTGGTCCCGGAAGATCCCACATGCCGTGGAGCAACTAAGCCCATGTGCCACACTACAGAGCCTGCGCTCTAGAGCCCGCAAACCACAACTACTGAAGCCCACGTGCCACAACTACTGAGCCCGTGTGCCACAACTAGTGAAGCCCATGCGCCTAGAGCCCGTGCTCCACAACAAGGGAAGCCACTGCGATGAGAAGCCCGCGCACTGCAACAAAGAGTAGCCCCTGCTTGCTACAACCAGAGAAAGCCCGTGCACAGCAACGAAGACCCAACGCAGCCGAAAGTAAATAAATAAAAGTGTATCTCTTATTGGTTTTGTACTTTGGGGAATTCTGCCTGGCATGTTCTCTTAGCCTGAGGCAATAAGGAAAACTAAAAGGCAAAATGTTCTTACATCCTTCACCATTCTGGCCGAATAGTTCAAGTTTCTATGTGGGGTAGTAAAAACTGAACCTGATTCCTAATCCTGGTCTTATTCCAATTATGTCTCTGGATCTTCTACAAACCCCTCTCATGGTCTGGCCAGTTCTGATATGTCAGCAATTCATTTAATCCTTGTCCCCACTATTCCTTGGAAGCACAGAGACTTTTGGGTAATCTACATAAATCCACTGATTCAAGGCAATGGAATAAACACTGCTGAACTAAAAGCTTCCCAGAAGGCGGTACCAGAAATTACTGTGTAATGGACACAGAAGCCTTCAACCAGTGGATGGAAAGAACATCACAGGCAGAAAACAGAGCCTGAGTAAGGGCACCAACGTGAAATGTCATGGTTACATCAAATGGTCCTTACTGCTTCCTAGCATGTGAACTTGGGCAACTTATTTAACCTTTCTGAGCCTCTGTGTCCTCATCTATAAAATGAGAACAATAATAACACCACTTCAAAGTGCCACAATAAATGCTTGTAAACAAAGTGTGATAAGAGACAGAAAGTAGAATAGTGGTTACCAGGGGCTGGGGGCAGGGGGAAATGAGGATACAGTTTAATGGGGACAGGGTTTCAGTTTGGGATGACGAAAACCTGGAAATGAAGAGTGACGATGGTTGCACAGCAATGTGAATGTATTTAATGCCACTCGATTGTAGGCTTAAAAAATGTTAAAATAGTAAATTTTATGTTACGTATATTTTACTACCACAATAAAAAATGCAAACAAAACAAAACAAAGTAAAGTGAAAGGCCTACCCGGCAAAGCATCACAGTGTGACTGAAATCGAGACTATTTAGGAAGGGAGGTGGGAGCCAGAACGTCAGGCTGAGGAGAAATGTGAACTTGATCTACCAAGTGCCCTGTGGGAACACTTGGAAGTGCTATGACTTGAACTTGTATTTTAAAAAGGTGTAATTGATATTGCCATTTTATAAATATCACCCTGGAGTGGATTAGATGGCTAGAAAGAAGTTGAGGCTGAAAGAAGGATGTCAGACTTCTGCTGTTTAAAATGTGGTCTCCAGCTCGGCAGAATGGGTCCTACCTGAAATCATAGTCTCAGGCTGCTCCAGAACTGCCAAATCAGAATCATCATGGTGCAAAGGTCTCCAAATAGCACCTATGCACAGTAACCTTTGGGAAGCACTGGGCTAGAAGACCTGAGGAGTTCGGCTGGGAGAGGCTGAGGACTCGAAGCAGGGTGGAGCCACAACTGCCGATGTTTATGGAGTTTACTACACACGTAGCTAGGTGTGAGTATTTCACGAACCATCATTCAATCCTCACAACAGTCCTGTGCATAAGGTGTTATTACTCTCACTTCCCACATGGAATACTACTCAGCCATAACACAGAAGGAAATCCTGCCATTTGCGACAACATGGATGGATCTTGAGTGCATTAGGCTAAGCGAAATAAGTCAGACGGAGAAAAACAAATACTGTATGATCTCACTCATATGTGGAATCTAAAAACAAACAAAGAAGCAAACAAACCTCACAGAAACAGAAAACAGACCAGTGGTTTCCACAGGCAGGGCATGGAGGGGGGGATGGAGGGAAATAGATGACTGAAGTCAAAAGGCACAAACTTGCAGTTATAAAGTAAATAAGTTCTGCGGAGGTGATGTACAGCGTGGTGACTACAGTTAACAATACTGCATTGTATATTTGAAAGGTGCTCAGAGAGTAGATCTTAAAAGTTCTCATCATAAGGAAAAGATTTTAACTATGTGAGGTGATGGATAGTAACTAAATTTATTGCAGTCATCATTTCACAATATATAATACATATATCAAATAATTATGTTGTACACCTTAAACTTATACAATGTTATGTGTCAATTATATCTAAATAAAACTGGGGGAAAAGTTTTAAAATTGCAGTTGAAATAATTGGTCTGAGGTTACACGGCTAGTACCTGACAGAACTGGGATTTGAATGAGTCTGTGTACATTTGCTTCATCATCTCTTGTACTGCTTTTCAAACCTCAGGGAAAATGAGCTCTCCTTGTCTTGCTACAGTACCCACTTTCTTTCTCTTATTAAACCCTGAGATGATTACTCTGAAAGCTCTCTAAACTATTTTGGAAGCCCACTGTTGTAGAAGACAACATACGAATAGATGGGACACGTCTGAGCTTTCCGGCCACCCACCACTCAGATGCAGTCTTCTAGAGCCTGTCTCCCAGCCTTTGCCTGGGCTGTACATGAAATCCCTAAGTAATCTCAATAAGTAATCTGTAATTTGTCCATGGTCAAACTGACTGTCTCTTCAACAACCCTGTCCTCCCAAATACCAAGGCTACCTAGGAATCTGGCTGATCAACAGCAGGGAGGTAATCTAATGTTTGTTCCTGTCCCTTCCTCATTTATCAACAGACTCAATATTTCCTTCCTTTGGTTGCAACTACAGGAGTTCTCCAGAATTAAATTTCCACATGCATTGTACAGTAATTCTCTAAAAGGAGTAGAAAGTCAAATTCTTCACCTTTACCAAGATAGTAGCAGAGAAAAATCCCAGTTGTAGGACCAAAGTCCCAAGCATGAGCATCGTCAATCTAGTCCTACACACGAAGGTTGCCAAGCTATCTTCCATAACTCTCTTCTTTCTCTGCCCCTACTTGGGCCTGTCTGATCAGCATCCACCTCTGTACTAATCCTGTTCCTCCTCCTAAAGCCCTCCCCTGGGTCCTCTGCTATCCCAGACTGATGGAGAGGCCCTGATCTCTGCAGTAAGCAACTTATTTGATTCTCACAACATTTCTATGAGGTCTGCTCTAATGTTATCATCTCAGTCTCTCAGGAAAACAAGGCACAGGAAGGAAGCCCAAGATCACCCAGCTAGTAAAGGGTACATCAGAGGTTTGAATCCAGAGAGACAGGCCTTGGCGTTAAAAACTACACTTGACCACATTCCATCCTTATGTCACTGTTTCTAAGAAGTATTCCCAGATCTCCCCTAAGTCTTTCCTTTGAAGACCCCTACACAAACTGTGTCCTGTGTGTAAGCTTCCTCAGGGCAGTTGGACTCTTACCCTGCTTTCTATACCCTAAACTACCTAGAACTGTTCTCCATACACACAAAGCACTGGGTATTTGTTTAATCCAATTAAATGTACATAAGTACAAAATACGATATAGAGAACTTAGTTACCTCTCGTGAGAGTGCTGACACAAACTATTTGACCTTAACAGCTCTCCCTTTTCTTTGCAAAGTTTGCAGTGACTGAGTATGGTCCCATACACCCAGATGACAGAAGAGAAGAAATGGGAATTTAGAATGCCAAAAATCAAAGGGATGTGGTCCCTAGGAGTCCTAGGATTTTAGAGAATAAATACTTTCTGAAAAAATCCAACCTATTCAATGTCCAAAGTGAATTCTGTGTGAGGCTTACCAACCCTAGCATGTCTTAAACTGTTTCAAAGGGTTAGAGGATGCGTAATGGCCTATAGAAGCATTTACAAGATAAATGGATTCCAAGTTTCTATCATTTTTAAACTGCTGCTCCAAACTATCTTAAGCTGTCCAGGGCTACCTCCATTTCCGAAACGCAACAGGAAGTGCAGCCTCGGTTTGATTTCCGCTAAAAGAACGAGGCATCTCTGAGGACTTCACTTCCTGGAAAAGCAGAATTGATCCCAAGTCTCTGCTGCTCTGATGTGCATGGTATGTTTGCTAGTTACTATAGCTGGACAATGAAAATACTAGCAAATAAGCCCTATAGATATCCAGGTGACAAACAAGATTTTTAACATTTTAAGTAGAATTCAATCAGCCTGTATAACTTAATGTTTTTCATTATTCCCAAAGCATGTCCTAGTATTAAACCTACATACCAATCCTTAGAGAAGCCCTAACCCCTGAGATGGAGAAAAGGAACTTTAATGATGGAAGATTCATGGGGATAATATTTCTGTTTTGCTTCTGGATGGCCTGTCTGGTACTATCCTTCCCTGACCCATCCTTCAACCTCTATTATCAGGGCTAGACTTCACTTTGCAATTAGAGTGATCTACTGTGGGGTTTGGAGGGGAGTTGTAATTTTTCCAGAAATAAATTTCTATTTTTTCTTTACTGTGGTATAATTGACAAATAAAATTGTATATATTTAAATGTACAATGTGATGATTTTATATATGTATAGGCTATGAAATGATTACCACAGTCAAGTTAATTAACACATCCATCACCTCACATAATTATCTTTGGGGTGTGGGGGGGCAGTGAGAACACAAAATCTACTCTCTTAGCAAACTTCAAGTACGGCATTATTAACTGTAGTCACACTGTTGTACATCTGATCTCCAGAACTTATTCTGGGAAGTTTGTACTCAAAAATATTTTTTGTGGTCCCTACATTTCTAGCTATGGCACTGTATATCAACCTTGATTTTCTATTAATCCATGAAATTTGTAATTGACATTTTAAAAATCTAGCTGAGAATGAATATAAAGCATCAGTAGATTTTTGTCATAGCTCTTTTATATCTTCTTTTGATTTCCCCTAGACTTCATCTGAATTCTCTTAGGACTAGGACATATGGAAAGCACCATAACTTGAAAAGCTAAAGGACTGCATTTATTCAAAATGCATTCACAGAGTGCCTACATTATGCCAGGCTTGGCAATACCAAGCATGGGAATCCAGAGATGAGGGTGACATAGTCTCTGCTCTTGTAAAGTTCATAGTCGATAAAGGGAAGCATTTAAACCATTAATTATAACCCCTCTATTAAAAAGGATTTCATCAAGTTAAAAGTCTGTGAATTCCAAAAAACACAAAAACAAAAACAGCAGCAACAAAAACCATGTAGAACTGAAAAATACTGCAAACTTTTCAATTTAATTACCGAGAGTATATTGCTATCTTTCCTCTTTGAAATCACAAAGAAACTAGGGTGGGACTTGCTAGCAAGCTGTCTTCAGGCCCCTTGCTATAGGAGATCCTTGGAGATGAAAACATTCTCATTATGTTATTCTTGTATTTAAGCAATAACCTCCCTTGGGATAGGGCTCGGATTCAACCATATTTACTGAATTTAGCTTTATAACTGTAGGAAGATAGAAGACCTTTCAGAAAAGTTAAACACAGGAATAACATTACGTGACATTTGTTAAGCACTTACTACATCCCAGGCCCTATTATTATCTTACCCATTTTATATATGAGGAAAATGGGGTCCAGAGAGGTTAGCTAACTTTCTCAGGGCCACCCTGAGAGTCAGTGGCAGTGCCTGAGCATTCTCTCACTAGCATATGGCCTCTCCATGACTTAGCACTGGCCCTCTTTCAACACTTTACCCATCTGCAAATGTCACGTGTCGTCTCCCATCTACTCTCCTCGCACCCTCCCCTCCATTCTCCATCTGTGAGCTTCCCACTGACTAGGAATAAGCATGAACATCTCATGTTTCTCCCAATTCTGGTTCCCTAGCCTATCAACAAATTACTTTGAAGTTCTGTAGCAATCACATTTACATCCAATAGCCTTTCTGCAATTGATCATGTCCTTGAAATTCACCAAAAATCATAAATATGCTGACAAACTGTCTAAACACATCAATGCCCTTTGCTGAAAAACAGAGGAGTTTGGTTTCTATCCTGGTGAGAGCCCAGTCCCTTGACAGTGATTTGTGAGACACAAGATTTGAGTATTTGAGAATCTCTGGTCTATAGCAAAGAGTGACAGTCCAGTGTACTTCAAGACTCTAGACATCATTGAGGCTGAAGCACAGCAGCACTTGGGCTTTGTAGGTGGCAAGAATCTTGAAGCGCATTCCATCAATTCCCTCCCACCTCTCCTTCCTCCAGTGCTTGGAGATGATGGGTTCCAAGCCCCTGCTACACCTCTCTCCCTGCTACACCTCTCTCCCACCTAAGAGATCTCTCAGAGCCCTTTTGAGTGTTTGTTGTTGCCATTATCCAAGTGGACCATGGCATCAAACTAAGGCTAAGACTCCTAGATTCATTCAAGATCCAAGGACACATTGTTGCGAATAGTTCCTGACATCTCCTAGAGTCAGATATTTAAATAGAAAAATGTCCTTATCTACCCTTGACACATCACAACTCTGCCCCATTTCAGCTACTCACTAATACTGTGCAAAATTGAGCTAACAAAGCTGGTTGTGCGTTGCCTCTCTTTCCAGGCATAGTCATGGACACTTTTCTCTTCTACCCTATTATTTTCCTCTCCCCCCTTTCATCACTTAGTCCCCATGTTCCAATATTGGTTCATCTCTAAAAGAATCAACCCAGGAATTTACCAAAAATTAAGAATGAGAAACTCAAAAAGTATAATAGATAGTTCATCTGTAAGAAATAGTGTAGAGAGAACATGTTAAAGGGAAAAGGTCCACAGGAGAAAATTCTACCTCCTAATATGCTGGTTCTCTTTACCAGATAGCTCTTATGTAAAAAGTAGACACAATTTTGGAAGCAAAGATAAGTTTCCCCTCATCAGATAACACATCTTTCCTGTGGAGCTGTGTGTAAGTGAAATCCTATTTATTCATCTGACATTTGATAGAAGTTTTCTAAGTGTGAACTCTATGGCAGACTCTGGGGCATAAAGAGATGAAGCTGAGAGATCAGACTTGTAAATAGATAACTACAAGGTCGAAAGCGGCGAGATTTAAATTCATATAAAATGCTCTGGAAGCTGAGAGGAGGGAATAGAGACGAGGAGCACAGAGGGAACACAGGACTAAATAGAGGCACAGAAGCTGGAATCAGATGTTACAGGTAGCAAGAGTGCACCTGGGTGAAAGTAACTATACATTTCCTTAAATGCAACCCCCTGAACTCTGCCACTGTGAAGCTCAGGGTTCCCTGACTATTAGAAAGCTCAGGCTGCCAGTCTTAGAACCACAGAGAAAGTAGACTAAACTGTGATAGAGGAGAGGAGAGCAAACCATTATCCAAGAAAAACTATTTTGATCCACTGTATTTCAACAGAACTTTGATTTCAATCCGTTGAGGAAAACCAATGTGCATAGTGTTGTCTAACAATAAAAATAATGTAAAGCACTAAAGTACAGCCTCCAAAATTCCAAGAGAAGAGAAGCTCTTTTTTTTTAAAAAAAGCAGGAGTCTGAACTGCGCAGGTGCATGCTGCATGACTCAGCTTCCAAGCTCCCCGGAATTGGTTCCCCGGGTCTGGAGCCTGTAGGGATAGGCTGGGCCTCGGGCAGCGACTTCCGGGGCCGACTCCAGGCTGCCAGGGTCCATCCTGCTCCTAAAGTGAGTTGCTAATAAAGAAGCTCTTTCTTGCCTGCCCACCTGCCTTGGACCTCCCCTCCTCACTTTGGCCCCAAAATTGTTTTTGGATGAGTGAATAAATGAAGTAATCATGCTTTAATATTGGTTAAAGCATTGGAATTTGAAAATGATTACATAAATAATTAGTTGAATCAAGATTATCCCCATGTTACTTTCATGTCGATATCTGTATGCCTCCTTCCCTAAAATGTCTAGGGCTTTTAGATTTCCTACATAGTAATTCCTCTGCCCCTTACAAAAGCTGAGTAATAACTTATCCTTTGACTTGGATTCTATAGATCTGCATAACACCTTAAAACTCTTCCATTATTACTCGTGGGGGTACAAGTTTACTGCACATTATATTAGAATTTATAGAAACTAAAGGTTATTCTAGTCACTCATCTAATTCAAAGATTTGATTAAAGTGACCAAGATACACCACAACTAAATAAAAGGCTTATGTTAAACTTTCAAGTTTTTTATTTACGAGCTTTTACTGGCTCGTAAGATAAACATTTGGTATAAAACTGTCCACATTAGATCTACCTTATAAGCAATATAAACAGATGCTGACTTTTAAAAATTCTGTATTAAATAGAATGCAAATCATATTCATTGAAAAGAAAACTCACTGAAACTTGAAGCCAAGTATTTCAAAATTTTGCAGTATGGGAAAATTACTGTTTCCTTAAAAAAAAAAAAAAAGTTAATTTGTCCAACCTTAGGCAAACTCACTTTTCTACAGTGGAAAAAGATGGGTTCTCAGAAACATGGAATTGGATTTGTTCTGTGGCTCAGCAAAGGATTCTTTAAAAAAAAATCAAGTAACTCTTGATATTCTGAAACTCTCTTCTTTAACTCTTGTCCGAAGCAACACACTTTCCAGGCTTCATTGGAAGAGGGGGATCCTCCTTGCCACAGGTGTGATGCTGGTCCCCCTGAACCTCCTCTCCAAAGACATGGACTCAGTTACCAAAGCCTGTCCTCTCAAAACCACTAAGTGGAGAGGGGGAGGGGAGAGATCTCTGGCGAATCGCATCCCTGAGCAGCAGCATCTAAGAACAGAGGGGACCATGTCAATAAATCTCATTCTCGGTTTGGGGGGTTGGGTCGTTTTCTGTCCTCATCTCAGCAGCAGAAAAAGTGCTAAGCCTAGAAAGACAGTTTCTGAACCGATTGGAGCTAGCCCAGCAGTTTTTGTTACCTCCAAACCTGCCAGAGCCTAAATCAATGCAAACATTCATGGTCTGTTTTCCTAAGAGTTGCGATTAACTGCTGGTCTTCTTGCTCAGAAAGGGCTGGCAAATCTTTTTCCTGGGGATTTCCAGAATACTAAGGCCAGATGCCATTGCTCACATATATGAAATAGCCTAGTACAAGTAACCCAAGGCTTTCCTAGAGGTCATTACTCCCACAGAGCACTAGCACCAAACGGTGTTAAAAGGTGTGCAGCAAAAGTAAAAGTGAAGTGTTCCTTGGTTGGGTACGTTTGGAAAATGATGAGTTAAATATAGTGAAGCAGATTTCTTGATTACAAGACATCTCAGGGCTTTTCATAGGTTTAGGATCACTGGGAACATGTCTTTGTTTTGATTTATCTCCCATCCTCAAGCACCTTCGATGGCCAAAGACATTTTAACTTAGGAATGACAGAAAGGAAAATCTGAAAACCTAACAATAAATATTTAATGAGCTCTGGGATAAAAATGCTAGTCTGGGAGCCCCCCAAAGTTTATAAAGGGTCCAGGGAAAGATGAATGTGGTAACTACATAGGTCACTTTTAACTAGTTTACTGGTTTCAGTCCCAGGTGCTCCCAAAAGAGTGCCCAGCATAGCCTGCACTATGGATAAAGGACTCTCACTTAAACTTCTCTTTTAAAGAACTATTACAAGGAGTGCTTGCTTCAGCTGCACATATTCCAAAATTGGAATGATACAGAGAAGATTAGCATGGCACTTTGCAAGGATGATGGACAAATTTGTGAAGCGTTCCATATTTTTTCCATGTTCATTATGCTTCAATAAATCTGAAATTTAAAAAAGGGAAAACAGGAAAGACTTTCTTCCAACATAAAAAAGAGCAATTGCAATGATTGTGCATTACATATGTTTCTCTTTCAGAATTATCTATGTAAGGTAATGTTCTCCTTTTTGCAAACAGTATGAACCATAAATTAATATGACCTTAATCTCTGACGTCTAAATAACTTCGAAGCCAGAAACAAGGTAAAAGCTGTTCATCAGGTGTATCACCACACTGGAATTCCTATACTAAGGAAATATTCCCAGTATGGAATTTCAAGGGTGCACAAGGACAACTTGTGTATCTACTGAGATGTTTTTATAAAATGAGCAACTTGGCATGAGACACATCTAAGTCCCATGCAATTTTTGAAAATGTATTTATGGAACTCACCAGTTGAATACTTGGGAAAATGCCCCCTTTGGAAGAAATGGGTGACATTGAGTATAACTGTTACATCCTAAGATTTATAAATTTATTTTTCATATTTGTTCACATTTTCATTACAGAAGTAGCAAAGTTCCCAGGGTACCTAAACACCATATTACATTAATTGCAATAATATGTTACGTTTTATTTTATACATCACAGTTCAAAGGAAACATGTACGTTGATTTTCTTTTTTGACATCTTTATTGGAGTATAATTGCTTTAAAATGGTGTGTTATTTTCTGCTTTATAACAAAGTGAATCAGTTATACACATACATATGTTCCCATATCTCTTCCCTCTTGCGTCTGCCTCCCTCCCACCCTCCCTATCCCACCCCTCTAGGTGGTCACAAAGCACCGAGCTGATCTCCCTGTGCTATGCGGCTGCTTCCCACTAGCTATGTATTTTATGTTTGGTAGTGTATATATGTCCATGCCACTCTCTCGCTTCGTCACAGCTTACCCTTCCCCCTCTCCATATACTCAAGTCCATTCTCTAGTAGGTCTCTGTCTTTATTCCTGTCTTACCCCTAGGTTCTTCATGACCTTTTTTCTTTTCCTTAGATTCCATATATATGTGTTAGCATATGGTATTTGTTTTTCTCTTTCTGACTTACTTCACTCTGTATGACAGACTCTAGGTCCATCCACCTCACTACAAATAACTCAATTTCGTTTCTTTTTATGGCTGAGTAATATTCCATTGTATATATGTGCCACATCTTCTTTATCCATT
>NW_020171999.1:386363-390437 GCF_003031525.2 Neophocaena asiaeorientalis asiaeorientalis
AGAGAATCCTAAAGATGCTACCAGAAAACTACTAGAGCTAATCAATGAATTTGGTAAAGTAGCAGGATACAAAATTAATGCACAGAAATCTCTGGCACTCCTATACACTAGTGATGAAAAATCTGAAAGTGAAATTAAGAAAACACTCCCATTTACCATTGCAACAAAAAGAATAAAATATCTAGGAATAAACCTACCTAAGGAGACAAATGACCTGTATGCAGAAAATTATAAGACACTGAAGAAAAAAATTAAAGACGATACAAATAGGTGGAGAGATATACCATGTTCTTGGATGGGAAGAATCAACATTGTGAAAATGACTCTACTACCCAAAGCAATCTACAGATTCAATGCAATCCCTATCAAACTACCACTGGCATTTTTCACAGAAGTAGAACAAAAAATTTCACAATTTGTATGGAAACACAAAAGATCCCGAATAGCCAAAGCAGTCTTGAGAATGAAAAGTGGAGCTGGCAGAATCAGGCTCCCTGACTTCAGGTTGATTTTTCATTTATGAGAATATATCATCATATACACACCTATATAAATATAATATTAGATGCAAAAAATTTGCATTCAAGTTCAGTTCTCTTTTCATTTGTTCTACAATTGAGTTTACATGCATGTATACATACACACACACAGACACACACACACACACACACACACACACACACACTTAATTGATCTAAAATCTCCAATTTACCAAAACCAAGACATCTTTTCTTTCCTGCATTTGATTTTATAATTCTCTAAGGGAAATGGGTAGAGTGCTACCTTTAGAGTGTCTAAGTAGAATAAGATATGGTTTGCATTTTAAATCTGTAGCTGGTAAAAATCAATGACATCTCTAAACAGATATTTTTATTATTTGTTTACACAAATAATATTTGCTACACAATTTCACATGTATTCAATTCACCAGTGTTAAGAGTTGATTGTGACTAGTTGAATGATGTTACATCTTGACCTGTGCTTTAACTGAGCACATCTTGATTGTATGAATTATTGAATTATTGACTAATTCAGGTGTTATTATTTTAAAATGCAGTTCATTACTTAGATTTACCCCCAATCACTTACAACTTGACAGTTTCAAAACACAGAGGACTCTTACTTCCATTAGATTACAAACACACAGTACAATATAAAAAGTAAGTATAAAGCAAAAATCTAAAAGGTGAAAAGCATTTTCTTACCCAAGAACAAGAATTGAAGAAACTGGTGAGTGCTGTCTTTGGACACTGGATAGACTATTCAGTTCACCTTTGAAGAAAGAGATGTTTCTAGATCAAAAATAGCCTTTCTAGCCACACAAGGGAAGTCAACAATCATGTAACTGTACATTTCAAATAAAGATAAGAGAACCTGTTTTCAACTACCAAGACTTCCCAGGTTAGAACTGACTTTGGCACACAGTGCTATGATTCTCATAGCAATGCTATGGGCTGGAGAAACTGGGATTGCTCCTCACCCAAGAATGCTCTTAAACTGCCGCCAGCTTCTCCATGAAGTCAAATTTCTTTAGTCTCTCCCTAATTTCAGCTCCCCATCAATCACAATGGCAGCCTACTTGACCGAAGGCACTAAGCTTTCTCATGCTAACTTGTCCAGTCACCTTGATACAAGCCTAGAGATGATGTTAAGATCTGCCACTATACAAACTCTCTTTTATGTGTAATTAGAAAAAAGTTTACTTGAATCCTTTATGTGGTTTTAGATATGAAAGTGATGTTGATGTTCACAAATTTCTTCCACCAAGTGTTATGGATTTTCTTTGCATTAAACAGGCAGTGTCTCCACCTTCTCTGAGAAACACATAATCCTTGTACTATCTGGATGGTACTAATGCTGAAGCCAAATAGCATGGTCTCCAAATAAAAATCTGTTTCTGATGTTTGCCAAACATACTCCACAGCATCTATGAGGCCTGAAGGGATCTGGGGATCTGGATATATGAATGTGTCCAAAAAGATACCATTTTTCTCAAGATTTTCGAGAATCATGCACATGCTCTCCCCAGATTCCTCCTCCCTCAGCCCTCTAGAGCTCAGTGTCTACATCTCTTTCAGGGCACTTGCTACTTTCTAGGATGCCTGATCACTGTTCGAGCCTTTGTCACTGGAGTGTGAGCACAAGGCCAGAATCTGGTCTCGTGACTGCTTGTCCCCAGCACCTGGCACAGAGTGGCAGCTCAAGAAGCATCCACTGAAGGGAACTGGGGCCGCTTCTCAACATGTGACCCCAGTTCACATTGGCCAAAGGGCATCTGCAAGAAGCCGACTGGGTGCCTGTGGTGGCATTCACACCCAATGCTTACTCCACTGGCGACTGGCATCCAGAACTATTGGCTTGGCACAGCTGTGACCTAGAGGAAGAGCCTCTGACAAAATTTGTCATTTGAAACCCCTGTGAAGCAAGCAAGAGTAGTAATGTGGATC
The DNA here is from genome assembly GCF_003031525.2 of Neophocaena asiaeorientalis asiaeorientalis. Lineage (NCBI taxonomy): Eukaryota > Metazoa > Chordata > Mammalia > Artiodactyla > Phocoenidae > Neophocaena > Neophocaena asiaeorientalis. Next base: position 388,811 of record NW_020171999.1, read on the forward strand.
CCGGAGCCCACCTAGTTAGGTAGGTTTGGGTTTGGCTTCGTTTACTAGGCTGATTCTATCTCACCTCATTGCAGGTAAGATCACGTTACTAAAGGGAGAACACAAGGGGTTCCATATGTTTGTTGAATATGCGAATGTGCATATCATATCATGGTTACATGTGTTCTCTTTGCAGCTTTTAAACATCCCTCATAGTCAAACTGTCTCAGCTTGTCACCCAAGGCCCTCTACAATATGACCCAATTCACCTCTTCAGCCACACCATAGCTTACGTCTTCTGAATTCCAGGAAGTATGCACCATCACCCAGTCACACACACTCTTCCATCCACCCACCCAGGCTTCGCTCAGGACAGTCTCCCTGCCTAGAAGGCCCTTCTCCATATCTTTACTAATTGAAGCCATATCTATCCTTCAAGGCACATTCTCCAAAGCACCTTCTCCAAGAAGCACTTTCTGATCCCCTCTCCTGTAGTCCTGATGGCACCTGCCCTATCTGGCCCTGTATGAAAGTCACATGTTGTCAGTTTCTCCCCTCAGTGCAGGGAAAAAGATTAGTTCCTCCCTACAATACATGGCTGTCTGAACCTAGCCTGCAAAACTGTGAAGAATAAATTGCATTCAGCTCATTGAGGACTGTGACAAGAGTTTTCTCTTTCTCCAGAGACCCTAAGATTCAGGAAAAGAATAATCTAAGGTATAGAAAAAGATGTAGGAAAAAATGTAGGAGAGATGACAATATGTAGATAGCCATCTCTCGTTACATAAAGGTATATTTTAAGTGAACCACTGAAAGAGATCTTAGTGAATCATTTAATTAAGAATCTGGGGACTTCCCTGGCCGTCCAGTGGTTACGACTCTGCACTTCCACTGCACGGGGCATGGGTTCGATCCCTGGTCGAGGAACTAAAACCCTGCATGCCGTGTGGTGCAGCCAAAAAAAAAAAGGAATCTAATAGGTAAGTTTTCTCTGTTTTCAGTCCATTTTCAGATTAAAATCTGAGTATCAACTATTGAAACAAACTGAAGAAAATTATACAGGAACTCTTCATAGCAGAACTTTCTAAACAGGAAGAGTCACATATACAAACTCACAGAAATACTGAATTTGGGTCAAGAACCTGAAAGTATTACATATTACACTGGAGTATTTTAGGTCACTCTTGGTCCATATTTATTAAGCTTCACTCTACTTGACTCCATAGGAAGTTACCAAGGAAGCAAGAATTCTGTTTTCAGGACATTGAGTCCTATGCTTCTGGTTTCTGGACAAATTGAGGTGTCTTCAGCAATTTCAAGTGCTTCCATGGATTTAGTTATTTGTTCATGTCCCAAATAGTTATCGACTATGTGCGAGGCACTGCGCCAGCTTGTTTTTGTTGCTGTTGTTAGCACTTAAAGCTAGAAGACTGGGCTTCCCTGGTGGCACAGTGGTTGACAGTCTGCCTGCCAATGCAGGGAACACGGGTTCGTGCCCCGGTCTGGGAAGATCCCACATGCCGTGGAGCGGCTGGGCCTGTGAGCCATGGCTGCTGAGCCTGCATGTCGGGAGCCTGTGCTCCACAACAGGAGAGGCCACAACAGTGAGAGGCCCGTGTACCGCAAAAAAAAAAAAAAAAAAAAAGTA
>NW_020171999.1:390497-394813 GCF_003031525.2 Neophocaena asiaeorientalis asiaeorientalis
AGAAGACCTACAGAGAAACAATAATTATTTCAAAGACCTACATAACTGTCAAAATAATTCTTTAAAAATTGAGAAGGGGGGACTTCCCTGGTGATGCAGTGGTTAAGAATCCTCCTGCCAATGCAGGGGACGTGAGTTCAAGCCCTGGTCCAGGAGGATCCCACATGCCGCGGAGCAACTAAGCCCATGCGCCACAACTACTGAAACCTGTGCACGTAGAGCCCGTGCTCCGCAACAAGAGAAGCCACCGCAATGAGAAGCCCGTGCACCACAACGAAGAGCAGCCCCCGCTCGCCGCAACTAGAGAAAGCCCGCACGCAGCAACAAAGACCCAACGCAGCCAAAAATAAATGAAAATAAAAAATTGAGAAGGTGGAATATTGAAAAGTAAAAGAATCAAATGGGGAAACTGATGTGGTCAGACAGGCTGGGTTCTCTAACTGAAGATGTTAACATTTTAATTTAATTTGTAAGCTAGTTGGGCACTACAGCAAATTTCTGAGAAGGGACTAATATGATCAAAGCAACTTTAAGAGAGATGATACCACGGGCTGAAGCAGACAGGCTGAAGAAAGCCGTGAGTTTAGCAGGTCTACTGAAGGAACAGAAGAAAGTTGCAAGAGAGGACAGATTTCAGACATGGCATAAAGGAGGCAGACAAAAATGAGAAGAGACAAAGAATGGGTTACAAGGCAGATGTGATACTGCTGTTATGGGCCTGGGGGCAGCGGGGGCTCAAGAGGCTGAAGGTCACAAGGTCAAAGGTGTCCTTTACTAGAGGGAAACTGGGTTATAGAAGAGTCTGGAGAGAAAATTCACCAGCTGTGGGTTCTCTTGCTTGTTTAGGCATCAATGAAACGTGTAGGAAAACCCACCCTCTATTTGATAAGAATTATTGATTCGACCAATAGATAAGAGCAATAGTTGGACACATGACTTGGCGATCTCTTCTAGTCTATTCTATAAGACGCACACAAAGAATATTTGAAATTCGACTCATCACTATAGTGCCCCAAGGGACTGACCTGAGGAGGGGAATATAAGACCTTGGAAATATTCAATGAGAAGGATAGAGGGAGTGAGCGGCAGCCAGGAGAGAGAAGAGAGCCCAAGCAAGCGAGGAGCACAGATCAAGCAGTTTCTCCACCCCAGACAATTATGAGGAAGTCCAGGATCAGGAAAGAAACCAGGAGAGAACTGGAAACAACAGACACATTCAATTTATTAGTACTAGCATTTTACAAAACCAGTTCTATCTGCTTTTCTTCCTGGAAACACCTAACCTGGGCGATCTCCCGCCCAGCCCTGCACAAAGCCTATCTGCCCAGAAAGGCTTAGCTGGCCTCTGTCACGGGGGCCTTTGGACAAAGAAGAGGGATTTGCATAAAGGTGGTCTGCTGAGTACAGCCCCTATTTGAGGCCTTGCAGCGTTGAAAGAGCCATTCTCCAACCTGGCAGTGTAATCCTAATGGAGAGCTTTTGTCCCCCAGGCTGTGGTGGGCCGCTTTATTCAACTGACAATCCACAGTGAAAGAATGAATGAACCATCTCCTTTTGGTAACACTCAGGCAGCTGGCAGCCCACAGGCCGAGGGCTTACCCAATAAGAGGCTGGACAATTGTCAGCCTCAGACGCAAAAGGTGCTCCATGAGGGAGTGCCTACTTGTAGTGCTCCTGGCTGCATGCTGGGCACTCACCACTCAAGATCAAGGTCCTGGGGCCCGACCTCCGCAGAGGAAAGGGGCTGAGAGAGCTGGGAGCTCCAGCAAAGCCATTCCCTACAATACTTGCTAAAGAGATCAAAAACCTTTCAGCACCGTGAAGGCCCTTCGACAGTTTTGTAGAACTCTATAATCATTTCTTATTAGAACGCTGGGAAAGAGCCAGGTTTCTGGTTTCTTTTGCGATTTCATTTTTTTTAAAAGAAATTGATTTTTGTTTTCTTCCTTTTGAGAGTGTTAAATTTACAAAACAGAATGGAGACTCAACGCAAACAATTCTACCACTCAGAGGCACATACTGCCGTTTCAGATGATTTCTTTCCAGTCTTTTTAATGTAGCTCTGAAAATTCTGTAAATACAGTTTGTTCTCGGGCAAGTCTAACTGATCCCTATTTTTCAACTAACAAATAAGCCCTTTCAAATTGAAGTGGTTTCTCCTAAGTTATCTTAACCCCCTTACCTTAAGGTAATTCCCCAGTTTTCCTGAATTCTGTTCCATTCTTCTGTGTACCCTAGGCTGCCTTACCCAATAAAGCAGGGAAATTGTCTCCCAGAAGCTGTTGAGCATTTTTTAAAAGGGGCCATATTCAATAATGAAAACCCATATAAAACAAAAATAATTTAAGATCTATACATGAATGTGCCAATATCACATAAAAGATTAAAAAATATATATACCACTTTACTAAAAATGTTATCAATTTATTAGCTACACAGTTCTCGAATTAGAAAGAGGGGCCAAAGAAACCTTCCATTTCCTGAATGAAAAACTGTGGACCTCCTCACTTAAAATGATCTCCCTCATTGTTGCTGACTCTTGGCTGCGCCCACGCCAAACACCCTCTTCCCGGTTCCACTCTCGCACAATTCCTTTCTTCCAAATTGATGGTTAAGACACAGTCACGTTAAAGGGAAGCTCTGCGAATGCCCTCGCTGACAGCTGCAGTATCCTCCCTGCGCAGTACAGTTCAAATACCTTCTGCGATCACATATGCTGGAACTTTACAGAAGAGGTTCCCACTTGTTTCCTGTGGAATGCACAGAAAAATGAAACAGCTCACACTGAGAGTTTCCAGATTCTTCATGTTGATTGACTTTGTTTGTGAATTTCACCTCAAAGTACAATCCTGTCCTGCAGACAGACCCTTCAACTTCCCAGTCAAACTCTTGCCTGTGACTTTAAAGCTTCCTCATTTCAAAGCGCTGTGTGGTCCATGCTATACAGCAGAGCTCGCCCCTAGGTTTCCTGAGAAGATCAGCAAACAGAGCTGATACTAGAGAAGGCAAAAAATAAACAGCCTTGACTAAGTTCTGTCTGCATGGTACCCAGGAATGCTTCAAAGTGGTCTTGACCCAGCCTGGGAAGCACAGTGAAGCTTTCACAACTTATGCCTAGACTAAGTGATATATTTATTGCTTTCAATGAAGAAGCAACTGACTTACAAGTTCATTCCCCCAAATGGGAGACCTGAAGTTAGAGTATAGCAAGCCAAAAAAAAAAAAAAACTTGCTTTAATCCACACTTTAAAAATTATTACTCAAGTGGCTTAACAAGGTTGCAAAACTAGTGGAAATCAGACAGGAGGAAGATGGTGGAGTAGGAGGATGTGGATTGGAGCTCACCTCCCTTCACAAACACATCAAAGTTACATCTACATGAAAAGCAATCCTCACTGAAAACAAACAGGAGACTGGCAGAAAGACCCTTCTACAACTAAGGCTACAAATATCCACACAAAGTCAGGTAGGAAGGGAAGAGAAGCGAGCAGGTCAGGACCCACTCCCCTACGAGGGGACACAGGAGAAGAGGGGCATATCATGGGCTCAGAGATGCCCCCCGGTGAGTTCAAAGACCTCTTAGCTAGTATGAAAACCAGTGGCACTTACAAGTGGGCTGTAGGAAGCCTAGACTCCACTCATTAAGAGTGTGCACCTGGAGGGTATTATGCTTAGGGACATAAGTTAGACAGAGAAAGACAAATACTGTATGATATCACTTACATGTGGAATCTAAAGAACACAACTAACTAGTGAAGATAACAATACAGAAACAGACTCACAAGTACAGGGAACAAACTAGTAGCTAGCAGTGGGGAGAGGGAAGGGGGGAGGGGCAAAAAAGGGGTAGGGAATTAAGAGGTACAAACTACTATGTATAAAATAAATAAGCGGCTTCCGTGAAGATGAGGGAAGAGTAAGATGCGGAGATCACCTTCCTCCTCACAGATACACCAGAAATACATCTACACGTGGAACAACAACTACAGAACACCTACTGAATGCTGGCAGAAGACCTCAGACCTCCCAAAAGGCAAGAAACTCCCCACCTACCTGGGTAGGGCAAAAGAAAAAAGAATAAACAGAGACAAAAGGATAGGGACGGGACCTGCACCACTGGGAAGGAGCCGTGGAGGAGGAAAGGTTCCACACACTAGAAGCCCCTTCGCGGGCGGAGACTGCGGGTGGCGGAGGGGGAAAGCTTCGGAGCTGCGGAGAGCACAGCAACAGGGGTGCGGAGGGCAAAGCGGGGAGAGATTCCCACAGGGAGGGTCGGTGCCGACCAGCACTCACCAGGCCGAGAGGCTTGTCTGCTC